>NC_085843.1:187324190-187633440 GCF_035594765.1 Anolis carolinensis
TCTTGGGAAGAATTTGGGAGTCAGACACCTGGCGTGGTGACTATGACAAGCTCAGTTCTCTTGGGAAGTTTTAGGGAGTCAGGCACCTGGTTTGGGGGAGCTTATGAACTGCAATAAAAGTATTACGCTGGGAACTGTCCTTCGCGGTGTCAACTTTACTTCTTACTGGGAAGCATCATCGTCTCTAGCTCTTGAAATCCAGGTGGCCTGAAGGTGCGCTTACTCTCGAGTAGACTGGGTACCGGTCTACCTCCTTGCCCAAGTTTGGACTGCATTTCAGCTCCTGCTCATCTAGTTCATGCCATGCTTTGAAATCCTGCTTTTGGACATTTACTCCAGAGAACTCTTCTTGCCTCTTTGATCCTTTTCCCCACTCAATACTCGAGCCGAGTTTGAGTGTGTTTCGGTTTTTGGACTTTGGACTTCAATATTGGACATAAGACTTTCACTTATTGGACTAATTTTGATCTTTCTTGAAAGGTCAATTGCTTGCTCAACTTTTCTGCTTATTTCTGTTGGGAACTTTATTTGCTTTAATAAAGATATTATATTGTTATTGGCCTCTGTGTTGGTTTTCAGTGCTCTCGTTGCCTAGGGGTGTAACAAGGCCCTAGTTAGAACACAGGAGCGGGGTATAGAGGTTCAACCCTGCCAGGCACTTGGAAAAGGCCCCGCCCACTCCTCTAGCCCCGCCCCCTGTGTCCTGGCAGGTGCCGCAGGAGAGGGATAGAAGCTCAGCCCTGCCTCAGAGCTCATAACTCCGCCTATCCCAGTCCTTGTCGCCCATGTGTGGCCCCGCCCACCTCCCCCTCCCAGCCCTGTATCTTGGACTAGGAGAGAGGCTCAGCCCCGCCCTCTTGAGCAGGAGCCACGCCCACCCCTCTAAGCCACGCCCCCTTTTCAGGGGGCGTTGAGTAATATTTTTTCTGGAAAGGGGGCGGTAGGCCAAATAAGTTTGGGAACCACTGGGTTAAATGATCCAAAATAATCATTCACCTACATTGGTTTGGGGGGAGGGGAGTTGGGGAGGTACACTTAGGCTGTAATCTAACATGCCTTCAGAGAATCAGCAGAAGGCTTCTTGGTCATCTAACCAACAAGCAAAAATCCCCATAATTAGAGCATTCCCAAAGATGACTGTCCCACTACCAAGTATCATTGAATCATCTCTTCCTTTAGTGAAGTTTCTTGTTAAGGTACAACTAGAGGAGATTCCTCCACGTGAATAGAACAAGTCATTGGAGGCATCTGCTTTGTCCCCATCACTATCTTTACCCTTATTCACTTGCTTCATTGATGTGTTACAGAGCGCATAAAAAGCTCACCAGTGTAGTAGTAGGCTTCTGAACAATCAGCCTTTTCCATCACCTAAGAACAGTAAAATTATAGAAAAATAATTTTCTATGGCTCAAAGCTAAGAACGCCTACAGGAGATGGTGATAGTATACTTGTTATAGGTTTGTCAAAAATGTTGGAGTAATTCAGAAGGATTCAGAAGAATCACCCACAATTTAGCCTCACTTTATCCTCACAAGCCTGCATAGTAGGCCAACCTAAGGAAGTGACTGGCCTAAGGCCAAGCCAGTGGGTTTCAAGGTTCTGCATAAATTTGAAACTTGAATCAGTAATCACACCATCTAGATGCAAGATGAAAAGTGATGTATGTGGATGGCTACAAGGCTTCAGTTGCAACTGAACAAGCAGAGTGCAGACACTGTGAATTAAAACTATTGAGGTTGTGTTCTGCATTCTGAATAAGAGAGTTTTTCCACATCTTTGGCCCTTGGTAAAAACTCATTACTCTAAATAAAATTATACATTCAGTCGATATGAGGTTTAGGAGGGAGACCTTATTTTTGCCAGGTAGAACAAAGATCCAAATATGGCCAAGGGAAAGAAATGTCTGTGAATGGATCTATCACAAGGGTGACGGCCACCAGATCTGATGTTTCGAGTGAAAATAGTCATTCCACTCAAAATAACTTTCAATTTAATTACATGCCAATGCAGTATAATTGTTTATTGCTTCTGATATTTTTGAGTTTGAGAAAATTGTGCATAGTACTGTGAACTTTTACAAGGACTGCACCACATTGATATGTTTGGCAGTTTAACTATCCCTGTTTAAGAGCAGTCAAAAGGAAGATATAAACAGCATTTTGGGAGAAAGCTGGCAAAAGGAATCAACTTACACTTCTTATGTCTTCTGAACAATATTTCTTTTTGTCTTACCAACTGGTCTGTTATTGCTGAATGCCAGGTCAATCCAAAACAACTGTTCGCCCAAATACAAATGTCCTAGTTTGTGTCAAAACCTGAGGGTGGGAAATAGAATGAAGTAATCTATGAAGCTCTCAAGTATTCATTGATCCCAGCTGTCAGTGTAATATCAAGACAGGCCCAGACAGTGATGAAATGTTGCCGCAGTTCCCAGTCCTCCGTCTCCAGGTCTTCTAACTATGCCGGCGCTCATCTGGAACACATGGGCTTCCAGATGAAGCCCATGTGTTCATCAATTGGAACAAATTGAGGTTGCTGTCCAGAAGGCCATTTGCATGAATTAACCAACATTGTCCTAGATGTAGGTTAGGAATATTAGGAGTCTTTGTTCAAGGGAAATGTAATATTCTTAACTTGGTCACTTTATTTGGAGTGGCTAAACACTGATACCAAATAAACATGGGGTGTCCCAACATATATATCGCCCATTGTGCCTGTTTTAAAGCTTCAGTTGTTCAAGTTTTTGTACAATTTGTAAGGATTTACATCTCCCCAGCTATCATGGCTTGATCATAGGACGAGCCTCCGGTGGCCTAGGGGATAAAAGCCTTGTGACTTGAAGGTTGGGTTGCTGACCTGAAGGCTGCCAGGTTCAAATCCCACCTGGGGAGAGCGCAGATGAGCTCCCTCTATCAGCTCCAGCTCCATGCAGGGACATGAAAGAAGCCTCCCACAAGGATGGTAAAAACATCCAACGTCCTTGCAGACGGCCAGAAGCAACTCAGGTTGCTCTTGACACAAAAAAAGGCTTGATCATATCCAATGGCTGTATCACTCTGCAAGCTTTTTAGTATTAAAATATTCTACAGAAAATATTGCAAAAAAGGGCCCCTGGTGGTGGCGCAGTGTGTTAAAGTGCTGAGCTGCTGAACTTGCAGACCATAAAAGGTCCCAGATTCAAATCCCGGGAGCGGAATGAGCGCCCCGTTAGCTCCAGCTCCTGCCAACCTAGCAGTTCGAAAACATGCCAATGTGAGTAGATCAATAGGTACCACTCCAGCGAGAAGGTAACAGCGCTCCATGCAGTCATGCCAGCCACATGACCTTGGAGGTGTCTATGGACAACGCCGGCTCTTCGGCTTAGAAATGGAGATGAGCACCAACCCTCAGAGTCGGTCACAACTGGACTTAACGTCAAGGGAAAACCTTACCTAGGCCCAAAAAGGTGCGTGTCCCAACTGACCACTCCTGAAAAAGACAGTCTGCATCCAGCTGCATTTGTCTGTTACAGACATACCTAATAGTCTTTACCCAGACAATCTCTGCTGGGGAAAATTTGATTTTCTTGAGCCAATGTACATGGGTTAGATTGAAAGTATTCAGAACCTTTGGTTAGCCCAAAATAGGGTCCCAAGACTACTGTTGGAGTTAGGCATTTCAATCATATTATGCCACCGTCTGGTCAGCTGAACTAGCTCCAAGTCTGTTTCTCAACATATTTCAAAGACTTAATGCAGAGGTCCCCAAACTAAGGCCCATGGACTGGATGTGGCCCTCCAAGGTCATTTACCTGGCCCCCGTCCTGTTTTAGACTTAGGCTTGCCCAGTCTGAAATGACTTGAAGGCACACAACAATCCTAATTAACTTGACTATCTCATTGGCCAGAAGCAGGCTCACACTTCCCATTGAAATCCTGATAAGTTTATGTTGGTTAAAATTGTTTTTATTATTAAATAATGTATTGTTCTTTCATTTTTTTTCTTGGACTACAAATAAGACATGTACAGTGTCCATAGGAATTTGTTCATTTTTTTTTCAAATGATAATTGGGCCCTCTGAACCTTTCCTTTGCTTAAAACGTTTGAGGAACCCTGACTTAATATTTAAAGCCTTGGCTTAAAAGTATTTGGTACCCATTCCCCTGTAAGATTACATTATTTCAAACACATGTTGTTGTGTGCCTTCAAGATGTTTCCAATTTATGGTGCCCCTAAGGGCAAAACGATAACGGGTTTCCTCAGGAAAATTTGTTCAAAGGTTTGCCTTTGCTCTCCTCTGAGACTACAGAAGGTCACTCATTGAGTTTCTATGAATGAGTGGGAAACCAAATGCTATCCTCCAGATCATAGTCCCAACACTCAAACCATTACACCATACTGGCCCCCATTCTATCAGCAGACATTCTGCAAAAGTTCTGCTCTGAATGAAATCACTAACTGAACTGAGGTATTCTGACAAAGGAAGATCAGGTCAGGTAGATGAAGACCTTATTATGGATACAGCCTTTTAAAAACAATGTTATATTTTACCAGTATTGTTTGCATATAATAAATCATCAACAGTACTATTTGCCTTGTCCCTGGTGATGCAGCAGGTTAAACTGCTGAGCTGAACTTGCCAACCAAAAGGTCAGTGATTCAAGTCCGGGTAGAGGGTAAGCTCCCAGTGTTAGCCCCAGCTTCTGCCAATCTAGCAGTTTGAAAACATGTAAATGTGAGTAGATCAATAGATACTGTTTCAGCAGGAAGGTAATGGTGCTCCATGCAGTCATGCTGGCCACATGACTTTCGGCCACATGACCTTGGAGGTGTCAATAATGTTGGCTCTTTGGCTTAGAAATGGAGATGAGCACCAACCCCCAGACTCAGACACAACTAGACCTTTACCTTTACCTTCAGATATTTTATTCTTTTCCCCCCTGCAAGCTATTCAGTTTTTCACTGAACCAGTCTTCCCACCCACCACTGAAAGTATCAATTTAGCCTATATTTCTTCAGAGTATTTTGCCAATAGGCATCTAAGCATAACCAGGATACTTTATCATGAAAGAATGAACACAGTTTCATGTGGCAAAGGAGATCATTCTTGTATTTCAGGAGACCACATGCTGTGATTCTCCTATGAAATAAAACTGTGTAAGCGAAAACTGTTATCCAAATATATACACACACATGAGATTCTGATAATACTACAGATCTGAACAACACAGCAGACTTTTTTAAAAGGTTTCATAAGGATTTTCTTTTCTGCAGCATTGATGAAAATTTCTCCTTAACGGGAGAAATATATGCTATAGAGAACAAATGAAAGCCCACACATCCAATAGTTGTATCTTTAAGAACTGCACATGAGAAGCTATTGTGCCTTCCCCGCATATTCTCACACATCACAGAACATACACACACACACACACACGATTCCCCAATACCATAACTGGGTATCAAAAGCACAACAGGATTAAAAAGAAAAGACAGTAACTAAATCAGTCCATCAGTGCATTGTAAACTGAGCCCCTATACCGGTCAAGTGCAACAATTGTTTTTTTAAAAAATCAACTGTTAAGAAGCTTTCAAAAGTTACACCTTTGGCAAAAACAACAACAAAAGAGATCCGAAGTTTGCATTTAAGTCCCGTCCTCTTCTTTCCAGTGAAGTACCTGCCTCTTTCTGTGTAGGCACTATGCAACAGCAGAATTACCGCTCCGGTCTTTGATGGTATTCTGGCCAAAACTGCTGCACTTCTAAGACACATTCCACTAAGAATGGGAATTTCTTCGGCCTTCAGTCAAAAGCAGAATGTGTTCATTCATTATATTATTCATCAAATCCATTCTTCAAAAGTCAAACCATTCTTGATTTATATCATTGTCAAGAACACCGGTCTTCCACTGCTTCCCTATGGCTTGTAGAACTATATCAGGCAGTAGGCGTGGCCAGTAATAATGCTGCGTAGCTCTTCAGATCCCCTTTAAAGACACCTTCTTGACCCAACAGAATCTAGGACTAACTTCCTTTCCACCTCTCCTGCCCTCCACTACTGCATTCAGAACTCAGAGTAAACTCACGAGTAGTAGTCTGTCCCAGTAAGAGTACATACATGCTTAGTATTGTCTCAAAAAGCTAGCTGCAACCTCTCTTTTGCTGAGACAAGCAGAGCTTCTTCAGTGACGACTCTTCAGAACTCTTAATTTCACAGGAAAGTGCCTGCATGGCTTAGGGGCAAGCAACAGAAGTTATGAAGTAACTTAGGCATCATACTGAAATACTACCCGTGACACTCATCTTTCTCTCCAGTCAGGGAAAAAATAACAGCATAAAATGAAGACCGAAGGTTTTGAGCATCTACAGAAAACCTACTCCAAAGAATATTACTGCATCTATGCTGTGCTCTCTTCTCTACCCATTCATCACTGAAATGAAGGCAGATGACACAATGAATTAACATTTCTAGATAGGGGCTGAAAGGGAACCGCAATACATCCTAATTTTTTTGATAAAGGGCAGTCACTATGACTTGTCCTGAGAGTAGAAAAGAAGACCTAGGAACCCCGCTTGGTCTTACAGAACAGAGAGGTCAGCCCTCTCCTGTCTGACGCAGAATTTTATGTTAGTTTAACACAGTAAAGCTGAAGACTTGTTTCCATCACTGTCTGCTCTTCATCCTCTTTTAACTACAAATGTGCTTCAAATTAAGAAATTGTGCCATCTGTCAGAAAGGCTGTCTTTAACAAAATATAGACTAGAGAGATGAGATAACTTGGAAGTGGATGTTTTCTAAAGCTGAGGTACAAAGGGAAGATAAAATGTATTTTTATAGCTACTTCTCTCTCACACAGGCAACTATACAGATGCCATTCATTATATATATTTCTACTACCTAAACAAAACGCAACCAGAGTATTATATGGCCTAATGCTCCCTCTCGCTCTGACAGACTCTTGATTTCAGACCTGGATTTAAATCTATCCCTTCATACAACATCAGATACCCAATTAAGAGGATGTGCCTAAGAGATGGTGATATCAGCTTGAACTGTTTTCCTTCTTATATATATTTTGTCATATCTTAAATATCAGTCAGGTACCATGTATCAAGCTCTGCAACCTGGCAATCAGGGAACTCAAGAGTTCTTGCTGGTGGGTTTTTGTTAGGTAAGCATGCATTCCAAATGATTCAGAGAAGTTGAAAGAGGGATGAATGGGAGATTTTATAGTGCCAGTCGTTCTCTGTAGGTGCAGAGTGGAGAAGAACTGGGCCAGGAGCCCTTCAGTCTTTAAGTGCTGTGTGCAAAACTAACACTCAATATCTTCCATATGAAGAAGCAGCTCCAACATCCATCACTGCAGTGGCCAAGGATTAGTCATACCGCCCCTTAATCATCATATTCAACAAAGGACCCACCTGTGTAGAACAAAGAAAAGAAAAGCAATATACCAACTGGCATCTACAGAAATGCTAACTTGTCCAATGATTTCATGGCTTTGAACTTTACGTTTCAGAAGTGTAAGTCCCAACATAAAGATTTCTGGTTAACTGGAAAGCAATTTTGTCCCCAGCCTATTCATTTTTAAGGCAGGAAAACAGATCTGTGATTCAAGCTACAAAATGATTTCCAAGTCTAGCCCACTCTTCACTGTTCAAACAGGAGCCTTCAATGTCACTACCAGTTTTTCCTGGTGCATAATATCAGTGCTGCAATTTAGCAACAACATCTGTTAAGACACCGAAGACATTCTAAACATGGATGCCTGCATTCTATGCAACACTTCTGGGCCTGGCACCTCGACATACCAGGTTTACCACTCTACTTTTATGTTCTAAAGAGAAATCAAACTATAGATAAAAAAATATTGAGCCAAGATATAAACCAGGACACATCTTGTTTGCTTAAAGCAGTAGAGATGTATCAGATTCTTATCATTCTTAGTTAAAAGGGGCATTATGAACTTTGTGGCTAATTTGCAGCCTACTTTCACCAAACCACAGGGTCAAGTCTCTCAGATTCAATAACAGACTACAAAGAACCTATAAAATCAGGTCCCCTGGGCTGTGGCCCTCTCATGATTCCACCTAAACATTAAGGCAAGAAGATCTGCAGTGCAATTATAAATTGTTTTTTGGGGGTCTTTTTGCTGTACCTCTTGAGGGTTTCCAAGGGCCTCACCCAGCATTTTCTCTATGTTCCTCATTATAGCCACCTTCTGATGAGCCTTAAGGGGATATTCGATCCTTTTGGGGGTTGGGGCACCCTGAGGGTAAAAACACACAAATACACACTTAAATTCCTCTAAAATGCATGGACAGATTCTCAAACAGGCATTCTGAAATTAACCCACCCTCCCAAAAAAACCTTAAGAAAATAAGACTCCTAGAAAATGCCAGATATCATCTGACAACACAGTCTCATGCTTTTAGTTAAAACACAGCATTAACATAGGAAAACCAGGGCTGCACAATTTTCCTATGATTTCGTTTGTTTGAAAGATTGATATACATAAAAATATGAGGCCAATAAAAGTTTAGGGCAGGGGAGGAAAATGGCATTCCATTGTCAAGCATGACAGAGCTTTGCTTAGGCAGCTGGGACAACGAATGTTCCAAGAAACATTTTTCTTCTTTCTTTTTTTTCTAAAAAGAGCACCATAACCTTCAAACTACAAGCTCTTCTATAACAGATAATTAAATGCATCACATGGTTACATAACCATGATCTATGGTTATGCAAAATCTTTAAGAAGCTGACTTAGGAATCCACATCAGATTTGGCAGAGATGATGTAGATTTGAAGCCATTTTAAACTATTCTTAAAGATGAATACTTGATGGACATTTTACAATGCAGTACAATCAATGCTAACTGCATCTCTCTACAGACATGGCCGATGACTGGCTTGAAAACAGTACAAGCAAAAGGATCTAGAAGTCTTAGTAGACCACAAGCTGGGCATGAATCAGTGGTGTGATGCGGAAGATAAAAAACCCAATGTTCTAGCCTGCAACAATAGAAGTATTGTGTCTAGATCAAGGGAAGTCACAGTCCCACTCAATTCGGCTTTGGTCAGATTTTATCTGGAATGTTGGGCCCAGGTCTGGCCACAATTCAAGGAGGATAGTGGTAAGTTGGAAGGTGTCCAGAGAAGGGTGACCAAAATGATCAAAGTTTTGGAAGCAAAGCCCTATGAGGGGTGGCTTAAAGAGCTGAGTATGTTTACCTTGGAGAAAAGAAGACTCAGAAGTGAAATAAGCATGTTTAAATAATAGGAATGATGTTACTTTGAGGAAGGGCCAAGCTTGTTTTCTGCTGATCTGGAGACTAGGACTCAGAGCAATGAATTCAAATTGCAAAAAAAAAAAAAAGATTTCACCTAAACACGAGGAAGAAGTTCCTGCAGTAAGAGTTGTTTAGCAGTGGAATATGCTGTCTCGGAGTGTGGTAAAATCTCCACCTCTTGAGGTTATTATAAATAGTTTGAATGGCCATCTATTGAGAGTGATTTGATTGTGCTGTCCTACATGACAGGGGGTAGACTGAATAGCCCTGTGTTCTCTTCCAACTCTATGATTCTATAAGAGTATTTGTGGTATCTGCTATTAATTTCAATTCAGTATGTGCATAAAAGTTTTCTTTCCTGATAGCACTGTAAGTTAAACAATTACTCACCTTGTACCAAAAATTCACAGTTATGGTAGTTCCCCCATTCAGCAAAGACTCAATATGATGCCACCTAAATGGAGTTAGAGAAAGGACAGTGTCAATACACAGTATTTATCTGAGAACTCAGACAATATTAAATTGGGGTAACCAATATCAATGGCACCAAGGAATAGGTTTTTGCCCTTACAGCCCTCTTTAAATAGTTCTAACTCCCTCCTCTGGGGGTGGTGGGGATTTCAAAATAGCCAGTAGTTCAACTCTGTTTTTGAAAAAATTATATTCTTTACCATTAAATGGAGAAATGGTGCTGCTTTGTAAAGGGAATGTCCAAGAGAAATCCTTAGGAGAGTCACAGCATTTTTGCCAAAAAGGGCTATGTGGAAAGGGAGATGTGTCCCAAAATATACCTTGCGAGGCAAATGCAGGCCTAAGTCCACTCTTGTACACCTAGACTCATAAAATTTCCATGTGAAACAAATATACTATGAATATCTGTGGTTTTGGCAGTCAGTTTAAGTTATCCAGTTGATCATACTCCAAGAATAAATACATCTATCTGCATGCATTCTTTGAGAAAATGTAAAAAAAGACCTTAATATCCTTCCTCCTAAATAGTAGCTTGAGGTCTGCTCAATTATGCTCTAACTGAAATTATTATAATGAACTAGAAGCTCTAATCCTCCCTGTTCTGTGCATTGTTTTAATGTCTACCAGATTCCTTCTCAGCCCATTTTCCATTCCAAATTCAATGTAAACTGATATAGAATAAGAAGAGGTGGTCACAGCACTATGATATCAGAACATCACATGAAATCACTCTCGGCTAAGAATTTCTAAGATAAAACCATTGAGGTAATACTCTTGCTAGCAAGGTAAAATTACATGGGAGGGGGTAGACTAGCCTTTGCCCCTCACTGTTTTTCATTGATGCTTTCAGATCAATGCTATCAGGATAGCCCAATAGTATATCCTCCTTCAACAACTTTAGAATAATATTATACAGGTGCATCAGAGGTCATGAATTCAACAATGGTTCAGAAAGTCTCTCTATTAAAATTTGTAGTAAAATTCCACAGTAACTGAATATCCATTCAAAGCCCACAACACAGAAAAATGTGATATTTGTATTCTGACTTCCATGGCTACCAACAAATGTAAGGGACATTTTCATTTTGGTATCTTCTAGAAAAAGATCACCTTGTATTTGCAAAACATGTATCCACTGTATCTTGTATGAATTAAGGCATTTTCACATAAATTAATTTAGGCAAATGTGCATCCCAAAGCTGCAAGCCCAGCTTTGGGATTTCAGTAACCACTAGTTCTTTCTACAACACCCCATTCACCATCTATGTTCATTACCAGTACATAGGGATATAAAGGACATCTCCTGGGCCAACCACAGTCTCATATCCAACTACATTCTGGAAATTTGGAAACCTCTCGTAGTCAGGGTTGTCAAAGTCAACCTAGGAACAGGAGACAAAACATATTGCATAGAGACTCCCTATAGCATACTCTTTTCCATCCTTAGAAGAAATAGAACATTTACAGGTAAGGGCTCTAATAGATAAGGTTAAAATTGTTTGAATACTAAACAAAAGTGGAATGGGGATCAAATTTTAACAGGTAACAAATAAGCAACTTTATGACAATGAAGTCAGCAAAGCAGTCTTCCTATCTCCACTTTTATTAAATCCCTGAGCTGCCATCCAACGGAGCTTTTCTGAACAATTAAAAGGTTGTCAAAACCAAGACAAGCTAAGAGATGTGGCAGAACCTTGGAGAATTGTTTTGACAAGTTTGCAGGCACTTTGAGGATAAAATTATTGATACAGTAGAGTCTCATCCAAGCCTCGCTTATCCAAATTTCTGGATTATCCAAGCCATTTTTGTAGTCAAGGTTTTCAATATATCATGATATTTTGGTTCTAAATTAGTAAATACAGTAATTACAACATAGCATTATTGCGTATTGAACTGCTTTTTCTGTCAAATTTGTTGTAAAACATGATGTTTTAGTGCTTAATTTGTAAAATCATAACCTAATTTGATGTTTAATAGGCTTTTCCTTAATTATCCAAGATATTCGCTTATCCAAGCTTCTGCTGGCCCATTTAGCTTAGATAAGTGAGACTCTACTGTATTTCAGTTGTGATTTTGTAATGGTTTTTAGTACTATTGTCATGTCAATTTCAGTTGAGATGTTCTAATAAAGTTTAGTATTATTGTCATGTCACTAATATCATCTTTGGAAACAAAGTCTAGTAAGTTCCACATTAAAAAACAACTCTTTCAGTCCAGCTGCAAATCTGGGGTAAGCACAGAAACAGCCTTGTTCACACTAATGGATAACCACAACTGGGATGCATGGCCCTGAAAAATCTTCTGCCAGCATTAATACATAAACAATGCTACTCCTTGAATAGCTGTGTGGGTTGGGGATAGGAGGCAGGGCAATATAGTAGTTCCGCTCTTGAAGATTTCTGACTGGCCTCATAGAAAAAGAGGTGCTGAATCCACCAAGGGTCTATCTTATACTTTTGAGCTGCAAGGGAAACCCATAACTCAGGGGCTGAATTTGAAATACTAGACCTTGTCATGTGGCCTATGCAACTCAACTGAGAATCAGATTTGGTTCACCATTGTTTTTCCCAAACAAAGCTAGTCTCAAATGACAAATGGCTATCTAGGTAGATATGGAATTATGTGCAATGACTACTGGAATTGCCCGGATTATGATAGCAGATAGTGTGGTTTTAATAGTGAATGTAATGTTTTTAAATGTTTTAATGTGTTTTAAATTCAATTTTAAAATGTTTATTTTAATTGTACTTTGTTTTAAGGCACTGAATAGTTGTCTGTGTGTAAGGCTGCCTTGAGTCCCCTTCGGGGTTGAAAAAGGCAGGGTATAAATATAATAAAGAAATAATAGATAATGAAATTTCTTGATCTGAAAGCAGATCAGCCTCTCTCTGCAAAAAGAGTGGACAAAGCAGACACTGATTAATCTAACATCAGATTCTCTTTGAATACTGTTTATTTGAAGTGCCCCCTTCTGCCTTCTATTTTTAATTTGGGGAGCCTATAACCTTGACATCCCAGCCAAGAGCTACTGTGAGCCTCAACTTCAAAGGGATTCCTTCCCCTATGTACACGAAGCCTCTTAAGTGAATTAAATAAACAAATACAATTGAACATAAAATTCCAGAACCTGGAAACAACCAGCAAAAAACCCTTTCTCACATTAAGGTTCATCTATAGTACTGTAGAATTGAGACCACTTTTATTGTCATAAAGGAATCCACTTTTACTGCCATAGTTCAATGCTAAGGAATCCTGGAAACTTCAGTTTGGTGAGGCACCAGCACTCTTTGGCAGGGAAAATGAAAGACCTGTAATACTATAATTCTCATTACCCCATAGCTTTGAACTATGGCTGGTGGTGTCAAACTGCATTAATTTTACAGGGCACATACACACTCAGTACAGATATCTCAGATTTTAACCGGACCTAGAAAAGGACCTGCCTTGAAGACATCAAAACTGGAAAAGGTTCATATTGCAGAAATATAGCCCACCATGCAGCTGGAACCATACTATACAATTTCACTGAAGCACTTAGGCCCTTTCTACACTGCCATATAATCCAGATGATCAAACCAAATAATCCACATTATCTGCTTTGAACTGGATTATTTGAGTCAACACTGCCATATAATTCATTTCAAAGTACATATTCTAAATTTTATATAGCAGTGTAGAAGGGACATTAGACTGCCAGAACAATCTGGGGATATTGGGAAGGAGTCTGTTATTCAGTTCTGAACTCCTTTTGCTTGTTCCCCTTCCCTGTACAGCCCAACCAAAAATTGTCCATTCATTTTCTATTTGATCAGTACAAAGATTTTATCCTCCACACCCCAATGTAATGGAAGGCATTTGGCACAAATGTCACCTTACCTGACTCTGTCGGTCACATGGATGATGCACAGGGTAGGGATACAGGCACTCAAACTGGTCAGGGGAGAACAGGATACACCGCTTGTATCCCTTAATCTGAGCAAAGAAATTCTGCTGTTCATCATAATGAGCTGGAGTCACATTTCCTACACAAAGAAAGGTTCAGTCAGTCAGCATAAAACAAACATCCTTGCCCTATCAACTGACTTTGTCCATAACAAGGGCATGGTCTTATTACAAAATAGAAGTGGGATGAGAATCCTAAATTAATTCAGAAAACATAACAGAATTCTCAGCATGTTATCATAGCTGCTATTTTTCCACAGTTTAAGAAACGGTGCTCTAGACCATAAGTAGGAAAATAGTGACATACAACCAGTTCCTAGTTCTCCCTTCTAGACCCCCATGAGCCTGAAAAAAGCCTCCAACTAGAGACTTAATTGTAATGAAATTAAGGAAGGGTAATACAAAAATCACAGGTGCAGACGGAACAGTTTTGATAACTGCCACAGATTAACTAGCACTTTTCTCCAGCCCATCAGTTGCACACATTTCATGGAAAGCCACCAGCAAGGCCATGCAACCTTTGGGGTGAAAATACTCAACATTACTCTAAAAACTGCAATCTTTACTGGTTTCAATAGCTAAAGACTCTGACCCCTATTTATTTATTTTGTGTCAAAAGCATTGGATAAATAAAACTGGTAAAATAGAGGGAGTACAAGCGGCAAAATAATTTTAGACCAAAAATGGGCAACAGCGACCGTATTGTCTGTAGCTTTGACCCTTATGAAAACGATGGAAAACATATGGACCTCCAGATATTCTTGAATGCCAATTCCTAGCATTCCTTATCCTTAACTATTCTGGACAGGGCTGCTGGGAATTGTAGTTCAATAACATCTGAAGGGCTAAACAATTCTTATCTTTGTCCTAAAGGCTAGTAGGAAGGGTTTTTTTTCTTGAAAAAGCAAAACACAATACCTTAACTGCCCTTGACTTCATCTTCATTTCTCAAATTGATATTGGATATTTATGCTCAAAATATTCAAGATACTAAAAAGGTATCCAAATGAAACACAATGAAATTGTCAAAACCACAAATAGAATATAAATGTGTTACCTTCCATGCCAATCAATAACAAGTTGGATGTCAGCTGACCCCAGCCTCGTTTTGCCTGCTGCCTATTAATCCAATTCCAATTAAAGCCTAGGAAGTCCACCACAATTTTCCTCCCAACGGTATCATTTAGAGTCTGTTGCAGATACAATCTGTGTCCCAGAAAACAAGGAAAGAGAAATGTTAGTGCTGTGTGTTGAAATGAAGCGCTCATTCATTTGATTCCCCCTTCAAATTCTTTATCAGGGACAAATGCATATTCAAGGTGGATTCAATTTATAATAGCAAAGTATTTCAAGGAAACAGCTTCACCTTAAAGACAAAGGGGCAACACTTTCTTGATCACTTTGCTAGCCTTTCAGCAAAAGCTAAACAACTTGCTATCAGCCCAGTATAAAAAGCCTTCAATATATTCAGCAAGTAACCTAGCCCTTATCTAATTGTATGCATTTCATTTTGCTGTTCTTATATTTTAGTTTTATTTGTAAATCCCTCAAGATTTTTGGCTAAACAACTGGGTCAATAGTAATTACACAAATAAGCAAGTCACACCCACACCAGCATAATCATCCACTGGTGCCCAAAGACATCCTTAAAGACTATCATTCCATGTTTAATTTCAACTGCAGCCTAAATTTTGTGAGACAGTCATTCGTCAGTAATAATAATTGAAGTAGGAGCATCTATGAGGGGAAGCAGGGATTTACCACAATTGCTTAAATGCTATAGGATGGTCACTGATGGATGTTGACACAATACTGATTTCACAGTTGTTCAGACATTATGAAAAACCTACTGTTTCCAAAGGTTTTATGGCTTCAGCTATGTCAAAGATGGGAATGCTACTGGGATACAACTCTTGTCAGATATGGCCAGCATAATAAATGATGAGGAACAATAGGAACTGCAGTTCAACAACACTGAGGACCACATGTTCCTCAACACAACCAATACTACAGCAAATTATTCTGGTTTCAGTTGCTAATGATTCCTTTACTTTAATTATACTGTCTGTTTTGAAGAGAAGCTGAAAGCCATTTAAGTTTTAATCAGAATATTAAAATTGATTCCAGGTAGATTAGTCGTACTTTGCAACACTAAAATCACTAGGATAAGTTAGCTGTAACCAAATGATAGCCCAGTAATTTCAACAAGTGGAACTAATTGGTCTGTCTTGAATCCACCTTTTAAATTACTTGTCCTCACCTGTATCAGCATGCAACACTGCCAACAATCTAACAATGGCTTTCCTCATAATCAGAAAAACCAGAAAACAAACATTCCACTCCACTTACTCTAACCAACTCTTCTTTGAAGCCAACTTCTCAGTTTTCATACTTCCCCATTAAATTAGTAAAGAAATTTGGCAGCACCAAAAAATAATTCAGCATAGAAAAGCATCATTATTATTACTACTACCACTACTACTATTTATATTCCACTTTCTCTCTTAAAACAGCAGCTAACAGTTCAAGCAATACAATATATAGTTTAAGACCTAGAAAACATACAAATTTAGAGTAAAATTAAATATTGAAACTATTAAAATAATCAGTTAAAACCATTAAAATCAATTAAGAACCGATTCACATAGCAAAAACACTGCACCTCTGGCTCGATCTAAAAATATTTCTTCATTTTAAAAACTTTGTCCTAAGTGCTCTCCAAAGTAGCAAATCTAGTAAGGATGTCTGACCAAGCTAGTTGCAATGGCTAGATAAAACTGAACTCTGATTCTTCCCATTCTTTTTATTTATTACTGCTCCTGATTATTGCTGGTTTGATGTTTGTTTTGTTTTTGTTTTCTATCTTGAAAAAATACACTTTGAAAGGTCATTGAGAAACAAAACAAAAAAACCATTGATACATTAAGCCCTATTTTTTCCCATCTGATGTTAGCAGAAGTTAACCTCTTTCATCAGAAAAAAGCTTGTGCTGGATTTTAAAAAAAGGAAAGACCCTCCAAATTAGGAAGCATAGAACCTAACCATGAACAGATATATGTCAAGATTCACTTTGGATAAATATACAAATAAAAGAATGACAGATTATGAAGGCTACTTCACTCTTCTTTCTGAATTCAGTAATTCTAGAAACATTTGTCCAGGATGAATACTCCATGCAAACCCCAATCCTTAAGAAATGTTTTAGAAGGTCCTGTGATTAGACCAGCTGCAGCAGGAAAGATAAATTCAAGAAGGATAGCATACTCTAGGTATAGTAAATCACTAGGAATGAAACACGTGATTTGATTAGCTTTTTGTTAGTCTCCTGGTGGCGCAGTAAGTTAAACTGCTAAGCTGATCAAAAGATCTGTTGTTCAAATCCAGGGAGCGGGGTGAGCTCTTGCTGTTGGCTCCAGCTTTTGCCAACCTAGCAGTTCGAAAACATGCAAAATGTGAGTAGATAAATAGGTATCACTCCAGTAGGAAAATAACAGCACTCCACGCAGTCATGCCGGGCCCATGACCTTGGAGGTGTCTACGGACAATGCTGGCTCTTCGGCTTAGAAATTGAGATAAGTACCATCTAGACTTAATGTCAGCGGAAAACCTTTACTTTTACCTAGCTTTGTAAGAATATCTGCATTATAACCTACAACCAAAACAAAAATGTCAAGATGCACTATAAACAAACTTTTTTTTTCAAAACAGTAAAATCAACAATGGCACTGAACCCAAGAAGAACAAAACTGAAATAACAGCCCCAAGAAATAACTCCAGCACCCACTCAAGGAAATATCCCATCCTCAGACATTACCTTTCTCCACTACCCTGCTGCTGGATTTCTTGTAGCTGCTCAACAAAATTACTAAATTTCATCTCTTCCCTGCTTGACTTTGGCTTGAAATTCTTAACATTTGCCATTTTCTTTTCATCATAATACAAAAACTTGTGAGTGCTTGCTCTGTAAACCGAGAAGTCCCCACTCCCAATGTTCTCTTGAAGATAGTCCAGGTCCCATTTCAGGGCAGGATATACCAAATTTGTATCAGTCAAAACAACTGGCTCCTGTAAAGACAATACAAAGTAGATTAATGCAAAATTCTGGGGAAAAGGTAAAAGATGTATAAGTCTCAATAACATGTATTTTGAATGATTTTAGAAAGAGGAATACGCAATGGGAAAAAATTAGCAGCTGATCAGGGAAAGAGGCTTCAAAAAAGTATCCGCAAAGAAAATAGCCACCAATTCCATTATGCTTTTATCCCAGCAGGTGATGATAGGATTCTTATGCTGTGGCCTCTGAGGAAGAGAAGAGCAACCAGCATCTGCTGTATTTATTCCCCACCCAAAGGATCATCCACTTTACCTCGTATGTTGTGTCTTAAGAGACTGTAAGCCTTAGGGCAATGAACGGTCAAATTAACAATTTATAACTTGCTCAGGGAGTCTGTTGGTCTGAGGCGTGGGGTACCAATGCTCTAAATAAATATTATGTGCTTATAGATTACTTCTGTAAGCACAACCTGACAAACGGAAAGGTGAAACTTCAGAAAGCAAAGATGGCATGGACTTACTACTTAATGCTATGTTCAGGGTGACACAAAATCTCCCATTTTCGTTATTGATCATTAATTTATACTCCATGCTTCACGTCAGCTTGCAAAAATTAAAATAGAAACAAACAAAAGCTCACATCCATAAAGAGAAAAAAGTTAATATGTAACAAAGATCAACATAACTAAACACAATGTTAAAACATATCATTAAAATAACTTGTTGTTGTTGCTATTGTGTGTGCCTTCAAGTCATTTCTGATCTGTGATGCCCTTGAGATGAACCCTACAGAGTTTTCCTGGGCAAGATCTGTTCACAAAAGAGGTTGGCCCTTTCCTTTCTTTGAGGCTGAGAATGCATGACTGACTCAAGGTGACCCAGTCGGATTCCTGGTCAAGCAGGGATTCGACCCCGTTTCCAAAACTGTAGTCCAATACTTAAACACCACGCAACCCCTAAATAGCACACTATTAGCAATATCACTCTGATATTAGAGTCAAAACAGACTTGCCTCTAAATCAGGCATGGGAAAACTTTGGCCCTCCAGGTGTTTTGGACTTCAACATTCAGAATTCCTGCCTGTTAGGAATTGTGGGAGTTGAAGTCCAGAACACCCGGAGGGCTGAAGTTTGCCCTTACCTGCTCTATATTCTCTTTGCACAAGGACACTACAAAACACTCAGAATGGCTCGAAAAGAAACCAGTCAATGGAAGCAAGAAATGCACAAAGATTCAAAATCCAGAAAACATATAAACTATTATTGGAGAAAGGCAAATACCACCTGCAGTCAGATCTTCCTGCTTATTCCTACAGCAGCCGCAGTTGAACTTTCTTGAGCAATTCTATGTTGTGCCATCATTTTTAACCTTGTGAGCTCCAAAACCCTACCTTACCCCAACTGTGCAACTCTCAGATATGTTCGACTAGGGTTCAAATGTGCAGATGGCAGCCTGGGGGCCATAAAACCATGCTAGGTAGCACCACTCAACATTTTGAACTCCAGCCCTGCAACAGATGTGTTGCAAATAATCCAGTGGCATAACAATGACATCATCAGCTTGTAAATATAAACACGTAGTCACAGTGAATAAAAATAGACCTAGGGTTCATCTACAGGTCTTCTTGCTTCTTAAGCTGTGAGTCCCAACCCAAATGGAGTATCCCTGGTTCAATGTTAGGATCCCAAGACATTTCTGAATGTCAACTAGTGTTTCTTTTAGACATTTACACAAATCTGTTGTGCAGTGTTTACAGTGGGCTCTGAAGAAGATGCTTACGATGTATCTAATAAAAAGGAAAACCAGTCCACTTTACAAGCCTTGGAAATGACAATTTGTTGTCAGTAAATGCTTGATTTTTATAGCTATTTTGTATACCTGGGATCACGTAAACATTTCTATCATGGTTTGCAAAGGCACTGTCCTGTGTGTGTTAACTGGAAAATGAAGTGCATGAAGCCGATTGGCTGAGCCTGCAAAGACCTGGGTATCAATTTGATACTGTTTCTGTTCTGCTGCTGCAGAACCAGTTTGGACAAGTTTTCTGTGCTGATTGAGTACTGCTGGTGAAGAGAGCAGTGTACTCAAAGAGGCCTTGCTATTTTTGAGGCCTGTTTACTGCTGAGAAAAGACGGAGAAGAACCAGGACTGTATTCTTCTCTGAAGCAGATTTGTGGACCAAGAAAGGACTATTTATGACTGTGGACAGAGGGACCATTATAAATACTACTTTTTTATCTCTTGGAATGTGGAGCCCCCAATGGCGTAGTGGACTAATGCCTCATGAGTTGAAGGTTGGGTTGCTGACCTGAAGGCTGCCAGGTTCGAATCCCACCTGGGGAGTGCACGGATGAGCTCCCTCTATCAGCTCCAGCTCCATGAGGGGACATGAGAGAAGCCTCCCACAAGGATGGTAAAAACATCAAAACATCCGGGTGTCCCCTGGGCAACGTCCTTGCAGACGGCCAATTCTCTCACTCCAGAAGCAACTCAAGTTGCTCCTGACACACAAAAAAAATCTCTTGGAGTCAGTAAAGTTCCTGTAATTTTTTTCTGCAAACCTGAGTGACATGTTATTGTTCTGCGGGTGACTCTGTTAAGAGCTTCCATTTATCATCATCAATCCGGTACAATTTCTTGGGCAGAAAGGGATCCCAAACGGGAAAGTTGAAGGAACCCTAACCTGTTTTGAAACTGAAGAAGTGGAGTGATATGCATGACACAACTCAGATTTTTGCCTGCCTGCCTCCCTCCCGCCCGCCCCGCTTTCTACTACAAGTCCCAGAATTCTGCGGGAGGAGGCAGCCACAGGATTTCAGGTGGGATGCAGGCTGCCTTGCCTTTTACAGCCCCCTCCCCAGCAAGTGCACGATGCAGTCTTGAAGACAGGGGGAAGGAGGGGGTGCTGTTCTTCTTTCCAGCTCTGTGTCCCAGCTGAGCCCCTTCTGCCTCCAGGGCCGAGGCTTCCTCAAGGCCCGGGAGAAAGCCAGGCCCTGTGGCGGGGGCTAGGGCCCCCTCCCTCGCTCTGGCTCTCCCTTCACCTCATTCTCGATGAGCTCCTCGGCGCGCGGGTCTCCGTGGCGGAGCCTGGCGATGGGCCGCGTTTGGAAACTGTAGCGCCGGAACTGCTCTTCGCTCCAGCCGCGCTCTCCGCCCTCGGAGGCCCGCGGAGACGGGGGGCAGTCGCCCGCCGTGGCCTCCTCCTCTTCTTTCTCCGCCACCGCCGAACAGGAGCCCGACATGGCCCCCGGACCTGCCGCGGAGGGAGGCCCGCACGACGCTCGCCTCGCTCTCCCGCGCCCGGGAACGGCGGCCCCACGCACCAGGAAGTGGTCCGACCGCGGTCGGCGCTCTCCCGGAAGCCGGCGCCTTAGTCCGGCCGAGGAAGCAGCGCCCTTAGCGGCAGGCCGCGCCATGGCTCCTTCCTCGTTCCTGTTCCCTTTTGCTCTCCAACTAGTTGGGCCTCCAACTCCCAGGAGCCCCAGCCAGCCTGTGTAATGGCCAGGAATTCTGGGAGTTGGAGGCCCATATGCTGGAGGGCCGCAGTTGGAGGAGGCTAGTAAGTTCTTAGGAATTTTCATGCCACATGGAACTGGCAAGGTAATGCATGCCATAGGCCAGCAAATATGGAAAAATGGCCATCAGATTGGAAAAAAATCAATTTATATCCTCATACCCAAAAAGAATGCTCAAACTTCCGTACAGTGGCACTTGTTTCCCATGCCAGCAAGGTAATGCTCAAGATCCTGCAAGGAAGACTCCAGCAATACATGGAGCGAGAGTTGCCAGATGTCCAAGCTGGGTTCAGAAAAGGCAGAGGAACGAGAGACAAAATTGCCAATATCCGCTGGATAATGGAGGAAGCCAGGGAGTTTCAGAAAAACATCTACTTCTGCTTTATTGACTATTCCAAAGCCTTTGACTGTGTGGATCATAATAAACTGTGGCATGTTCTTGGTGGTATGGGGATACCAAGTCACCTTGTCTGTCTCCTGAGAAATCTGTATAAAGACCAAGCAGCCACAGTAAGAACAGACCACGGAAAACAGACTGGCTCAAGATTGGGAAAGGAGTTTGGCAGGGCTGCATACTTTCACCCTACCTATTCAACTTGTATGCAGAAAACATAATGCGACGCGTGGGGCTTGACAATTCCAAGGCCAGAGTTAAAATTGCTGGAAGAAACATTAACAACCTTAGGTATGCAGATGATACCACTCTGATGGCTGAAAGTCAGGAGAAACTGAGGAGCCTTATCAAGGTGAAAGAAGAAAGTGCAAAAGCAGGGCTGCAGTTAAATATCAAGAAAACCAAGATTATGTCAGCCACAACTATTGACAACTATTGTCCCCCATGCTTTTTAATATCTACATGAAACCGCTGGGTGAGGTCATCCGGAGTTTTGGAGTGCAGTGCCATCTCTACGCGGATGACACCCAACTCTACTACTCTTTTCCACCCAATTCCAAGGAAGCCCCTCGGATACTGGACCATTGTCTGGCCGCTGTATTGGCCTGGATGAGGGTGAACAAGCTGAGACTTAATCCTGACAAGACAGAGGTCCTCCAGGTCAGTCGTACGTATGATCGGGGTATTGGGTGGCAACCTGTGCTTGACGGGCTCGCACTCCCCCTGAAGGCGCAGGTCCGCAGCTTGGGGGTCCTCCTGGACTCAGCGCTGACACTTGAGGCCCAGGTCTCGGCCGTGGCTGGGAGGGCCTTTGCAAAACTAAAACTTGTGTGCCAGCTGCGACCATACCTCGAGAAGTCTGATCTGACCATGGTGGTCCATGCCTTAGTTACCTCTAGACTGGACTACTGCAATGCGCTCTACGTGGGGCTGCCTTTGAAGACGGCTCGGAAACTACAATTAGTACAACGTTCGGCAGCCAGGTTTCTAACTGGGGCAGATTACAGGGCGCGTTCAACGCCTCTGTTTAAAGAGCTCCACTGGCTGCCATTTACTTTCCGAGCCCAATTCAAGGTGCAGGTCATTACCTACAAAGCCCTAAACGGTTTGGGACCCACCTACCTTCGAGACCGCATTTCCCCCTACGAACCCGCACGACCTCTTCGCTCGTCGGGGGAGGCCCTCCTCTCGCTTCCACCACCTTCGCAGTCGCGGTTGGTGGGGACGAGGGAGAGGGCCTTCTCCGTCGTGGCCCCCCAGCTGTGGAACTCGCTCCCCAGGGAGATTAGGCAGGCCCCCACCCTACTTTCTTTCAGGAAGAGCCTGAAAACTTGGCTCTTCTAGAAGGCCTTTGTTGACTGATCCCCGTGGGATCGTGTTTTTTACCTGCTAAGCAGTAGACCCTCTGGATTGTTTTTAGGATTCACTCAGCACTTTAAGTATCACACCTGCTGTGTAATTATCCCTCTCTGATAATTTGACATTGTTTTGCACCTTGGCCTGGATCTTTTGAGCCAAATCGTGATTTTAATATTATTTTGTATATTGATTTTCTATGACTGTTTTTAATCATGTTGTAGTTTGATTGTTTGGTGATCTGTTTAGTGTTTTTATTTGACTTGTGTTGTCGTATCCGGGCATGGCCCCATGTAAGCCGCCCCGAGTCCCTTCGGGGAGATGGGGCGGGATATAAGAATAAAATTATTAAAAATTATTATAGCAAATAGAAGGAGAAAGCGTGGAGGCAGTGACAGACTTTATATTTCTAGGCGCAAAGATCACTGCAGATGCAGACTGCAGCCAGGAAACGTTTACTTCTTGGGAGGAGAGCAATGGCCAACCTTGACAAAATAGTGAAAAGGAACACTGGGATGTGCTCACTGTGACCTGCAATGTCCTAGGAGAGAGACTTGGTAGCTCCTCAGCACTGGGAACTATAGCCTGTTTGTGGAGGCCGGAGGCTGTCTGTGTGAATGGACACCTGTGCCACATACACACATATAGATTTTCACTTTTATTATGTGTATAGAGAAGAGATAGAGAATAAAGATAGAGATTTATTATTATTATCGTGTTTCTTTATATCCTATTTCTCTCCATACGGAGACTCAAAGCGGCTCACAACTAAAAGGATTGCAATACTACTTCAAATATACAAATATACTACTATTTATTATATTATTATTATACTAGTTTGGGTACACGGCATTGCCTGGGTTGTTTTTTAATTGTACAAAATGCATAAGGTTGTGGATTAACTACAACTTGCATCATGCCAGGTTAATCCCGAGAAACTCCATCAGTACTTAAAGTTTGTTATGTTGGGCAAATTTGCTCTAGATGTATCATTGGTGGGGTTCAGTGTGCTCTTTGGCTGCAGGGTAAACTACAACTCCCACTATGGTGAGTCAGTCCACTCAAACCCCTCCAGTATGTTGAGTTAGTCATGGGGGTTCTGTGTGCCAAGTTTGGTCCAGGTTCATCACAAGTTTGGTCACAGTTTCTCTGGTTGTGAGTGAACTACAATTCCCAGAAAGGAAGGTCAGTTCTCCCCAAGCCCCCTCCAGTAATCAAATTTAGGCATATCAGATTTGTGTGCCAATTTTGGTCCAGATCCATCAGTGTTTGTGTTCACAGTGCTCTCTGGGTGTAGGTGAACTACAACTCCCCCAAATCAAAGTGAATTTTCCCCAAAGACCTCCAGTATTTTTTGCTGGTCATAGTGCCTCTGTGTGCCAAGTTTGGTCCAATTCCATCTTTGGTGAAGTTCAGAATGCTCATGGATTGCAGGTGAACTATAAATGCCAGTACCTACAACTCCAAAATTTCCAGGCCAATTCCCCCCAAAACCCACCAGTATTCAAATTTGGGCACATCAGGTATGCAATACATGCCAAGTTTGGTCGAGATCCATCATTGTTTAGGTTCAAGGTGTACTCTGGATGTAGGTGAGCTGGATTGAATTAATTCCTTGGTGGCTTCTGCTTCAACTGGTGAGACATCTTTGATTGGGAACTTTGGGTTTTAGCTTTAAACCTTGCCAGGTACGTACTCAATTTCCATGTGCTCTATGTAGGGGAAGCATGCTGGGCCCATAACCCTTTGTTGGGGAATCTGAGCTGTTACGCTCAAAAATAACCCTCAGTTGAGGTGATTCCACCATAAATACAGCAGAGTACTAAAAGTAAACTACCTAAGATGCAGAAACTTATGTGTCAAAACCCCTTATGGGAAGCATGCATAGGAATGTGTGTGGGGTGAGGCAGGAATCCCTCTAATCCTATTTCTAGTCTAGCTACTCATTGAGGTCTGGAGACTTACGCAGTCCAGGGATGAAACCCAACATCACCTTCCAGATCTCACTATCCATAAACTTCCCTAAATTGCTTGATAACGTGGCAACCTAGATAGTACCAGTTGGCCGTCCTATAGCCACAGTTGCCTGGACCTAGAGCTTCCAGGGAGCACAGTCAAAAGTCCTAGGTGGTGAATTCTGAGTGGAACACCTTGGGTCATGGGTAATGAAAATTCCTAGATGGTGCTGAACATTACAGTTCTTCTGGAAAGGCAAAGTTCATTCTTGTGGGCTTGATAACAGAATTGGAATTACCCTGTTTCCTCTAAAATAAGACATCCCCAAAAAATAAGACCTAGTAGGTTTTGATGAAATGCTAAATATAAGGCCTCCCCTGAAAGTAAGACCTAGCAAAGTTTTGTTTGGAAGCATGCCCGGCGCCCACCAAACAAAACACCATAGCATGCAGGATTGGTAAATGTACATACCAGTTGTATATGGAAATAATGGTAGTAACAAGAAATTCTTGACAGAAGTCACAGTTTGTCTGGTTTGGTTATGTTGGTTTGTGATGACTACTGTACAGTACAGAATAAATGTTCATTGTTTTGTTCAACTGTGACTTCTTCATGGAAAAATAAGACATCCCCTGAAAATAAGACCTAGCGCATCTTTGGGAGTAAAAAATAATATAAGACAGTCTTATTTTCGGGGAAACACGGTATTGTAGCATTTTCCCAAGTTTCTGGGATTCACTTACCCTCCAAAATTGAACGTATCTTGTAAAACCCCACATAATTCTTCCTCAATACCACAAATCCATCTGAATGTGATAATTTGGGGACAAGCCAAAAAAGGGATTCAGGTGGCAAAGGTGCCTGATTCCATTAATCAAAGCTTAAAACAGTCTGCTATAGAGCAACGAGTGAATAAATAACCACGAGGGGGAGCTAATATTTGTGGAATGATGTATTGTGTAAGGAGACTGGCTATATTCACAATATTCCTATGTGATTTCTGATGGTAACTCAGTCAAAATAGGTGATAGGGTGGATTTGGCATACCTCATTCCTGACAAACGCATGCTGAATCCCACAATCAATGCATTACTGTGCAAATGCTCATATTCTGGCAGCTTAATAATGTGCTTTAGAATTTTGTTCAATAGATGTTAGTTTGTAGTTGCCTTGAATTTCCTTTTTTAAAGTGATTTTTATTGTGTTATAGATAATATATACAGTGAAAGCAAGGAAAACATTGGTGAAAGTTTGGAGAAATTAAGGTATAAGATGAAAACGAGGAGTTTGAATAAGTAAAAGAAGAGAAAGAAAAAAAGAAAAAGAAAAAAGTGACTTCCCATTGTCTTCTGGGGGTCTACCGTTCGTCATATTTTCTTTGTCTTTTATCTTTTCCGGTCTTGCCGTCTTGATGTCATGAAAGTTTTTCATATGTTGGATATGTCTATTATTAATGTATATCCTTCTTTTCGAATCAAGTCTTTAAAACCTGACCAGTCTGTTTTTTCCTTTTTATTATTTAATTTTTGTGTTAGGTTGTGCATTTGAATTATATCAAAAAACTTTTAATATCTAGTCTTCTATAGTGGGATTTTTTTTGTTTGTTTCCAGACTCTTGCCAGAACGAGTCTCGCTGCAGTCCCTATTAGGAAAAGTATTTTATCTTGATTTTTACTCAGCTTTGTGTTAGATATTCCCAGAAGGTATATTTCAGGCAGCAAATAGAGGTTTTTCCCTATTATTTTTGTGTCGCTTTATGTATACTGTTCCAATATTCTTTAATTCTTTTGCATTTCCACCATCGACGGATAATGGACTTAATGGAGGGGGGAATCTTTACCTAATATAATGGGGTTTTGTTGGGGTAAGGCTCTCCAGCAGGTTCTATATTAAAATAAACACACTAAGTTTTCTGCTGTTTTAATGCTACGCTGTTTTCAGAGGCAGGAATAGGGTCTGGGGGTGTTTGATATGTTTATTAGACCATAATCTTTCTCTGACCAATCTCTAATGCCACATGTATTTTGGTATTGTTATTTAAAGTTATTATTACAATGAAAACAAGTTGATTGTCTTGGATGGTCTGAGGTGTGTGGTTGGCTGTTATATACCCAACTATTCTATGTAATCTTGCTAGTGTGCTTATAACTAATGTTGATATTACAGCAAATGGTTATGATGATTAATAATAGGTAGAGAAGCTGAGTTTATAACAGAGATCGTCACAGAGATATTTCCCATTATGCCTAATGTGAATAACAGGCCAAAAAAATGAGAACCACTATTTCTGTGTTTAGATGATAAATAAAATGCAGAATTCATTAATGTTAATATTGATTTTATCTAAGAAATCTATCAACTGTGCTAAGAAAAAGAAATAAATATGAAAATAAGCCTATTGCTTTAGCTGTTTATATTTCCCTAGCCTCTACCAAGACAGGATAATTAGATTTGGATATTAACTTTAATAATATTGATACCATTCCAAAAAAAAGCCATTTGCATAATGAGGTGAGATGCAAAATGGATCTTATTTGGAATTGATCCTTCTGTCCAATAAAATGCTACCCTGTAAATTCTCATTAATGCTGCTAGAATATGCCACTTGGAGTGAAAGATAACATCAATGGCTCTTTTCAGGATTTTAAGTCAATATTATTATAACACTAGCTGATTAAATCAAATTTATTTTAGCAAAAGGTGGATGGGGCTGCTGCCATGACAATAGGAGTGGAGGGAGAGGCAGAGAGAGATAACTCAAACCAGCATTTGTTCCTGGCCACAAAAATAGCAAATATACAATATGTTTTATTTAAAACTGGGTTTTGTGTTATCATATTATTATATACAGTTCTGGTAGAATCAACCCCAAAATAACTTAAATTGCATCCAACCATTATAAACCCTGAATTTTCTATGATATTATTTTATAACACCAACACTGTTGGCTGAATAATAAAAATTTGGCCTGAAGTAGCCACTTGCTTCTGAGCATAAATTGGCAAACATAATTTCACAATCTGACTTACATACATGTTTAGAACTATTTTTTCTGTTTTCACAGTCATATTCCATTTTCCCAGCTGCTGAAAGTGGTTTAAAAAATTAGAGGAAACTGTGATAGGGCAAACTGGGAGGACAAACTGGGAGAAACTACCATTCATGTCCCTGATCAGGAGTATTAATTTAAGCAAAAGGCTACTCATGCATTATCATGAGTTTATACTCAAAGGACTGAAAATGGGTGCCCAAACAATGTAATATGAAACTTGGCATGAACCTACTGAGGACCCAGCTTCATTTTTGGAGCGTACTTTGGGATTTTAATAATAATAATAATAATATAAAATCCAGATTATCTGCTTTGAACTGGGTTATATGGCAGCATAGACTCATGTGGATTGTCTGGATTAGATGATAGTGTAGAAGGGAGCTCAGAACTGGAGAAGAGAGAAAGAGAAGGGAAGGGAAAGGGCAAAAGAAGGGAATGAAGAAGGAAGGGAAGAATGGAAGAAAGAAAAAGTGGAGAGAGGAAGGAAGAGAAAGGAAAGGAGAAAGATATGAAGGGAGGAAAGAAAGAAAAAGAAGGGACGAAAGCAGTAGTTTCCCCCAACACCCTGGCAACGCTAGCAGTGAATAAAATGATAGCAAAAAATAAGATAAAAATGTGTTGTCGAAGGCTTTCATGGTTGGAATCACTGGGTTGCTGTGGGTTTTCTGGGCTGTATGGCCATGTTCCAGAAGCATTCTCTCCTGATGTTTCGCCCACATCTATGGCAGGCATCCTCAGAAGTTGTGAGGTTGTTGGAAACTAGGCGAGAGGGGCTTATATATCTGTGGAAAGTCCAGAGTTGAAGAGAGAACTCTTGTCTGTTTGAGGCAAGTGTGAATGTTGCAATTGGCCAGCTTGATTAGCATGGCTGCTTCTTATTATTTATTACAATATTTAGATCCTGCCCTTCTCACCCAACAGGGGACTCAGGGCGGCTTACAATAAAACACCTGCCTGGGGATTCTTGCCTGGGGGAATCCTTTGTTGACCCGGATTGTTTCTTGTCTGGAATCCCCCTGTTTTCAGAGGGTTGTTCTTTATTTACTGTCCTGATTTTAGAGGGTTTTTTTTAAATACTAGTAGCCAGATTTTCATTGTTTCCTCCTTTCTGTTGAAGTTGTCCACATGCTTGTGGATTTAAATGGCTTCTCTGTGTAGTCTGACATGGTGGTTGTTAGAGTGGTCGAGCATTTCTGTGTTCTCAAATACAGTAGAGTCTCAATTATCCAAGCTAAATGGGCCGGCAAAACCTTGGATAAGCGAATATCTTGGATAATAAGGAGGGATTAAGGAAAAGCCTATTAAACATCAAATTAGGTTATGATTTTACAAATTAAGCACCAAAACATCATGTTATACAACAAACTTGACAGAAAAAGTAGTTCAATACGCAGGAATGTTATGTTGTAATTACTGTATTTACGAATTTAGCACCAAAATATCACGATATATTGAAAACATTGACTACAAAAATGGCTTGGATAATCCAGAGGCTTGGATAAGCGAAGCTTGGATAAGTGAGACTCTACTGTAATATGCTGTGTCCAGGTTGGTCCATCAAGTGATTTGCTGTGGCTGACTTCTCTGGTTGCGTTATCCTGCACTGCCTTTCATGTTCCTTTGTTTGTGTTTGGGCAATGCTGTGTTTGGTGGTCCCTATGTAGACTTGTCCACAGCTGCATGGTATACAGTAGACTCCTGCAGAGGTGAGAGGATACCTCTTGTCTTTTGCTGAACATAGCATTTGTTGGATTTTCTTAGTGAGTCTGATAGTTTGTAGGTTGTGTTTCTTCATCAGCTTCCCTATGCAGTCAGTGGTTCCCTTGATGCATGCTAAGAACACGTTTCCTCTGGATGGATCTTTATGTCTTTCGGGCTGTGTGGCCATGTTCCAGAAGTATTATCTCCTGTAGTTTCGCCCACATCTATGGCAGGCATCCTCAGAGGTTGTGAGGCATGGATAAACTAGGCAAGGAAGGTAAAAATATATATCTGTGGAGAGTCCACGGTGTGACAAGGGTCCTTTGTCAGTTGGAAGCCAGCGTTTGTTTCTTCTAGCCAATGTCCTTGATGTACCTGGGCCCTCTTGAGTGAATGCTGGCACTGCGACCCCAGTTTTGTCTCATTCCTCCCCTGATGGAACATCTGCTCCTTTAAAACTTTGGTTTAGTCTGTTTTAATGAATTTATATGTTTTAATTGTTTTATAATTTGATATGTTATATTTATTATTTGTTGTATAATGCGGCATTGAATTTTGCCATAATCTGTAAGACGCTCTGAGTCCCCTTCGGGGTTGAGAAGAGCGGGGTATAAATATAGTAAAATAAATAAATAAATACATTCCAGGCAGGAAACAATCAGGGCCAGCTAACACCTCCTAACAAAGGATTCCCCCAGGGAGAAAGCTTTTTTTTTCGTGTCAGGAGCAACCAGAGTTGCTTCTGGAGTGAGAGAATTGACCGTCTGCAAGGACGTTGCCCAGGGGACGCCCGGATGTTTTGATGTTTTACCATCCTTGTGGGAGGCTTCTCTCATGTCCCCGCATGGAGCTGGAGCTGATAGAGGGAGCTCATCCGCGCAATCCCTGGGTGGGATTCGAACCTGGTAGCCTTCAGGTCAGCAACCCAACCTTCAAGTCACAAGGCTTTTATCCCCTAGGCCAGGGGTCCCCAAACTAAGGCCTGGGGGCCGGATGTGGCCCTCCAAGGTCATTTATCTGGCCCCCGCCCTCATTTATAATATAATATTTTTATATCCGTTTTAATAATATAATATATTGTATATACATATGATGTTGATAATAATATCATTTTATACAATATAATACTAATAATAATACCATATAATATTCGTTATGTGTTATATATTACATATAATATTACAGTATAGTGATATAGTTCAACATAGTAATATGTAATGCTAATATTGTGCTATGCTAATAATATAATATACTGTATGTACATACAGCTACTCTGAGTTCCCTTCGGGGTGATTAGGGTGGGATTTAAATGTAGTAAATAAATGTAGTAAATGAATAAATAAATAATTTTGGACTTAAGCTCGCCCAAAGTCTGAAATGACTTGAAGACACACAACAACAACAATCCTAATTAACCTGACTATCTCATTGGCCAGAAGCAGGCCCACACTTCCTATTGAAATCCTGATAGGTTTATGTTGGTTAAAATTATTTTCATTTTTAAATATTGTATTGTTCTTTCATTGTTATTGTTGTTGTTTTGCACTGCAAATAAGATATGTGCAGTGTGCATAGGAATTTGTTCGGGTTTTTTTTCCCAAATGATAATTCAGCCCCTCAACAGTCTGAAGGATTTAAAAGTTTGAGGACCCCTGCCCTAGGCCATCGGAGGCTCCTAGGGAGAAGGCTCCCAGACCTTGAAGCTGCAAAGCTATTCAGTGCTAATCAAGGTGGCCAATTGCCACATTCACACTTGCCTCAAACAGACACGAGTTCTTTCTCCCACCCTGGACAATATTCCACAGATATATAAACCCCACTTGCCTAGTTTCCAACAGACCTCACAACCTGTGAGGATGTCTGCCATAGATGTGGGCGAAACGTCAGGAGAGAATGGTTTTGGAACACGGCTATACAGCTCGGAAAAATCAAAGCAACCTAGTGATTCCGGCCATGCAAGCCTTCGACAACACATTAAGATAAAAGTGATGTGATGAAAATATCACTGGGGATTCATGTATACAGCAAAGTATCTATTTTGTCCTTTTATTTCTACCGTACTGCGAAGGGGCGAGTAGATCCTTCCAGTTCTACGTCTAGCTAGTCCTGTCAGCATCATTGGACATCGGTGTTTTCTGAAAGAACCTCTCCTTCCGTCTGCGCCTGTGTCGCGCGCAGGCTCCTCCCCCTCCTCCACTTCCGGCCGAGGAGCGGTGCTGTTGGCGGAAGTAGGCGCCATGGCGCTGGCGGCGTTTCGTGGGGCGCTGCGGCCTTCGGCTCTGCCGCGAAGCAGCTGGAGATGGAAGGCGGCGGCCCCGCTCGGCGCTCGTGCCGGTCCGTGAGTAGTGGCAGCCGGCGCGTGCGGGTCTGTCCTCTCGGGGCCGCTCTCAAGCGAAGTCACCTTGGCAGCACTGAAGGACACTACTTAGGAATAACATTGAGCTGCCCTGAAGTTTCCCAGCCCCGCCCTTCTGGGCCTTTTCCTCCACCAGAATTGTAAGATTAGAGCAGGAGAGTGATGGGGACGAAGCATGGAAAGGGGGGGGGGCATCCTCGCAGTCTTATAATGCAATAATATATGGCAGCGTGGAGTGATATAGGCCAGTTCAGTGTAGCGAAACTGCATTACAGGCAGCCTGAGTTACAAACATCCGACTTACAAACGACTCATGGTTAAGAATGGGGGTGAGACATCAGGAAGTGTGGGAATTTCAGTCCTGGAAGATTTATCAGGGGGAAAAGGGGTATTCACTGAACAGACTAGAATAGCTTTATTTGTCATTTTGTGCTATTTCACAATGAAATTATAGTAGGGTCTCACTTATCCAACATTCTGGATTATCCAATGCATTTTTGTAGTCAATGATTTCAAAACATTGTGATATTTTGGTGCTAAAGTCGTAAATACTGTACAGTAATTACTACATAGCATTACTGCTTATTGAACTACATTTTCTGTCAAATGTGTTGTATAACTTGATGTTTTGGTGCTTAATTTGTAAAATCATAACCTAATTTGATGTTTAATAGGCTTTTACTTAATCCCTCCTTATTTTCCAACATATTCGCTTATCCAACGTTCTACTGGCCCGTTTTATGTTGGATAAGTGAGACTATATTGTACATGCCTTCTCCTGCACGGATCACAAAACAACACATCCATTCCTATACTCCAACCACCACCACACAGCCCACACACACCACACCATACACAGGCAGAGGTAAAGGTCTTTTTCATCTCCGGCTTCTAAAGCCAATGCTCATAGAATCATAGAATAATAGAGTTGGAAGAGACCTCATGGACCATCCAGTTGACCCCCTGCCAAGAAGCAGGAAATCACATTCAAAGCACCCCCGACAGATCGCCATCCAGCCATCTTATCCCTCAAATCCTTGCTCTTAGAGAGGTCTCCATTTGCACGGAAGGGCTTGACCTCACTTGGATCACATCCCTGATCCTAGAGAGATCAAGTCCTTGTTCCGGCAAGGGTCAAGTCCTTGCTTCTAGAGGACATAACTCCTTGCAAGAGAAATCAAGCCTCTTTCCCTAAGGGGGTCAAGGCCCAGGCCAAGAGGTCAAACCCTTTATCTTGGAGAGGTCAAGCCCCTGCTCCAGGAAAGGCCAGGTCTGTGTTCCTTGGTGACATCCCATTCCAAGTCATCTTTTCTAGAGAGGTCCACCCTTGTTCCTTGGGAGGTCATGACTTCATCCGTGATCTTATTCACATGATACCATTACATAACTCTGATCCACATCCCAACTGCAGTGGCTCGCTCACATTGACTGTATGGCTTTATATCAATTTCCAGCCATGTTCCATTTCTCCATGCCTATGAGCCTATTTTCCATAGATATCTCCAATCTGTTGCCGGCATGTTTTGCATATCTTCATGGGGCGCCCATTTACCTTCCCGCCGAGGCGGTACATATTGACTAACTCACATTGCATGCTTTCGAACTGCTAAGTTGGCAGAAGTTAGGGCTGACAGCCAGGAGCTCACCCCAACTCACGGCTTTGAACTGCCAACCCTCCAGTCAACAAATTTCCTACAGCTAGCAATTTAAACCGCTGTGCTACAGTGGCACAGATAATCCTTTATCACCAATCCTTGTTTCCACAACAAGCCACATTTTTCAAAATCCAACCATCACAGGGAGGTGGAATCTTCTGAACAGTAGCATACCTCACAACCTCTGAGGATGCCTGCCATAGATGTGGGCGAAACGTCAGGAGAGAATACTTCTAGAACATGGCCAGACAGCCTGGAAAACATACAACAACCCAGTAGCATAGACAGCAAAACAAACACCACAGGGATGTTAGCCCTCCCTGTGATATCCAAATGCTATCTGTGTGTGTGGCTGGAGTTGCATTTAAAATGTATCTGTTCAGATTTACATACAATTCAACTTAAGAACAAACTTACAGTACCTATCTTGTTTGTAACTTAGGAACTGCATGTAATGCAGTTTAATTTGCATTGAACTGGACTGTATGACAGCACTGACAGTACGGTTCAGTGTAATGAAACTGCATTATACGGCAGTGTAGATGATGCTTGAGATGGCTATAAAAATAGGGCGATTTAACCTCAGTCTTGCAAGAGAGATTGATATGCCTCCAGATTTGTGCTGTCTGTGAGGATTTCTGATTGAAATGATTTGAATGGAGGGTGGAGCTGTGCTGCAGCCTTCCCTGCCGTTCTTCTAGATCAGAGGTGTCAAGCTCATTTTCACCAAGGGACACATCAGCCTAATAGTTACTTTCATGGTTGAATCTATGCATGGAGAATCCATGCATAGCTATATTTTCTTACATAGGTTTTTACCCAGTTCAGGCCTCCAGATGTTATTGAATGACAACTCCCATCTCTCTTGATTATCCACCATGCAGATTGGGGATAATTGGAATTGCAACCTCACAGCACTGAAGGCTCTGGATTTGGGGAAAGGTTAAAGGGACATTTTGAAGCCAGGTGTCATCTCCACAAGCCTTGTCTCTAAACTCAAAATGCATGGCATCCATACTGACCAGGAGGACATGACAGCTCATAGAAGGCATTTCCCCCTCATTTGAGTAAAACAAGGATAAATATGACTTCCTTATAATAAAACAAAATTTAAAAAGTTAAAAGTGAGACAATAACAATCTAAATAATCCATGTGTATATTGTATATACTTGCTGTATAACTTTAGTTACCACCAAGGTCATTGATGAAAAGCTAGGTACAGCTAGCAAAATGTGAAATGGTGCTAAATGACAGTAAAAGAAAAAATGCCTCAGATGACAACCTTGTTTTAAGTGTGATAACAAGTTTGTCTCTATGTTTAGTGCACTGTTGAACTATTATTTCTGAAGTGGTGAGCTCAAAAGTTGCAATACAATATGACTTCTGTCTTCCTGAACATACTGTGGAAGCCAGGAACCATGGATAATAGTACAGTAGAGTCTCACTTATCCAACATTCTGGATTATCCAACACAGTCTGCCTTTTAGTATTCAGTGTTTTGTAGTCAATCTTTTCAATACATTGTGATGTTTTGGTGCTAAATTCATAAATACAGTAATTACTACATAACATTGCTGTGTATTGAACTGCTTTTTCTGTCAAATTTATTGTAAAACATGATGTTTTGGTGCTTAATTTGTAAAATCATAATGTAATTTGATGTTTAATAGGCTTTCCTTAATCCCTCCTTATTATCCAACATATTCACTTATCCAACATTCTGCCGGCCTGTTTATGTTGGATAAGTGAGAATCTACGGTATATCCTATTGCTATGAATAATTTATGCTAAATATTTCCATAGGTGCACCCTGGAGAACCTAGAAAATTCCTAGAGGTACTGGTCTCACAGATACTGTACAAAAATATGTCCATCCCTGTCCCACCCATCCCTGTATTGTTCCCTCAGTCAGTAATCTTTATAATAAAACCATGTCTCTTCTGTATTCTCCTTGTACTTGACAGGGGGCCTTCTCCATGGTGGCTTGAGAGCTTAGGCTGCACTGTTGTCCTTCCCAAGACCTCTTTTTTTGAACTGTCTTGCATATCATCTGGCCATTGTGAAAGGATCTTTTCACCAATTTAGGCCTAGTCTTAGGAGAAAATGAGGGATGCTTTGAATGCAATTTTCCTGCTTCTTGATGGGAGGTTGGACTGGATTGCCCATGAGGTCTCTTCCAACTCTATGATTCTATGATTCTATGAAATAACATAAATAAATAAATGTTGTTTCTATCTGCAGCTTCAGACTTGTCCAAAGACATGCTTCCTGGGCCTTATCCCAAGACTCCAGAGGAAAGGGCAGCTGCTGCACGAAAATACAACATGAGGGTGGAAGACTATGAGCCATATCCAGATGAGGGCTTTGGGTGAGTTCTATTTTTGTTTCTGAGAAACGGGAAAACGGTGTGAACCAGATGGGCTTTTGAATGTTACTTACCCCTCAAGGCATAGTTTTAGAAACAAGAATGCTTATTGTATAAACTCATGCATGAGTTGACCTAATGTACATAAGTCGAGGAAAGGTTCTGAGGCCATAATTATGGATTTTGCTATGCCCCATGGATAAGTCAAGGATAAAACATTGGAGCATGTAACAAACAAATATTTTTTTCTCTCCTTTTAAGAATACATAGTAAATAAAATCCTGGGCGGAATCTTTTGTCTAAGGATTTTAATATAGTAGTGCAGAATGAATTTAAATGTGAAATTAAAATAACATTATTGTTTAAAATGTTTCCCTTCCAACACTACTTTAATAGAATGAGATTTTTCTAACTCATATTAACAATGAACTCTTTAATGATTTCCATTAATTTCTCCTTTTTCAGATCAGGTCAAGGGCCCAGGATCTCACAGTAAAGGCAGCCTTAACCAGATTTAGCTCTTAACCAGATGTTGCTTAGTAATTATTCTAATATACTTTAAATCACATTTATTAAAATTGACACTATCTGATGAATCCATGTTTCTGCTACTAGTAGTTTTATTAGAAACAAAGGCAAGAATGAGGTACAGCATTGCATAAGAACTGCTATGTGGCATGTAGAAAGAAACATAAGATCTCTGTGTTATGGTTAGGATGCCTTTTACCCAGTGAATTTGAAATAGGCAACTGTAAATTGGCTTTGCTTTCACCAAGCAGTATAATGTGATTTGAACAGGAATAGTAAAGTGTATTCTGACTTGTAGAACTTGCAGACTTCAGAGGGGGGGGGATGGAAACAAGTAAACTATCTGTGCTAAGAAGTGAATCATTGTTTCCATTCTGTAAATGAAATATTATACCAGATCCTTGAGACTATAAATTATTCCAGTTGGGTATTCTCCGGTATTTACTTCATCTTGCTCTTGTACAAAAGTTTCATGGTGAACTTCTTATATTTCCCATAGTTATGGTGATTATCCGAAACTTCCTGACCGATCCCAGCAAGAGAGAGATCCATGGTATGAGTGGGATCATTCTGACCTGAGGCGTAACCATGGAGAGACAGTAAGGATGTTGGATTTTGCTCTGGGTTTCAGCTATTTCAGTTTGGAGTCCTGTTGCACATGCTACAAAAATGATAACATGTGGCTAACCTAGTGTCACGGTGTGTTTGAATCGGTTTGGATTATGGTGTTTTGCCGAATTACAGAATTGATGGTACAAAACTCAAATCATTCTGTAGACCCAGCAACCATACTTCATGCTTTGTTCCTCAGTATATTTGTCACACTCCACTGACATTCAAAACATCACGTCCATTTGGCAACTGTTGAATTGTTGGTATTCCAAATAGCTGCTATCCTTCCAAGTGCCTGGTTTTCAGATTACTGTTTTTGTGTGCACTATCATGTGCTTCAAGACAACACTGGCTTATGGCATGTCTCTTAAAGGGTTTTCTTGCAAAATTTATTTAGCTGATGTTTACTGCTGCCTTCCTCTAAGGCAGTGGTTCTCAACCAGTGAGTCCCCAGGTGTTTTGGCCTACAACTCCTAGAAATCCCAGCCAGTTTACCAGCTATTAGGATTTTGAGAGTTGAAGGCCAAAACATCTGGGGACCCACAGGTTGAGAAACACTGTTCTAAGGTCAAGAGAGTGTTACATAGCCAAGGTCATATGGGTTTCTGTGACTCAGTAAAGATTTGAACTGTGGTCCCTTGCAATCATGCGCTATACTGGCATAAAATTAAAATCCATAACAGCATGTATTTTTAATGATAGCACTAATATTTATGATGTTTTACACAATAACACAAAGAATTACATAAATATAATCTGGACAGAAATAGCATTACTTGTCCTAAGTCCTTTTTTTAGTAAAAAAAAAAAAATTTAAATTTAGTAAATCACTCAAAATAACATATGCTTGCTAATCCTTACTCACATTAAATAAACTTGAAAATAATTTCAGAACAAACTTCATTAAGCTTCAAAACAAAGGGTTTTTTTCATTTTTACCTGTTACAACATGTGTTTTATTGGTAATAGAACTTCGGTCAACGTATGCAGAAACAGAATTATATTATCATTAGTTCTGATACCTAATGCATCCATCTGAAACATTGAAATATGCTTCCAATTGAGTATAATAGGGACTGTGGGAGACATTTAGCTTGGCCCCACTGAAACTATACCTTTCAAATGCAAATCAGGAAAAAATTATGTGAACAAATGCATTGTAAGATTGGAACTAATATTCATGGATATGTGTATTGTACTCATTTGGCACACAACATGGAATTCAGTAGTTTGGGATCTGTGGCTCCTTTAATGAAAGGAAACAAACTTCTTTCTATTCCTATGGCTGAAGGAACAATCATGGACATATATTTTCGTAATATGTATTTTCTAGGCCATGTAGGAGGATGCTAAAGAAATGTTGTCTCTAGGTAATTGCTAGGTCCTCTTCTGCTGGAAGTTATTCATTTCAATTAGGTTTGCTATTTATGTGTGGTTGCACATTTCCACAGTAAATCAGGAACGTGTCCTCCATGGATGTGGGGGTTGTGCTGTATTTGAAGTCTATACATAGACATTTTAGCCAAACAAATCTCACTTTGCCTGGTATATAATAATAATAATAATCATCATCATCATCTTTATTTATATTCTGCCACCATTTCCCCGAAGGGACTCGGGCAGCTTACAAATCTTATTAATTGGGGGTCTGTAGTACAACTAAAGATTCCATCTTTTCATTGCTCACTGTGTATGTAACATTTGCAGGTATGTGATTATTTTTTCTGTTAATGTATATCAAGCCTATCTTCATTGTTTTAATTGGCTTTTTTGTTGTTGATAATTACCACTTAGTATGTAGTATTAGTTGCTAGATGTATACTTTCCAGTATTCTCTCATATTTATGACCTCAAGAGAAGTCGCAACTATGATCAGTGTGTAACAGTATCTCTCCCTGTGTTCTTTCAATCAGATGCACTGGGATTTTGATATGTTTCTTCGGACACGGGTTGACACATCTCCCACACCAATATCCTGGCGTACAATGCGTATTTCCCTCTTTAGTTTTATTGGCTTCATGCTTGTCATGTTTGTCCTGGGCGAAATGTATCCCTCCTACCGTCCTGTGGTGAGTTCTGAGTTGGCATTTGTTCAGGGATTTCTATTGCTGTCTTTCTAGTCTCAAGCATTTGTGTAATTCTGGAAATCAAAATATTATATTTATCCTATCCTAAATTCAACTTTGAGGTCTTAATGCAGTGGTTTTCAGGTTCAGGAATCACAAATTGCTGTTGGTGGACTGGAATTTTCTCTTTCTGCTCCATCCCAATAAACAATCCTGATATAACTTAAGAAACAACTTAAAACAACTAGCTTGGCTGCCATGGGATCACGGGCAGGCAAGATGAGGTTAAAGTCTTTTTCTTCCCCCAAAAAAACATATGGAGTGGTCACTGTATTGGCCATTCAGCAAAATACAAAGCTGGTTTATTTTTCTTTCCTCAGTTATTCTAATAAATATTGCTGTCCCTGTTCTTCTAATAACAGCATGAGGATAGCAACCTGAAGACTGAGCAGCTGGGAAAATGTGTAAGGTTGCCCAACTGTATTCGTTAAAAATGGGACACTCACTTCCCCCCATCTAGTCTTAAAACAAGCAATAATCTTCTGTATGTACAAAAAAAACCCCACGAATAATGAGCCTGGCCTATACAAATGGCACTCTGGGACACATTCAGTTTTTAAATGGGGCTGTATTGGGGAAGGGACTTGTTTGGATTTTCATTCTGTTTGGACTTTCATTCTGAGATGAGTTACGTTATTAGTTCATTTTTGTTGTTTCATGTCTCCTTTTCTCTGTAGGGACCAAAGCAATATCCCTATAACGACCTCTATCTGGAACGAGGTGGAGATCCCAAACAACCTCCACCAGAAGTGAAGCACTATGAGATTTGAGAACAGGAACTGCGCCACCTTTCATCTATATTTTCAGAACCTACTACTTGGCATAACTGTTGTTGTTTTGAATGTCCCAATGATGGGAGTAGTAACATCTGTGGGAGGTGATTTTCACATTTCTGGTATCCTTAAGCAGTGTGGAAATAATTGTCCCTCTTCACAGTCTTCAAAAGGAAGCTCTTTACAAACAGCTTGGGACTAAATCCATTTGCTTGTCCCAACTGGAGTAGATTTGCTGAATCAACTTCTAACTGGTAAGTCAGCATTTGTGTGAAGCACATTGATTCTTTGGGTTTGTGCTAGCTGGGACAAGCAATTGGATTTAGATCCTTATTTCCTGCAAAACTCCCAGCTCATGAAATCAGTACATGGAGTGTGGTACATATTAGGTGCTTCTAATGTACAAAAAGGGCAAATAAACAGAAAATTTCTTATGAACAAGTAATGTTGGTTCTTGCTAACTGCTGAATTATATGTGAAGAAGGACAACAGGTTTAGTCGTGACATATCCCTGGAGTACTTTCTTTTACCATTTATTTTATTGATAGAAGGAAAAAAACATATTAAAACTAAAAAAAGTGAACAAACATCATAGTTGCACATTTACTAAAACAAGATTAATGAATAAAGACTAGTTTACAGACCTCTCACTCTCTGTCTGCTGGTTTTCTAATACTAACTAGTCCACTCCCTGTAAGAAATATTATATAGTCACATTTGTATGTTTAATAACCTCCTATAAACTCATAAATACTATAAGTAATAACCCCCATGTAAAATAATTGTTGGAACATATTCTATAACCCCCAAATATCTGTTAAACAAATATTCCTTCTTTATCAGCCTAGTCAATTTGTCCATCTCAGTTCACGAGTCTTTATTAGCTGTTACCAAATACTTGTCTCCAGTCTTAAAGGTGGATCTGTATCAGGAAACAGTCCATCCAGAAGGTCCTCTTCTCTTTCACTTCCCCTTTGATATATATTGATGTTTTCACAAGCAGTCTCCCTCAAAAGCCTAGTCACAAATTTACCAACTTACAATGTTAGCTATAGCTTTTCTATACAATTTTTTCTGTCTGATTTCAAGTCAGACCTGTTGATAAATCTTATCAATCTCTTTACTGAAGCCTTTACTTGAAGCCTTCAAAAGGCTTTTCCCCAATCTTGCTGCCTGCTTCTGAATTCCTATCTCACCAAGTTCTGGTTTGCCTGATTTGCCTCCTCAGTCTACTTTGCCAAGGAGATATGTTTTCTTTGTTTTCTGCGATTAATTCTTCTATCATCAGTCTCAATTCACCCAAAATTTGGGTTAATCCAATTGAATCCAATTCCAGCCTGTCCATAATTGTTAGGTTTTAAGATTGTCCTTATTTTGAATTATACTATGCAGCATGATTTTTGTTCCTGGGGTATAAATGTCATTTCCTAATTAATAATAATAATAAAAAAACTTTATTTATACCCCGCCACCATCTCCCCAATGGGGACTCGGGGCGGCTTACATGGGGCCACGCCCAAAACAATACAATGTAAACAGCATATAAAAGAACAGCACAACACAATACAATAAACAATACAGTAAATAATATCCATTACAAAATAAAACAAGGAGACAATAAAAACAAGGGCAGACCACATGAACATTAAGTTAAAACTCGGGGTGAGAAAGACATAAAAATAAAAACCACAGCGAACAGGGTCATAAGGGAGTGGGGTATTCTGGAGGATAGCTATTAGGGGGAGCAACGGAAAAGAAATATAAAATGGTTACTCTCCAAAAGCGCAGCGAAAGAGCCATGTTTTCAAGTCTTTCTTGAAGGCTGCTAGTGTGGGGGCTTACCTAATCTCTGCGGGCAGAGAATTCCACAATCGGGGGGCCACAGCAGAAAAGGCCCTCTCCCTTGTTCCCACAAGGCGGGTCTGGGATATCGGGAGTGGGGACAGGAAAGCTTCCCCTGATGAGCGAAGGGATCGTGTAGGCTTGTGGTAGGAGATATGGTCACGAAGGTAGGTGGGTCCCAAACCGTTTAGGGCTTTATATGTGATGGTATACACCTTGAATTGGGACCGGAAAATAAAAGGCAGCCAGTGGAGCTCCTTGAACAGGGGAGTAGATCTCTCCCTGTAACTCGCCCCCATAATTAACCTGGCAGCCGAGCGCTGGACCAATTGTAATTTCTGGGCCGTCTTCAAGGGAAGCCCCACGTAGAGCGCATTACAGTAGTCCAGTCTAGAGGTAACTAAGGCATGCACCACCGTGGTCAAGTCAGACTTCACGAGGTATGGTCACAGTTGGCGCACAAGTTTGAGTTGTGCGAAGGCCCTCCCGGCCACCGCCGACACCTGCGCCTCAAGCGTCAGCGCTGAGTCCAGGAGGACCCCCAAACTGCGGACCTGTGATTTCAGGGGGAGTGCGACCCCGTCCAGCACAGGTTGCCACCCAATACCCCGATCCGACGCGCGACTGACCAGGAGGGCCTCTGTCTTGTCAGGATTGATCCTCAGCTTGTTCCTCCTCATCCAGTCCGCCACAGCGGCCAGGCACTGGTTCAGCATCCAAGGGGCTTCCTTGGAGTCAGATGGGAACGAGTAGTGGATTTGCGTGTCATCTGCGTAGAGATGGCAACACCCTCCAAAACTCGGGATGACCTCTCCCAGCGGTTTCATGTAGATGTTAAATAGCATGGGGGATAGAATAGACCCTTGCGGGACCCCACAGGTCAATGGCCAGGGGTCCGAGCAGGTGTCCCCCAGCTTCACCATCTGGGAACGACCCTCCAGGAAGGACTGGAGCCACAGCAGAACCGTGCCACCGAGCCCCATCCCAGAGAGCCTCCCCAGAAGGATACCATGGTCGATGATATCGAAAGCCGCTGAGATGTCCAAGAGAACCAGCAGGGTCACACTCCAGTTCCCTGCGGAGGTCACCCACCAAGGCGACCAAAGCCGTCTCGGTGCTGTGTCCAGGCCTGAAGCCAGACTGCGAGCGGTCCAGAAAATCAGTGTCATCGAGGAACTCCTGGAGCTGCGTGGCAACCACCCACTCCAGAACCTTGCCCAAAAATGGGAGGTTGGAAATTGGTCTGTAGTTGTTACATACAGATGGGTCTAAAGAGGTCTTTTTTAGTAATGGTTTTACTACTGCCTGCTTAAAGCAGGATGGAACTGACCCCTGACCCAAGGAGGCATTTATAATAGCCACAAACCAATCCAACAACCCATCTTTGGCCAGCTTAACCAGCCAAGAAGGACAAGGATCCAGAGCGCAAGTGTTCGCCCTCACAGACCCAAGAATCCCCTCCACGTCATCAGGAAGAACAAGCCGGAAAGAATCCCACAAGATCGGACAGACAGGTACCTCGGTTACCTCAGCTGGAACTACAGTTAAGCTGGAGTCCAACTCACGGCGTATCTGAGCAACTTTGCCTGCAAAATGGTGCGCAAAATCGCTGCACCGAGTTGCCAAGTCATCAGGAAGCCCCTGGGTTTCGGGAGGCCGCAGGAGCTCCCCAACAACTCGGAACAACTCCGATGGCCTGTTGACTGCAGACGCTATGCGGGCAGTCGTGAAAGCTTTCCTGGCTGCTCGCAGAACCACGGAGTAAGCCTTAATAGCGGCTTTAGCCCGTGCTTGGTCAGACACATCCTGAGATTTCCTCCAGATGCACTCTAGTCCCCTCCTCGCACGCTTCATCACAGCCAGCTCCTCAGTGAACCAAGGAGTCGACGTGACTCTACGCAGCGAGAGGGGACGTTTGGGAGCGATCGTGTCAAGTGCCCTTGTCAGCTCACTATTATAGCGATCAGCCAGGACATCGACAGGATCGCCAGTCTCCAGAACAGGAAGATCCCCAAGAGACCTCAGAAGTCCATCCAGATCCATCAGCCTCCTGGGGCGGACCATCTTAGTGGGTCCACCACCCCTGCGGAGGTTAGAAGACACGGCGAAACTTAAACAGATCAGATGATGGTCAGACCATGACAATGGAAGGATGTTTTGCTCTTCCACTCTGACTGTCCCACCGTCCACAATAAAGACAAGGTCCAGCGTGTGTCCTGCCTGATGTGTGGGCCCAGATATAACTTGAGTCAGCCCCATGGTCGTCATGGCAACCATGAAATCCTGAGCTACACCTGTCAATGTGGTCTCGGCATGGATGTTAAAGTCTCCCAAAACTATGAGTTGTTGGGAGACCAGGGCCGAATTGGAGACCACTTCTGCTAGCTCAGACAGAGAAACTGCTGGGTCGCGGGGTGGACGGTACACCAGCAGAATCCCCAAGCTGTCTCGGGCTCCCACCTTCAAGAAGACACACTCGAACCTCGAAGATTGCGGAACGGTGCATCTGATCAGGGCGATGGACTGCCGAAAGATCACCGAGACTCCTCCTCCCCGCCCCCCAGCCCTGGCCTGCTGATGCACGCCGAAACCCGGTGGACACAGCTGGGTGAGATTCACGCCACTCAGCTCGTCCAACCACGTCTCGGTGATGCATGCCAGATCCGCCCCCTCATCCAGGATCAAATCCTGAATGACAGCTGTCTTACCGTTGACGGATCTGGCATTCAAAAGCAGAACCTTAAGACCGGGGGGTCTGTCCTGGAGACTACCACACCTATTCCTCTCCAGGGTCGCAAGAACTCTGTTGCGCTTCTCCCTGGGCAGCAAGTGACCGATCTTCCTCCTCCCCCACACCACCTCGATGGTGCCCCACCCGTGTGACCCCTCTTTCCCCTGGTGGATTGGCTGATTGAGGTTGCCTTCTGAAGGGATTAGTCAGCTGTCCAAAGATGGAGAGCCTCCAAATGTATTTGTTTGTCTAGGGAAAGAGCCCATCTCCACTGGTAGGAGAGAGAAAGATTAATTTAATCATAAAAGCATAGAAAAAGTTTGTTAAACTGCAAAAGTTTTATTTTTGTGGGACATCCTACAGCACATTTTACTATAGCTTTTCAGTTTATTTCGTGCCAAAAGCATTGCATAATAAATAAGTTTAAAACTGATAAAATAAATGGATCACAAGCAGCTAAATAGTTTTAGACCAAAAACAGGTAACAGCAACGGCATTGTCTGTAGTTTTAAACAGTTCTTCCTCTGTGCATTACGCAAGGCATTGTGGGCAAGCATACAGATGCTGTGTTGTTTGTTCTGCTCCACAGTCGCACAAGGTGGACTATTCTTCTAGGTAGTGCCATTTTGCCAGGTTGTCCTTTGATCTCCCAACACCACTTCTGAGTCTGTTTAGGGACTTCCAAGTTGCCCATTCTTGGTTTGCCCCTGGAGGAAGACCCTGGGGGGGGGGGGGCATCCAGTTGGACTTGCCTGATTTTGCTGCCCACAGGGATATTCTTCCTGTTGTTGGAGGAAATATTAAAAGGGGTGGTAGTTCTCATGAAACATTTCCTTGATTTAAGTCTACTGAGAGGAAACTGATAGCTATACAGTAGGTGGCTTTCACAGTATTCAACCTTATTTCTCTCGCAGTTGGCAGCAACTTCCTGTCGCACATCAAGCGGGGCAATGCCAGCTAGCTTATAGAGTCTATCAACAGGTATGGGTTTAGTACATCCATGAATATCACATCGAGTCTCAACCAATTCAACATAGTTTGTGGCAGCCACAAAAACTTAAGTTTCTGGAGTATAACTACTTTCAAAGTAAGTACAGTAGAGTCTCAGTTATCCAAGACTTGCTTATCCAAGATTCTGATTATCCAAGGCATTTTTGTAGTCAGTGTTTTCAATATATCATGATATTTTGGTGCTAAATTCGTAAATACAGTAATTGCAACATAACGTTACTGCGTATTGAACTTTTTCTGTCAAATTTCTTGTATAACATGTTTTAGTTCTTAATTTGTAAAATCATAACCTAATTTGATGTTTAATAGGCTTTTCCTTAATCCCTCCTTATTATCCAAGATATTTGCTTATCCAAGATTCTGCCGGCCCGTTTAGCTTGGATAAGTGAGACTCTACTGTACTGCATAGTTAAACAGGAAATAACACTTTCAGACCAGGAATAGAAAGCTTTTTCTAATTATGTTACAATGCTATTACAGCTAAGCACAAGATGGCAGTAGAGTACTCTATCTCTCTCCCTATCCATCTTCAGTTGTTTTTGTTGTTGCTCAGCTACTAATTTTCCCTGAGAATGAGTGGCATTCTCCAAGTTGAAATATTCACTTCCGTTATCTTTGTCCTGGGAACTTTCTTTTGTTTTGGCTTCCAAGATAGACAATACTTTAGCCCTTTGATGAGTTTGTTTACTATTAGCTATTACAATCAGTTTACCCCACAAAATATATTAGACTTGGCATTTCTTTAAAAGTTTTTATTTAAAGTCAGCATTGTTTGATTTTTGGCTCTGTCTGTATCTAGTTGCATTCCATCTCCAGATAATAAATTTAGGTTACTCACATCCGACATAGAAGTTACTGCCAGTTGCAGTAATTTCATTGGAGTACTTCTGAGCGTTTTTGCCTTGGATAGATCAGTTAAGTGAGTGGGGTGTTTTTGCGTCAACTTTAGCACTTAGACTAGATCCACTTGAAAATGTCCCAGCTGCCGCTATGTGATGAATTTAGACTCGTAGTTTTCTAACATTTGAGTGTGAGAACTAACTGATACAGAGTTACCACTCTTGTCTTCCCCCAGAAATCCCATCTCGTTTATTTAACTGAGTGAATCCAAGTTCTAATAGGTGATAAGTCAAGATTAACCAGAATTACTGCAGGGCAGAAAACACCTATGTATTTCTATCAATTTAATAACACAATATAGATTTGTGATCCAAATAATAAACAAAAGCACTGATTTGTATTCCTAATAAGTTCATTCTTATAGGTCTGTAACTTACATAGAGCCCACAGTGGTGTAATGGGTTAAATCCTTGTGCCAGCAGGACTGCTGAACAAAAGGTCAGCAGTTCCAATCTGGGGAGTGGAGTGCGCTCCTGTCTGTCAACTCCAGCTTCCCATGCGGGGACATGAGAGAAGCCGCCCATAGGATGGTAAAACATCCGGGCATCCCTTGAAGATGGCCAATTCTCTCACACCAGAAGCAACTTGCAGTTTCTCAAGTTGCTCCTGACATTAAAAAAAAACTTACATGACACCAGAAGATTCAATATCAGGTGGCAATAGGTTTTTATAAGAAAGCATACATCTTTTTTGCCGTGTTTCCATAAGTGTGGCGTGGTATTCTGAGAACATAACTACTTTAACTGAAGACATGAAGCTTTGTCATATATTTATAGGCATGTATCTATGTAGGTGGAATACTGCTGACCTGCTCTAGGATAGATGGGAATCAAGTGGTCCTCCAGATGTTGGACTCTAGTTCACAACAGTCCTAACTAATGTTGGAGCATGTTTGGCATTTCAGTCCAACCACATTGTATATTTTGAATTTTATGCTAATGCTTTTATGTTAAGCTGCTTTGAGTCTCTTGCAGGAGAAATAAAGCGGGGTATAAATAATAATAATAATAATAATAATAATAATAATAATAATAATAATAATAATAATACTTCTAATGTGAAATAAAGGACACTCCATGGTTGTATCACACATTTTTGCCCCTAAGGAAGGGCGATTGAATATTTCAGTAAATAAACACCAGACATCAACATGTACCTGCAGTCCTCAAATATCTTAAAAAACGGGCCAGAACAATTTTAGTCAACATCAACTTGCCAGTATTTTAACAGGGAAGCATGGACCAGCTTTTGGCTGATGAGATATGCTGTGAGATTGAAGAATCAAGCACTGCATTCAGTCACCATCACAGCATTTTTCTAGGATGAAAAGAGCTTGTTGATTTCAGGGATTTCATTTGCTTCCCTTTCATGAACCCTAATGTTCTAAATCTAATGATAACACTGGTTATCTGCATTTATGGCACTGGATTTAGCTCCATGCCACAAAATAATTACAATCAGCAACAAAAAAGATATTGTGACGGTGGAGAAGGAAAATCAAAATAATCAGAGTGATTACCTTCAGAGAGAAAATCAGATTGATCATTTTAGAGGAAAGGCAGGTGAAGTGAGATATGACAGTGATATAAAATTATGCATGATATGAAGAAAATAGTTTTCTCTTAATACTAGAACTCTGGGTAGTCCACTGACGCTATATCATTGAGATTTAGACTAGATTTGTGTAGTGTAATTCACTATCACAAGAAGTAGTTTCCACTACCCAAAACAATACTAATGTGGTTGATATCATTAAGTACCACTTTGTCTTGGAACCCAATACTAAGGAGGAGCCTTTAACGGCCTTAAACTATAAACCCCAGAATTCTGCAAGAGGCAAAAACAGATTTTAAGTGGATTTTTTCTCTAGTGTGATGAAGTGGGTATGCATCAACAATTTCAGAAACTCTTTGGGGACTACCAGCAGCCCTGTTCATTTTCCTCATATTTTAGAAAAACAGATTTGCTGATTCAGTAAAACTCTTATATTATTCATGATACTTCTTTATCTAATGAATTAACCTAATGGCTAAAAAGGTGTAAAACAGTCTCCCAGACCCTCCTTTGATAATATTTTGTCAAGAAAGACCAGAACTACTGCAGTTTGGTGTCCCCAGGTTTATTATCAGCCAAACAACCTCGATAGATTTCCTGGTTGATGGTATCAAATGCGCCTAAAAATCCAAGCAAACCAATAGGGACTCACATTGTCCAACTCCCATTATAGGTCATGCATCAAGACTATTTTGGCCAAACTGCATACAGTAAGCATTGTCCTGCCCTGGTTTGAGCCTGCCAATATCACACCTGTTTCGATCCAAAATGAACTGATTCTCAAAGGAGCTCAGTTTATAAATCTTGTGACCTAAACTGAATGAGGAGGCTTTAATTCTCCCTATACACATGCAGGACAGACAAGGTAGCAGGAAAAGGCTTCACTGGCTGTTTCGTTATCCCTCTCCCCTCATCTGGCTCCCTTAGGTTTAAGTAAAGGTAAAGGTTTTCCCCTGACATTACGTCCAGTCGTGACCGACTCTGGGGGTTGGTGTTCATCTCCATTTCTAAGCCGAAGAGCCGGCGTTGTCGGTAGACACCTCCAAGGTCATGTGGCCGGCATGACTGCATGGAGCGCCGTTAGGTTTAGCGATCCATATATTATCGGGCTTTTGTTCCCCCCTTTTTGCCTGCCCTAGTGTGTTAGTGAGAGAGCGAGTGCGATCCCTCATCCAATCTCTTCCTCCACCACCTGCCTATCCAAATGAACCAGCGAATTAGTAATGGACTAATGGGAGTGCAGTCTCCCATCGAATTCCTCCCCACCGCCTGCACCAATAAGTCAGTGAGTGAGCAAAGAAGTGATTGACTGTTAGGAGGAGCACAGTTCCACTGTCTGATCCTCTTCTCTCACACCTGCCTGCCCACCCCTGTAGCAAGTGAGTGACTGATTGATTGGGTAAATGAAGTCTCTTGTTCAATCCCCTTTCCTCCTATCTTGCCACTCAGTGACTGACTGATTCACTGACTGGGGAGTGTGATCCCCATCTAATCCCTTTCTACCTGCCCACCCCAGTGAATGGGTAAGAACTGTTGAAATATAGCCCTCTTTCAACGAGGCACTTACAACCTTCGTCACCAAATTGGCCAGACATTCTTTGGCAGCTTTGTTTAGCCAACATAGACATGAATCCAACATACAAGTGCCTGGTCTCCCCTCTTCAAGCAACTAGTCCATATAATCTTGAATAACATGAAATGGGACATGTACTAGTACTCGACAGACTAGTACATGTCCCATTTACTTTCCCAAATTCTACTTTGAATGTGAGGTTTAAGTTGGAATTAATCGGAGCAATTTTCTCTGCAAAATGTTTAGCAAATTCATCAGCATTTTTCTAAGGGTCCTCTTCAGAAGTCTGAAATAAGATGTAGAACTGTTCAAGCTGTGCTGGATGAGATCGAGTTGATGTAATAGGTATCAAAGAAGAAGCAAAAGCAGCAAATGACTGCTGAAAGTAGGTTTAATAATGGGCCTTAATCCATGGTCAGTTGGGTTTGTCCTGAGTCTTTCTCCACTTCATTGCCTCGAGCTCATCAGAAAACCATGGAATTCATGCTCTGCGTCCAAGTAAAGGATGCTTGGGAGAAGAATTTACCCGGATCATCTCTCTCCTCCATGGATCAATCATGACATTAACAGAATTGCAAATGCTAATGGCTAAAAAATCCCCCTGAGTATTCAAGAATCCTTTTTGGGGACAGATTTACTGTAGGAGTCCCAGCAAATGTAAACTCTATCAGATAGTGATCTGCCTCATTTCAAACCCTCTACTGCTCATCATCATTATCCTGACCAGCAAAAATGAGATCAGCAGTGTGGCTTGCTACATGTAGGGCCAGATATTCATTGAGATAGGCCATAGTTTCCATAGAAACCATAAACTTCTAAGTTAATACCAATGAATACCTTGGAATAGATGTTAAAATCCTCCAAAACAATAAATTTGGCATATAGTAACACCACTTGCAATATCACCTCCATCAGATCTGGCATGGAGACAGCTTTGGACAATGCACTAACAGAAATTTAATTCTGTCTTGTTGCCAGATTGATAGGTCTTGAAGATTGTCAGACAGTGTATCTTAATAAGTAATAGACTCATAATAAATCACTGATGCCTCCTCTCCATTCACACAGTACTCCATGTGAGGTCTTACTAAACAATGATAGTGTGGTACTATTAATTCCCTTGATCTAAAAACTACTCCTATTGGTGCAGCCTAGACTCACATTGGGGGTTTTTTTTCTTAACTGGTGTATCACACTGTCACCTATAGTAGTCTAGAAGAGTGGAAAGGGATATGTTTTACTTAGTACAGAGTGATTGCCCAACTTCAATTCTAAAGTTGTCTGAGGTATCTGGTTATATAAACAAATGAAATACTTGGACTTTTAGTTTCATGTTCATTGCCTAGGTATGGTACTGTACATTTTCTCCCTGTTGGAATTAATTTTGTTAGTTTTGTCCCAGCTTTCTAAACAGTTAACATTCATTTTGGAATCTGATCCTTTCTTGCGGGATATTAGCTATCCTTCTCAATTTGGTGTTTTCTGTAAATTTGATAAGCATGCCCCCTGTTCCATCATCCAAATTGTTGATAAAGATATTGACTAGCACTGGGCCCACAACAGACGCTGTGGTACCCTACTGTTCACTTTTCTCCAGGATGAGGAGGAACTTTGAGTTTGGCCAGTCAACTAATTCCCAATCCGCCTAACATTGTTTAACTCACACTTTGTTAACTTCTTTGTGAGAATGTCCTGGAGAATCTTCTCAAAGGCATTTATTTATTTATTTATTTATTATTTACAGTATTTATATTCCGCCCTTCTCACCCCGAAGGGGACTCAGGCATGAGAAGATTCTTATGAGTTTCATGAACAACTCTCTCATACTAGCAACAATAGCCTTTAGGAGCCTTTAGGAGATAAGATCAAATAAGGTGGTAGAAGCAGACTCCAGCTTAAGGGCATGGTTAATGGGAGGTATGGGAGCTTCCTTCACAGCCTGAATGCTTTAACACAGAAAACATGAATGGTATCAACTAGTACAGAGGTTTTGATGACAAAGTGTACCAACATTGTAAACTTTTATTACGGTCAATGATCAGCTCAATACCAACATTACAGAGTTACAGAAGTGTGATGCCAATTTAAATGTTATGGTTTCACCCTTTTTTCGGTCTGTCTGATTTATACCCTGCCTTTCTCATAGAAGGAATCCCAAAGCTATGAGATCCTGGGAATTGTGAGCACAGGATCCTGAAACTGTAGTGCCACTCTGCTGAACTGGAACATTCGAGAAATCTCGCAGAAAATTACCTCAGATCTCAGAATGCATCAGGATAGGAACTATGACAGTTAAAGTAGGACTGAACTGCTATAATGATATAGTATAGAGTCTCTACTTCTTGGGAAGAGAGTAATGGCCAACCTCGATAAAATACTGAAAAGCAGAGACATCACACTGGCAATGAAGGTCCGCATAGTCAAAGCAATGGTATTCCCCATAGTAACATATGGGTGCGAGAGCTGGACCATAAGGAAGGCTGAGCAAAGGAAGATAGACGCTTTTGAACTTTGGTGCTGGAGGAAAATCCTGAGAGTGCCTTGGACCACAAGAAGATCCAACCAGTCCATCCTCCAGGAAATAATGCCCGACTGCTCTCTGGAGGGAAGGATATTAGAGGCAAAGTTGAAGTATTTTGGCCACATCATGAGAAGACAGGAAAGTTTGGAAAAGATCATGATGCTGGGGAAAATGGAAGGAAAAAGGAAGAGAGGCCGACCAAGGGCGAGATGGATGAACGGTATCCTTGAAGTGACTGGCTCGACCTTGAAGGAACTGGGGGCGGCAATGGCCGACAGGGAGCTCTGGCGTGGAGTCGAAAACAACTGAACGAGTGAGACAACAACAACAACGAGAGTCTCTCTGTGTGACTGGCACTGTTTCACTCATCATTTTGCACCAGCTTGCTTAGTCCCAGCATGCCTTGCTTGCAGGGCCTTCTACCAAGAAGGACTCTTAGCTCTCCTCTGAAATCAAGTGGGATTAATTCAAGTGGGGTTGCTTAGCTAGCTGGATAAAAGTGTATTTGAGCATACACCTCTTGTTTTCAGTGTTGTGTGTCTGTCTCTTTCCATCTCCCTCTGTCTCTCTCTCTTTCTTTCCTTCCTCAGAGCCAATTGTGTCTATGAGCATGTCACTTTCCCTCTAAAGGGCAACATGTCTGAAAGATAACATGGTGTTTTCGGAGTGGATTGGTGTGTGTATTTTTGATGAACGCAGAGGGGGCTGGATTGTTCAGCAGCGTGAGTTTGTAAAGGCACTTGCTCTGAGCATAATACTTGCACTAACTTCTATTGAAGGAACAGTGTGAGTCCCTGAGAAGTCCTTTCCCAAAGTGTCTTTGAAGCCAAGAACCCATTGAAAGGAAGAAAGCCATGAAGAGGGGATTAGTTTGTTCAGCAGCTGTGAATTTCAGTGGGAGGTTGATGAACTCCAAAGTCTTTGTTTAATTCCTTCCCACTTGTAAATGGCCCTGCTGGAGGGAGAGACCCACAGAACTAAACAAGGAGGAATCCAAGCAGCAGGGCGCTGTGTACCCGCCACAAGGACTTTTCCCAAACACTTTTGGAAAAGGTGTTGTGAAGAGAGCCATGGGGATTAGCATGTGAAATTGACTTTCCATTGATTCCATCGAGGGGAGGGGAAAGGGAGTTGGTTGTCTCCTTTATTAGACTTTTGTTCCCTCATTTCGCCCTCTCTTCTCAGTGCCTATTAAAGAGGCTTTGATTGGGAGGCAGCTGGTTTTGTGTTATCTTGTATGAGACTGACCACCTGTGAAGCCAAATGTAAATATTTCTCCTTGCAGGAATGCACCTTCATTAAGAAGAAATGAATATGTGGAAGCAACCAATATAGGAGCACAATGACCCCACTGCCTTTGCCACTGAGAAGCCTGGTGCTCCGGCTGACCTGAGCCTGTCCCTGGCCTACTGTCAGGGCCAGTGTGTTTTGCAGCTGTGCTGCCGCCATTTGTGGCACAGAATGGAGGGGAGGGGAAGGGAGGGGAAGGAAGGCCTGGGCTCACTCTCAGCAGAGCTCCAGCCATGTCTTCTGTCACCAGCATCAAGTGAGACCAGGACTGCCCCTTGCCATAGAGCAGCTGGAACCCGCAGGTAGTTGTGTGAGGATGGCAAGGAGAGAAGAGATGCAAACTTTTTGGTTGGGCTGATCTCAAACATCCCATATTTGTCCCTCTTTGCCCCGGTTGCGAAGTGTGTTAAAGCACTGAGCTGCTGAACTTGCAGACTGAAAGGTCCCAGGTTCAAATTCCGGGAGCAGAGTGAGCGCCCCCTGTTAGCTCCAGCTTCTGCCAACCTAGCAGTTCGAAAACATGCCAATGTGAGTAGATCAATAGGTGCCGCTCCAGTGGGAAGGTAACAGCGCTCCATGCAGTCATGCTGGCCACATGACCTTGGAGGTGTCTACGGACAACGCCGGCTCTTTGGCTTAGAAATGGAGATGAGCACCAACCTCCAGAGTCAGACCTGACTGGACTTAGCGTTAGGGGAAACCTTTACCTTTACCTATCAGGTTATTTGCCGCAAGGCAAAGGAAAAGAGAGAGATCTTAAATAAGTGTGTAAAAAACTGATCATGGTTTTACTGTTCTTATATTAACACACAAACCAATATTTATCTTCTGTCACCAGCACAGATGTATCAAAAACAAGTCATGTCAGAGTAATCTGATCTCTTTTTTGGATAGAGTTACAAGCTAAGTTGATGCAGGGAACGCCGTGGATGTAGCCTATCTGGATTTCAGTAAGGCCTTTGACAGGTCCCCCATGACCTACTGGCAAACAAACTTGTCAAATGTGGGCTAGGCAAAACTACAGTTGGATATGTAATTGGTAAAGTGAACAAACCCAAAGGGTGATTCTCTCCAATGCTTTCTCTTCATCCTGGAAAGAAGTGACAAGTGGAGTGCCATAAGCAGGGTCCCATCCTGGGCCCGGTTCTGTTCAACATCTTTATTAATGACTTAGATCAGTGGTTCCCAAACTTATTTGGCCTACTGCCCCATTTCCAAAAAAAAATATTACTCAGTACCCTGGAATTTTTTAAAAATTTTTAATAGCAATTAAACAGAAAGATATATATACCTGTGGCCATCACCGCTCCCCTGGATTGCTGCAGTGCCCACCAGGGGGCAGTAGCGCCCACTTTGGGAATCACTGACTTAGATGAAGAGCTAGAAGGCAAGTTTGAAGACGACACCAAATTGGGAGGGATAGCTAATACTCCAGAAGACAGGAGCAGAATTCAAACCGATCTTAACTGATTAGAGAGATGGGCCAAAACTAACAAAATGAAGTTCAACAGAGACAAATGCAAGATACTCCACTTAGGTAGAAAAAATGAAATGCAAAGATACAGAATGGGGGACGCCTGGCTTGACAGCAGTATGTGTGAAAAAGATCTTGGGAGTCCTCATGGACAAGAAGTTAAACATGAGCCAACAATGTGATGTTGCGACTAAAAAAGGCAATGAGATTGCCCTGCATAAATAGGAGTATAGTGTCTAGATCCAGGGAAGTCATGCTCCCCCTCTATTCTGCCTTGGTCAGGCCACACCTGGAATCACACTGTGTCCAATTCTGGGCACCGCAGTTGAAGGGAGATGTTGACAAGCTAGAAGGTGTCCAGAGGAGGGCGACTAAAATGATCAAGGGTCTGGAGAACAAGCCCTATGAGGAGCGGCTTAAAGAGCTGGGCATGTTTAGCCTGCAGAGGAGAAGGCTGAGAGGAGACATAATGAGGGCCATGTATCAAGATGTGAGGGGAAGTCATAGGGAGGAGGGAGCAAGCTTGTTTTCTGCCACCCTGGAGACAAGGACACGGAACAATAGCCTCAAACTACAGGAAAGGAGATTCCATCTGAACATTAGGAAGAACTTCCTAACTGTGAGAGCTGTTCAGCAGTGGAACTCTCTGCCCCGGAGTGTGGTTGGAGGTTCCTTCTTTGGAGGCTTTTAAACAGAGGCTGGATGGCCATCAGTCGGGGGTGCTTTGGATGAAATTTTCTTGCTTCTAGGCAGGGGGTTGGACTGGACAGCCCATGAGGTCTCTTCCAACTCTATGATTCTATGAAATTGATTTTCTAAGTCCAGAAAAACTAACATAGGAAAGCATTGATGTTCGTAGTGTAAGCACATGGCAGAAAGACAGAAAAGTAAGTAAGTAAAAGTAAAACTTTATTTATATACCGCTCTATCTCCCCAAAGGGACTCAGGGCGATTTCCAACCATAAATACAAACAACATACATTACATAACAACACACTAAACACATTATTAAGAACAAAATAAAACTATACAGCTAAAATAAACAATAAATAACATTTGCAGCAACCTTCAATCGAGGGGACGGGGATCATTAACCAAGTAGGTTAACATGAGAAATATATTGCAAGAAACACAATATTTCTTTCTAAACCTCTCCCAAAACACAAATGTGTATTGCCATTGGCTCTGTCGTCCCATTGGGATTACTGCTCCAGCTCTCAGGATTTCATTCACAATTACAGGAACAAAAGGAAACTCTTAAATTTGTTTTCTTTCTTTAGTGGAACTATCTACTGCAATGCATTTCAAAATGAGCTCACCAACTATAAAAGACTGCTGCCATCTTTTCCTGCTCACTTGTAGTTCTCAAATTGGTATCTCTGTAGCAAATTATAACTTACCCCATAAGGAAAGAAAGATACTTTATCCTAGATCTTATCCTATTGACAAGCCGGACCTGAAATTACCAACGCACTATTGTAATTCAGCATATCCCATATATTTTTTAGTTTACTGTCAGCTCAGAACAGCAGCTGGGACAACAGTCTCTTGTGGCAATAGCTGACTCCTATTTCTGCCAACTCAAACAAGGGTTAAGCCATTCAATAGTGGTCAAAGGCAATTGGTTTAGCAGTTGATGGAGCTGTTCCTGCCCGAGCCCTCCACCGACAACCCACTAGTCTGATTAGGAAAACAGATAGTGAGTGACACCAAGAACGTAAGATGTAGAAAGTGCTCAGACAAGATATTCCTTTAATTATTTCCTGAGGGCTTTTATTATTCCAAGGGAGAGGCTTAGTGCCCAAGTCATTCTCTGCCTCGAGGAAAGTAAAATGGGATGGAGCGGGGCTTTCGGAGGGCTTGAGGGCAGAGTCTATCAGGTCATATCATTCAGCCTTTAGCATTGATCTCATGGGCAATTCACCCCACATGACCCGCCCCTACCTTGTACAGTAATATTGGATTGTGACCCAAGGAAATAGTGTAAGGAAGTCCTTTGTTCCTTCCTCCTTTATACAGTCAAAAGATTGTGCTTCTTGCAATATATTTCTCATTTTGTAACACCTGCTCATTACTATATCAACAGCGATCACACTCTCGTATCTATATATATAAAAGAGTGATGGCATCAGGGCAGCGGACAAAACAACAAAACTACAGGCCCCCCAACCTCGAAATTTGACAACACAACTCATCATTCACGGCTCTAGGTTGATACAACAAAAAGAAAAGAAAAATAAAGTCCTAATTACAGGGAGAGGAATAATAGTTTTTATCCAATTTCTGCCAGTTTGAAGGCAAAGCTCTGCCCACTTGGTCTCCTAGCAACCCACTCAGCCCAGGGGACAGGCACAGTTAGGCCTCACTTAGGCCTCTTCCACAGATTATCAGATTTTAACTGTATTATATGGCAGTGTAGACTCAAGGCCCTTCCACATCTATATAACCCATTTAGAATCTTATATTATCTGCTTTGAATTGGATTATCTTGACTCCACACTGCCATATAATCCACTTCAGTGTGCATACTAAAAATAAAGACAGCCATACAACAGACATTCAATACCACCACTACCTCAACAATTTCTCACCAACACCACCTGACAACGCCACAGCAACACGTGGCCGGGCACAGCTAGTATATATATATATATATATATATATATATATATATATATATATACACACACACACACACACACATGTATTGTGCATTTTTCCCATGGAGTAAACAACAAAACCACTGAACCAAATCACACCAAATCTGGCCACAAAAAACAAAGTCATCCAATCTATGTATTTCAATAAAAAAACAACTAGAAAAATAAAGTCCAAGTTATAGAGGACAAGGAAGAGCCGTTCTCCCCTTGGCTGCCAGTCAGAAGGGTAGGCCCCGCCCCCTTTAGGCCTCACTCATTTTGTGTCCTAGCAACCCCGAGTTGTGTTCCTCAATACATTATTTCCCATACCACCACACTTTGCCACAGCAACGCGTGGCTGGCCACAGCTAGTGTTATATAAGAGGCCATAGGAAGTTTATTAATTTTTACCTTATTGACTGAAGAAAATAAGGGTTTGTATTATAAAAACTTGTTGGCAATCCTTGTTGGAACTACAAGAGGTTGAGATGGTGAGAACTTAGGGTTGGAGCCCAAGGACTGATTTCACAGCTATTGTATTAGAACATGGTCAGCTCTTCTAGTAGAAAAAAAAAATCCAACCTTTTTTCCTATGACTAGAAGAGAAACTGAGAACCACTTTGATGCAACCTGGTTACCATTTTTAATGTACAGCGTGTTTCAAAACAATGAACCCAATTTCAAAGCAGTATATATGCACAATGGCAACATGTTACAATTACACAAAAAGTTACAAACAGTTTAATTAGTTATCAAGTAATCAAGTTGATTACCTGTGGCACAGGCTGGTTAGCAGCCAGCTGCAATAAATCACTCTGACCAAGAATTCATGAGTTCGAGGCCAGCCCTTGTCGGGGTGAGCACCCAACAATTAAAAATAAAATATAGCCCCTGCTCGTTGTTGACCTAAGCAACCCGAAAGACAATTGCATCTATCAAGTAGGAAATTTAGGTACCACTTATATGTGGGGAGGCTAATTTATGACACCATAAAAATCATCCAGCCGCCATTGGAATGAGGAAGTTGCCGTCGCGGTGGATGATGAAGCAGCTGCTCCCCCTGTGGCCGGAATCAAGCATACCCTCAGGAAGCTGGAAGCTGGAAAAGGTTTAAATTGCCTCTGCGTCTGTCTCTGTCTCTGTTCTATGTTATATGGCATTGAATGTTTGTCTTATATGTGTAAAATGTGATCCACCATGAGTCCCCTTCGGGGTGAGAAGGGCGGAATATAAATACAGTAAATAAATAAATAACCATTTTGAGCCAGAAACAAATATAAAAAAATAACCCCACATATGACTTTCTGTCGCAAGGTCCCCATCTTGCAAAGGACAGAGGCTAGGAGTTATTTGTGTACATGGAGAAGCATCTAGCAGTAATCATTTGAAACTGTTCTACCCTTTGTAAGAGTGTAGTTCATGGACTATTCATAGTTGCAAATTTATAGTGATTTCGTATCAGTTCTATTTTTGAAACATCTTGTTTTTTCATAAACTAGTTATCCGTTTTCCTCTAATCAGTTAGTTTATGGATCTAGCAGACATTATTATATTATAGAATATATTATGGATCTAGCAGACATTATTATATTATAGAAACTGAATATTTAATAATAGGCATAACAGATAAATTAGATATAAAAGTCAAAGTATGTATGTGTGGGTGTCTCACATGGCTTGATGGATCTGGAACAAACTCGGCAAACATACTCTTAATTATCCAACTTAAAATGCTTCTGGGGCTTCAACAAAAAAAAAACCTACCAAATGTGTATAATTAAAGTGCAAGAGAAAGTGAAACAGGCAGTTTTGTCCGTCCCTACTTTGGACAGTTTGAAATGTACTTTTATATCGTTATTAAACACAAGCTGACATACAACCATTAAACAGTTTTTCACAAGATACAACAGTATAGCATTGGTTCAGTCTCAGATCACAAATTCCCTTAATCTATATTACATTAAAGTAACACATTGATAACAAAAAATGAAACAAAAACGGGGAAACAGGTTGAAATTCTAATCATCCTCATCCAACAGTTTACAACATCTTGTATTTACAAGCTGCGATCGCCAGAGGGCCTGTCCTCTAGCTCATAAAATGACATTTTACCACCCACTTGTAAAACTACAGAGTCCTGAATCCTGGACCAAATATATTTTCCCATAATTTATTTACAGTAAACAAGTATTCAGCTCTTAGGAGGTCTGCTAGACTGATGACAATAAGAAAATAAAATGGAACTTTTTTCTTCTCTTGCAATTGTAGATATCCTAAAAGGCATAAAGGGACATGAGCCACCCAAGCTATATTTTTCCTTTGAATAAATTGTGTTGTTTTGAATTAAGCAAATAATTATGCATCCAGCCAATAAGATAACTGAGATGGTTTCTACCTTAAGAACATTAAAATGGGCCACGTGAAATTGAGATTAGGCTCTATTACCTTGAGGTGTGATTTTATTAATTTATTTGGTTAAGCCATATGTCATCTTAATCTTAGTGATAATAAGTAACAATAGGGATCTTCTTCGCCATCATTCGTTTTACCATGGGAGGAATGTTCCAAAGTTAACCTCCAATCACTGAATAGATAAAACAGCAGAATTCCCCATTCTTCATTCTCTCATTCTTCCTGCTGAGAAGGCCAACAGAGTATCTGAAGGTGATGCTTTGGTATGATTTTCCCCAGAAACTCTATGCATGAGAGTGTCTCCTGCCTCAATGCTGATTTTAATTAACACTACAACCTTTTGGAACCGCTTCTCCGTGGACCTGAATTTCTGTAAAATAGCACCTCTAAGTCCCATCCCAGATAGAATGCTCAGAAGAATACAAGTGTTGCAGGTCACTTAACGCAACTAAAACTGGATTTCAGCACAGGGCTTGGAAAATTGCATTTTATAGCAAAATAATATATGCCCTTGGCATGTTTTATTTAATTCCTGCAAAATTAGTTCAGATGGATTTGGTAACTTTTAGAAACAAGCACCATAACTGTTCAAGACACAGTATGCAAGAGGTCACATTGACACTCTGACTTTGGAGACTCAGACAAAGATGATGTTAGATCTTTAATCACACTTTGTCACACCCAAAGGCTGGTGAAACAGGCCAGCTCCCTTCAAGAGATTAATGTTTCTGATACTATAAAGGTGGGGCCAAACCAAGGAGGCCAATCTCCTATTCAAGGCTCAGTCTGGATCTGGTCTTTGTTGGAGCAATATGTAGGGACTCCTGTCTGCTTTATGTCATGTTGGCACTATTTTGAGCTATCCATAGTGCTGACTTTTTAATTTGGTTTCTATGTGCCTTGATTTAAAGGCACCTCCCCCCTCCCAACATTTATTTGACAGGTTAATAAACAGAAGTCACAAAAGAGGAGCCTTCACAAGCACAAATAGAGCAATTATTTCTGATTATTTAATGTAGCCTAAATCTGCAACCCTGTGTATGTACTCCTCATAAGGGATCCATGCTGGATCTATTACAGAGTTCCAAAAAAGTTGTTAGTTTTTCATTATATTAGTCACTCATTTATGCCAAGGGGGACACTAATAGGGCTCCTTCCTCCCTCAGTTTTTGGGCTATTGGGATGAAGCTTGCTACAATTGTAGCTCACATTTACCACTCTAAGTCCCTGAAGTTTCAGAATGTTTCGCACATCCACTGGGAGGGAATGATTCAACATGATGTTAATTATAGTTCTTCTTGCATCCAGAGAACCTTGTGACCCCCACCGATGATGGATCCGAACCAAACTGGGCACACAGACCTAACAAGGCCAACTGTGAATACTGGTGGGATTTGGGGAAGTTTACCCACATCTTTATGCATTTTCTAATAGGAGCATTCCTAAAAAACAAAAGGAAAGACTGACTTTTTCTAATAAATAGCGATACAAATTCCTTAAACTGCTTCTGCTGCTGCTGCTGCTCCTCCTGATGCTGCTGGGCCATTCTCAGTCTCATGTCGTGTGGGCACTTTTCCCCATGCCTTGAAGGGACTCGCTGGTCTGGTGTCAGGCCCGGTTCTTCATGGACGCCGCTGAAGCCCCCGCTTCAGGTGCAGTGCCTTCCTGGGCGCACTCGAGGTGGCGGTGGCGGGCGGCGGCAACGACGACCACTGGGTCGCTCGCCGCAGAACCAGGAAGTATTTTGTATTCTCGCAATATTTTTGAAAACAGGCGGTGAATCATGAAATATCGTAAGATTTCTGCGAGATCTCACAGAAATATCACAAGATCTCGTGAGAATACAAGCTACTTCCTGGTTCTGCAGCAAGCGACCCAATGGTTGCTGCCATCGCCACCCACGGCCGCCCGCCGTGGCCGCCGGTAAGTTTGGGATGGGAGGGCGCAATTTCGGGCGGCGGGCACACGGCCCTAGGTTGGCTTACACCTGGAAAAACCTAGGGCTGCTCCTGCCTGGCGTGAGCCTCCCTCCAACCTCGCACAGTCTCTCATCCATGCATGCGCAGCACACTGCCATGCGCCAAGCTTGCCTGCCCTCCCCTCTCCACGTGGAATCTTGGAAACAGCCTTCCCCTTGGCTGAGAAGCCAGTTGAGAGGCCAGCCAATCACAGCAGAAGGACTTTTGGTGGGAGGATTCACCGTCTGTTTCCAAAAAAGGAAGAGAAGGACAGGTGGAGCGATCTACAGCTTTCTCTGTCAAAGGGGTTCCTAAGACCATCCGAAATATGTGTTTTCTGATGGTCTTTGGTGACCCCTCTGACACCCCCTTCACGATCCCCCTCCAGGATCTGCCATAAATGATAAACTATCCATGAAAGTGAGGGTGTGCAGGGGGAAATTGAAACATCAGAATTAGATTCATACTGGTCGGATTTCATCAAATATATTTTAGAGATTGATAAAGGAAAACAATGCAACCTTGTCGGTCAGGAATTTTGGATATGACATTTGTTTACTGTTTGATTCATAAATTTATAGCAAAGGAAATGATACTTGCTCAGGCCTTGGTGGTGGGCTTATGTGTTTTTAAAATGTTCCTTGTTTTGTGTTCTGTTTACACTGTAATATGTTAATGTATGTAAATTTTATATATATAGGTAAAGGTAAAGGTTTCCCTGACATTAAGTCCAATCGTGTCCAACTCTGGGGGTTGGTGCTCATCTCAATTTCTAAGCCGAAGAGCCGGCATTGTCCATAGACACCTCCAAGGTCATGTGGCTGGCATGACTACATGGAGCGCCATTACCTTCCCGCCGAAGTAGTACCTATTGATCTACTCACATTTTGCATGTTTTCAAACTGCTAGGTTGACAGGAGCTGGGGCTAACAGCGGGTGCTCATTCCGCTCCCGGGATTTAAACCTGGGACCTTTTGGTCCACAAGTTCAGCAGCTCAGCGCTTTAACACACTGTGCCACCAGGGGCCCCATAATATGTTAGTGTATGTAAATTATATATATATATATGTATATGTATATGTGTATATATATATATATATATATATATATATATATATATATAATAAAAGTGAACTCTCCCTGAAATGTGAGAAGCCCATGTAATATCTCTATCATGACTTACTTTTTGAATATGCTTTTATTTTGAAGAATAGTGTTTTGTTTTCCTAAAATGTTAGCATGGCATTATTCAGGATACTTGGGTGTTTTCCTATGAACAAATCACCTTCTGTAACTTCCCAAACATTCTACTCCAGCTTTAAAGCTGAGCTCTTGGCGTATGGCAGACTGGAAATTAAAATGAATAAAACAAATTGCTCAAACTTCTTAATATTTAACCAACACTTAGCTTTCACTTTTTTATTGATGCACACGCTAGTCTATTGGCCCATAATAAATAGGGCAATTTTCATGTTGGGAAATTAACAGCAAAAGGTGAAGCAAGTGACAGAGAGAAAAGAATGACCTGGGGACCACCTAGCTTAGGATGTCATGGAAAATCCTGTATGCAATTGCAAAAGTTACGTTTATGTAGAGCAAAAAACAAAAAAGCTCTCCTAGCCCCCATTATGAAGTGTTTACTAAGCCTAATGAAGATATAGTCTGAACAATTATGTATATGATAGTTAACTACGAAATAAATAAAACATCAAAGTGCTTTACTCTCCTATTTACAACATTATTAAATACCTTGGTGATGTTATCCATCTCCTTTACAGGGAACCAGAAGGAAGCTACAGTAGTGGGAATTTAATTCCACATTGGAATAACTCAATAGGACAAGGAGGAGCAATATTTGTGCCCACCCTGCTATCCGATAGTACCTACTGTAAGTTTGAGGGCTCACCCAAATGGGCCATGCTGGTTTCAACAAAGCTGGTTGAATTAGGCCAGTGGTTCTCAACCTGTGGGTCCCAGGTGTTTTGGCCTACAACTCCCAGACATCCCAGCCAGTTTACCAGCTGTTAGGATTTCTGGGAGTTGAAGGCCAAAACATCTGGGGACCCTCAGGTTGAGAACCACTGAATTAGGCTTTCTCTCTATGTAGATTCAAAATGTGCTCATATTGAAATGCACAGATACAAGATGGGTGATGCCTGGCTCGACAAGAGTCATGTGAAAAAGATCTTGGGATCTTAGTAGATAGCAAGTTTAACATGAGCCAACAATGTGATGCAGCAGCTAAAAAGGTCAATTTTTGGGGTGCATCAAAAAAAAGTTTAGTGTCTAGATCAGTGGTTCCAAATCTTTCGGCCTCCGGGTGTTTTGGACTTCAACTCTCAGAAATCCCACCCAGCTTATCAGCTGTTAGGAAATGTGGGAGCTGATGTCCAAAACACCTGGAGGCCCAAAGATTGGGAGCCACTGGTTTAGATCCAAGGAAGTCGTGATGCCTCTCTATTCTGCTTTGGTCAAACCTCAACTATAATGTTGTGTCCAATTCTCGGCACCACAATTCAAGAGAGATATTAACTCTAAGCTGGAGGGTGACTAAAACGATCAAAAGTCTGGAGACCATGCACTTTGAGGAGTGGCATAAAGAGCTGGGTATGTTTAGCCTACAGAAGAGAAGATTGAGAGGAGACATGATCACCATGTTTCAATATTTGAAAGGATGTCGTAAGGAAGAGGGAGCAGGCTTGTTTTCTGCTGCCCTGGAGATTAGGACATGGGGAAATGTGTCCAAATTACTGGAAGAAAGAATTCACTTGAACATTAGTAATATCTTTCTGCCTGTATTTACTGTACAAGAATAGAACTCTCTGCCTCGGAATGTGGTGGAAGCTCCTTCTCTTGAGGCTTTTAAGCAAAGGCTGGATGGCCATCTGGCAGGGATGATTTGATTGTGCTTTTCCTGCATGGCAAAGGGTTGAACTTGATAGCCCACGTGGTCTCTTCCAACTCAATTCATGCTATTTAGTTGCTTCTATATGCAGACCAAAAGGTCCCAGGTTCAAATCCCAGGAGCGGCGTGAGCGGCCGCTGTTAGCTCCAGCTTCTGCCAACCTAGCAGTAAGAAAATATGCCAATGTGAGTAGATCAATAGGTACTGCTCCGGCGGGAAGGTAGCGGCGTTCCATGCAGTCATGCTGGCCACATGACCTTGGAGGTGTCTATGGACAACGCTGGCTCTTCGGCTTAGAAATGGAGATGAGCACCAACCCCCAGTCAGACATGACTGGACTTAATGTCAGGGGAAACCTTTACCTTTACCTTACCACTTAGACTAGATCCGCTTGAAAATGTCCCAGCTGCCGCTATGTGATGGATTTATATGAATTTGTTTCATTTTATGATTGACAAACAGAATTTGCAATGCTGGAGATAAAATGTCTGGGGCCACTCTTGAACAGACACTAAGAATGTACACTACCAAGAATGACAATGGGTGTTCTAGAGATATGCAATAGCATGGGAGCAAGAGTGGGAGAGTCATGGGATCTCTAAATCAGCATGTGTGAGACAACAGCCAATTAAAGAGGTCAAATGGCACCCTGACGTTTTCCAGCCAAAGTCTCTAAAACCTTTATTCACACTGCACTGCACTGCGCCGCATAGTTGAGGGATACAGAGATGATCAAAGAGTCAGGGGATTCCCCTACAGACTAGCATAGAGTCCAGTCAGGAAGAGATGAATGGCTGAAAGGAAAAGTCCCTGGACCTCTTACTGTGCATAATATATTCCAAATATTAGTTAAGCACTGATAGTAGCGTTATGTTTTGCGATTTCATTACAACTTTTGGATCACATCTTTCTGCTCACAGGGTGAATCTTTCATAAATACAGGAAATCTTCCACACAGCCAATTCTTCTCATCTGAGAAATGCTTGGTCTTCATCTAGTCTCCATCTTCCACAGTCTGCCAGTGGCAGGCATTTCGTTTTATAAAAAGATGATTCACTTAAACAAATTTGCTAGATTCTATGCAACACCAGCTGGGAAATACTTATTCGGCTACTGCGACTCTTATGAGATGTAGAGTTGAAGTACGCATCTAGGAAACGTTCAGGTGACAGAGTCGCCTTTTTGCTTTTCCAGTAAATATGGCAAAAATGCCTCATCATTTTTTCTATTCCTGTTGAAATTCCTCCAATGGGAAAAATAAACTAGCAAGGAAGGAGAAAATACATGCCACAGTTTAATAAGCCATCATGTGTTTTGAGTATTTGATATGATTTCAAAATATTCATTCTGGGCATGACAGTGCAACTGGTTAGAAGTTGGTTTATTAGGGCAAGCAAAGTATTGGTGCAAATAGGTTTCGGGTTTACTTCTAGCAAGCTTGGCCTTTCTTTCCTTTTTATTTACAAACAAGTCATGGGGTGGCATTAGCTGCTAGCTTCTTCCTCAGTAAATCCTTAAGCCTGCCTTTGTGAAACTCAGCAGACAAGTCCTCATTCACAACTATTCACACTTTGGCCTGTATCTTGATATCAATTAGATTTACCTGCATGTTGATTCACCAATGATTTTGGAATTACCCAGCAGGATGTAGGCTTATATTTGCCACCTAAAAATGACAGAATGGTCTTCATGAGTGAAAGTCACAAAGAAGCAACAGAGCACGAAGAGCATTAGCACTTGGGAAGACTGATAAGTCCAGTCAGTAGTTTCTTATAGAATCAATTTATCCAATTGATGGGACTCAAAAGTGTAGCTCAGATGACTTTAGACAGGCATTGCTGTATGTTTATTTGCATGGGAACATGTAGCTGTGAAGTCCAAGCATGTTTCCCTGGCCATGCCTAAAATACAGATATTTCACTTTATTTTTTCCTGCTCATGGAGTACTGCAGATATTTTCTTTCTTCCTTTTAGGCCAATAGGGTTTCCTATCTTGAATCATATGCTTAGGTCTGCTATCTGCTTTCACGACAAAAAAGTAATTTGGTTATGAAATCGAAGACAGACAGGAAGGGGGAAAAACAATTAAAGTGTGCAAATATGGAGGCTCTTGTCAGTGTTAGTTCTCTTTAAAAAAGCATGATCCTGATCTCAGACATGTAACCGCACAAAGACTTCATGTCTAATGGCAGCCCCACATGGAAAAAGCTGTCATTGAGAGAGAGCAAGAAGGGTTGCACATGTCTAAAACATAACAAGATACCCTGCCTTTGTAGGAAATCCCATGCCTGGGATTCCATGCTGTAATAGAGAACTTCTCCATCTGAATCTCAGGCCCTGCCGGCTGAGTAAACAAACCCAAAGGCTGCAAAGAAAATGGATAGCGTGTGACATACTTTGTAGTGAGTACAGGCCATCTGAAAAGCAAGTGTGCTTTCTTTCTTGGGAAAGAAACATCTTGGGATTAAAATGAAGCCTAGGGGCTTAGGGGTAGCATCACCTTAGCTGGAATTTCTCTACGTTTCTGCCATGCAGGAAACCCAAAGTGGATCTGGCAGTGGAAAGTAAAGTGAAAGTGAAGAACTATATGAGAGCAAGAACGTTGTTAGTTGACACAATTGTTTCAAGGCTGCTTCCTCTTGGATTTGCGTGCAGTTGGACTGCCCCCACTGTGCTCCCGCTTCTCTTTGTGGACACAGTAATATTTAGTGACCCGCTTGCGACATTGTTCACAACGAACCGCACAACACCAATGAAATTTGCAGTTGCAGCTGGACACCATTTCAGCTCGCTGTTCCTCCACAGCAAGGCCACAGTCCCCACATAAGCGCTGGCAGCTGCGTTTCTCCCACTTGCTGAGGGCTTTGCCTCTCTTCAGGCACTCCCTGCCCTCAGTCCCCAGTAGGCCCAAAGTCTTATTCTCCAAGCAGTAGTCAGGTGAGTCTTCCAGGTGGACTAATTCTTTCTTGGAGATGGAGCTAAAGGTTTCAGCAATTGCCCCGCGACTGGCGGCACTGTTGCCTGCCCCTTGGAGCAGGTCAACTTTCAGTCCTTTGTGGTACTTCTCTTTCAGATATGTCCCCACTTCTCGAAACTCCGGCAATTGCAGCCAGCAGGTCTGGGTGGTGCAGCTTCCAGATACTCCATGACACTTACAGGTTCTCTTCATGGTCCCTTTCACTGCCTACATAGATGACAGGGAAAGTCAGCATGAATTTTTTGCAACACAACCAAGTGGGTGCTATTTTTCCTTCTAGAGTTTAATATCTCTGTAGAAATTGCCCATAGGACTATTTAGATTTGTACTACATTATAAAGAAGGGTATTATAATAATAGCTAAAGGTTTTACCCTGACGCTAAGTCCAGTCGTGACCGACTCTGGGGGTTGGTGCTCATCTCCATTTCTAAGCTGAAGAGCCGGCGTTGTCTGTAGACACCTCCAAGGTCATGTGGCCAGCATGACTGCATGGAGCGCCGTTACCTTCCCGCCAGAGCGGTACCTATTGATCTACTCACATTGGCATGTTTTCGAACTGCTAGGTTGGCAGGAGCTGGGGCTAACAGCAGGCACTCATTCTGCTCCCGGGATTTGAACCTGGGACCTTTTGGCCGGGCTGTGGCGCAGGCTGGTGAGCAGCTGCTGCAATAAATCACTCTGACCATGAGGTCATGAGTTCGAGGCCAGCCCATGGCGGGGTGAGCACCCGTCAATTTATATATATATATATATATATATATATATATATATATATATATATATATAGCGCCCCTGCTCGTTGCTGACCTAGCAACCCGAAAAATAGTTGCATCTATCAAGTAGGAAATAAGGTACCACTTATAAAAGTGGGGAGGCAAGTTTAACTAATTTACGATGTTGGAATGAGGAAGTGAGGAAGTGCCATCAGAGTGGATGATGAAGCAGCTGCTCCCCCCTGTGGCCAGAATCGAACATCCCCTCAGGAGAAGGTTAAATTGCCTCTGCGTCTGTCTGTCTGTCTGTCTGTCTGTCTGTCTGTCTCTGTCTCAGTTCAATGTGTTTATGGCCATTGAATGTTTGCCCTATATGTATATAATGTGATCTGCCCTGAGGCCCCTTCGGGGTGAGAAGGGCGGAATATAAATACTGCAAATAAATAAATAAATAAATAAATAAATTCAGCAGCTCAGCGCTTTAACACACTGAATCACCACCAGGGGCGCAGTGTGTTATAATAATTATAATAATAGGCCAACAATATTATTTTCATTTTAGAAATCTGATAGTTTCATAATATCGCACCCAACATTATAATTCAGTACAGTTAATGTTACTTAAAAGACATTGTTTCCAATATTACGTTTTCCCAAGTGGGAGAAGGTACTTAGGAAGGAACTTGGTTATTTCTGTACCCCACAAGAAGAACTATTCCGCAAAGATCACATTTATAGGCATCTTCACAATATACAGTGTTCCCTCACTACTTCACAGTTCACTTTTCGCAGATTCGCTGTTTCAAGGTTTTTCAATAAACTCTGGAAAAATATTATAAATCATAAAAATTTACAATTTACAGCCTAAGGAAGGAAGGAAGGAGAAGCCGAAGGGAGAGAAAAGGAGCCCAAGCGGCAACGGGAGGAGAAGGAGGCGATTTATCAACACACAATTGGTTGATAAAGACTTAAAATTGTGTATAACTAATAAAACAATGTATAAATATTAAAATTAATATAGTGTCCCTACTTCGCGGATTTTCACTTATTGCGGGTGGTCCTAAAACGTAACCCCAGCAATAAGTGAGGGAACACTGTACCTCTCTATTCAGCCAGCCTTCACAATTGAAAACTCCTGCCACGTTAGAAAAAACCCACAAAATATGCATCTCCTCTGGCTTTGACATTTGTTGTCAATGGAGAAGGTGTTACCTTTCTGCCAGCTTCATTGTTATGCAGGTTCATTGCTGCTCTCGCATCCTGTCCTGTCTCAAGTGCATCCACAAATTGCTTGGAAATGGCTTCCCCAAATCCTACATTGTCACTGCAGCCTCCCCACAGCCATCCTTGTCCTCCTACAGAGAGAAACATGCCAGAAAGCAGTTATATGGAGTTGACAGCTCAAACCAGTCCCATTATCCTGTTATTGTAAAGATCAGAAAAAAGTTGGATTCTCTAGAGATTGAGCATCCTTTATCCTGAATTCTGAAATCTAAAATACTCCAAAATCCAAAATTGTCGATGAATGGCTGATAGTGATCATTTACTATGTGATGTATGCACACTTCATTTTGTATAAAAGATTTAAAAAACTAAATGTACCTTTAGACTATGTATAAGATATATATGAAATTTATTTTTTTAGATTTCTGTACCATTTTCAGAATATCTCACAATAAAAGTATATGTGAATACAGATATTCTAAAATTTTAAAAATCCGTATTCCAAAGCACTTCTGGCCCCAAGCATTTCAGATAAAGGGCTCTAGGTCAAGAACAACTTGTAATATGGTACATTTTCAGAATTCAACATATAGCTTCAAGAAGGAGAAGGAGACATATTATATCTTATCCCATCCAGTTTAAAAATTTATCCAGATATTCAAACCTAGGTCTGTCATTCAAGCAACAAGTGCTTAACCTTGAATATTTCATGGATGAAAGCCAGAATATCTGTAGTCAAACAACCTCAAGAGTGTGGCCAAGATGGCAATATCTATTATTGCAGAACACACAAGTGGCAATTTGCTTTTGCCTGAACCTGCTGGGAAGGACAAGATTCCAGCACCCTCATTATTCCTCCTATTGCTATTGTACTCAATTAACTCAATTGGGCTGAGTTTACTGGGCTGTGTACTTTGAACTCAATTTGCAATAATGTTAATGACCTGAAGGCAGGGCCCACATTTATGCTGCCAATGCCATATAATCCAGTTTATGTATGCAAATTATCTGTTTTGAACTGGATGATGTGGCAGTGTAGGCTCATATAATCCAGTTCAAAACAAATAATCTGCAATCAGAAACTGAATTATATGGAAGTGTTGATCCAACCAGAAAAGGAAGTGGGAGGAAAGAGGAAATGGGCCATTTTAAAAGCAACTGGGTTAGTGAGATGATAATGGATTAATCAGGATTATCTCTGCCAAAGAAGAACAGTTGGAGAATATGCACATGTGAGCATATAAAGTGAGAGGGGTTACAAGACTATGCAGGCCTTCCAGCTTCACTCCAAAAGCTCAGCTTTCCTGTGTTTGAGGAGAACTCCGACAGGTCAAATTCATCCAGAACTCTCCCCAGACTGGAAACCCCAGGATTCTCAAGAGTTTTCAGGGCATGGTATCTGGAAAGCTATGTTGTTGAGTACATATACTTGTGGTGGATCAATGACAGAGACCAACGGGGAAATAAACATGTCGTGGATCAGGTAAATGCAGGATTCGGGGCTTTCCCTGTGGATTTTTAAAATCTGTGGTACAGTTGCATTAACTGATTTACTCCAGGTTAAGTTTCAACAAACTGCAGGCGGATGCAAGAAGTGCCCTAAGAGTGACTGCATCTATCTGCCCTGTGTATTGATGAAAATGCTCAACTTCCTACAGGGGATTTGGCTGTCATTACATATCGTAAAGTCTGGTGGTAATCTAGATGTTTCTTTAATTGTAATGAACCACATTTGGAATGTTGTTTCTTTGATGTGAGGCCCTTTGGGGAACTATGGTACTTGATGTGAGAAATGCCATTCTGCCTATTCACCCAGCATATTCCACTGCAGAACAGCCCTTAAATATTTGAAAGGATGTCACACTGGGAAGGGGGCGAGTTTGTTTTCATCTAGAGATTAGAACACAGAGCAATGGATTCAATTTTCAGGAGAAAAGATTACACCTAAACATTAAGAAGAACCTCTGATGATAAGAGCAGTTTGGCTGTGGAATATGCTGCCTGGAAGCATAGTGGAGGCTCCTCTGGAAGTTTTAAGCAAAGGCTGATGACTATCTGTTTGGAGTCTTTAATTGTGTTTTCCTACATGGCAGGGGATTGGACTGGATGACCCTGGTGATCTATGATTCTATACTCAATTAAAATAATCTGTAATGAAGTTTGCCAAGGCCCCTCTAAGATTAGGATGCAAAGCTGGGACAGAAAATACAGGTTGACTATTCAGCTACCCTTGCCAAAATGCTAAAAATCTCCTCCCTCCATTATTGATTTTTGGGTGTTGTGGTGGGGGACTTGGCAGAACACATGTCAAGAAGAAGTGTGTGGCTAAAATTGCTCCTTACCGAGCTGTCCATTACGGGAATCATCACAGCCACAGTTGTCAAAGTCTCCAAGGCTGCAATTGCGTGTTAATGTGTACATGACTCCAGCAGAGCTGATAGCATGGACAAAGGCTGTTTCTCGGTTTGCTGTAAAGGAAAGATTAAAAAAAATGCTGAAAGAACTGCACAAAAGGGATGCAACAGGAGTTTTGTTAAAGCAAAAAAGGTGCTGACCAGCAGGATTCTATAATAATAATAATAATAATAATTATTATTATTATTATTATTATTATTTTAATAATTTTAATAATTTTATTTTTATACCCCGCCCCATCTCCCCAAGGGGACTCAGGGCGGCTCACATGGGGCCAAGCCCAGGCAACAAACAATATAAAACTCAGCAATAAAAAACAAATCATAAACAAATAAAATCACATATACCATAAACAATAAGCACACTTAGTAAACATGTGTGGTTGTTTTACCCACAAAATAAAGTTTTACAATCAGTCAGATCTGCAAACCTGGAAGAAAGGAAAGTTAGAAGAATAAAATGAAATTACACCATTCCTTCCTTGGTATTTTCTGGGAACAGCATGTTAACAGATTTCTGAAATAATTAAAAACAGGTCAGATACTGCCTGCAGAAGGCAGCCATGGCAAGAGCTAGCCTCCCAGTGCTTCCCACTCCATCTGGTCTGGTGTGGGTGGTTCGGTTTTGCTCTAGGAGATGAAAGATCAACTTGCTATTTATAAATTATTCAGAGGGCCAACTTCCTGTCTAATACTCATTCTTCTGATCAGCCTGAAACTGAATTAAAATAAGAGTGATTCACTGGGGAAAATAATCCATTAGAATAATCTAATTATAGAATTGGAAGAGACCACTAGAACAATCCAGTCCAACCCCCTGCCATGCAGAAACATGCAATAATTTTTTCCCAAGAGATGGCCATCCAGCCTCCATTTAAAAATCTTCAGAGAAGGGGAAGCCACCATGCTCCAAAGCAGCATAAACTACTTCTGAACAGCTCTTACCATAAGGAATTTTTTCCCAAATATTTTGGTGGAATCTCTTTTCCTGCCATTTGAATCCATATCTATGTTTCTAGAGGAGCAGAAATCAAGCTTTCCCCCTCCTCGCTGTGACATCCTTTCAAATATTTAAACATAGCTATCATGTTCCTTCTTGGCTTTCTTGTCTCCAAGCTAAACACACGCAGATCCTCACAAGGCTTGGCTTCCAAACCATTGATCATTTGGGTCACCTTTCTTGAGACATGCTCTAGTTTGTCAATGTCCTTCTTCAATTGTGGCACTGTGAACTAGAAACAGTATTCCAGATGGGGTCTGACCAAAGCAGAATAGAGTGGGACTGTTACTTCCTTCCATCCAGACCAGGTATGGGCAAACTCAGGCCTGGGAGCTGTATGCAGCTCCTTGGGCTCTTTTCTCAGGCCTTCCTCTCCTTCACCATCCTATCCTATCCTATCCTATCCTTTCCTTTTTCCTTTCTTTTCCTTTCCCTTCCTTCCTTCCTTCTCTCTTTCCTTCCTCTTTCCTTCCTTCCCTTCTTTCCCTCCCTTCCACCCTTTCGTCCTTCCTTCCTTCCTTCCTTCCTTCCTTCCTTCCTCCCTCCCTCCCCCCATTTCCTTTCACCCATCCTTCTCTTCCATCCTTTCATCTCTTTTTCCTTTCTCCTTTCTTCCTGGGTGATGTTTATCTGGGATAATGTAGAGGCATTTATAAGGGTATCCCATTGAGGAGGAGAGAGAGGGAAAATTGACTTTCTGCTGCCCCAGAGACCAGGGCACAAGGGAGCAATGGTTTCAAAGGGCAGGGACAGAGATTCAACTGAAAAAATTAGGAAGACCTTCCAGAGTAAGTGCTGTTGGGAAATGGCATAGGCTGCCTGGGAGTGGTGGAATCTCCTTCTCTGGAGGCATTTACGCAGAGGCTGTCCATCAGGAGTGCTTTGATTGTGCCTTCTTGCATGGCAGGAGGTTGGACTGGATGGCCCTTGGAGGCCTCTTCCAGCTCTAGGATTCTATATCAGAAATAGGCAATATGGGGTCTAATGCACTGAATCTCAACCTGTGGGTCCCCAGGTGTTTTGGCCTACAACTTCCAGAAATCCCGGCCAGTTTACCAGCTGTTAGGATTTCTGGGAGTTGAAGTCCAAAACATCTGGAGACCCACAGCTTGAGAACCACTAATGGATAAACTTTTTCTCTCCCGTCCACCATCTCATCCTGACCAAGGTCAACCCTTTTGGGATCCAAATATTTTCTATCCTTCCTTCACTTTCTGCATCCAAAAAAAGAAGAGGAAGAGGAGAAAAGGGCAGGGAGGGGACTTGGGGAGAACCCCCTCCCTCGCAACCTGCCATGTGGCCCCCACGTTAGAAAGTTTGCCCATGTCTGATCTTATTGGAGTATAGCGTGCAGACACATGTTTTAGTCCTTCAACTTTGATGGTTTCTTGGAAGAGGCTTAACATTGGCCAGAGGTTTGCTGACTAACTATGTTCAATAGCTGTACGTCAGCAGAAGTTAAATAGCTGTAAGCAATGCATATGCATCTGTATGCATATGTATCTGTTTCTGTGTATTTATCTTTCTAGATAATTTGTCACAGAACTTGTTTATGTTTGTAATAGTTTTAGAGCTACAGAAACACAGGACAGGTCTGTACTGGTCAGTAAATTCCAGGCCATTTGCACCCTGCCAAGCCCACTGCAGTGCTGCATTTGCATCCACATTGTCCACCTGGGCCAAGACTACACAGGTTCTGCATGAACCATCATCTCACCTTCCGTGTTGCCATTGCCACTCTCAACCAATCATTTAGCTCTATGTAAGTACCTGGCGGAATGAGTGCCCGCTGTTAGCCCCAGCTCCTGCCAACCTAGCAGTTCGAAAACATGCCAATGTGAGTAGATCAATAGGTACCGCTCCGGCGGGAAGGCAACGGTGCTCCATGCAGTCATGCCGGCCACATGACCTTGGAGATGTCTATGGACAACGCCGGCTCTTCGGCTTAGAAATGGAGATGAGCACCAACCCCCAGAGTCGGTCACGACTGGACTTAACATCAGGGGAAACTTTTACCTTACTTTACTTAAGTTCCTGGCTGTCATAGGCATCCTGCTCTGACATCAGCAGATGCACTAGCAGAACCAGGAAGAAGGAAGGAATGATCTCCCCATCACCTCTGTTGATGTCAGGATGGGGCCTTCACGATGGCCAGGAGTCACATGGAGTCCCGTACTAGACATGGCATCAAGACAGACATGATCCAGCGCTTTTCCCTATACCAATGATAGTGCAGGGGAAAGCGGTGATTGGTGTCACATGTGAACAATGTACTGGTCCAAATCAGACCTGATCTCATTGCTCACATTGCCCCAAAGCCACAGGATACACTGGAGTTTCAAGCACACTGCAAAATACCCCCCAGCTTTGCCTAAATCGGGGCAAATTCAATCAAACCAGGATAACCTGTGATGCTCATTAGAAATACAGGAATGTTGTGAGGCCAACCAGGAATCAATTCAGGGTGAGTTGGGTTTTCAGGCTCATGTAGGCTTATTCTTATTCTCAGGAGATGAGTGCTGTCTTTGAAAAGGGATGTTAACTCCAAATACAGTAAAGAATTGGCAGGTAAAAAATCCTAATGAAGAATGAGCCCTTTTCTTACCACTGCGCAGACCTCCATGGCTAGACAATTGCAAAGCTCTCTCTGGGCAGTTCCAGCGATCCCAAGCGAACTGGAACTTGCATTCCTCAATTCCACTCTGTGCACCAGCTGCAACACTGCTGGAATAGATAAGATATGCCTGCAAAAGGAAAGCAGTAAAATCAAAGGAAGAACTTCTGAGAAAATACAGAAAGTGCAGAAGCTGACAGGCTTTGCCTTTGTTTGTTAATTGCCTGCCTACTTGTAAATGTAAAGGAAACGGCTGCATTGGCTTAGAACATGGACAGGAGCCCAAAATATATAAGATAGCAAATGGAGACTCACTCCTGGCAGGGCTGTAGCCAGAAAAGAATTTCGGGAGGGGTTTTGAAAATTTCGGGAGGGGTTTTGAAAATTTCGGGGGGGGGGGGGGGGTTGAACCCCTAGCACATACCCCTCCCCGCTACAAACCTGTCAATATCTGCTTGAGATAGTGCCTGGAGGGACTCTTAATGTTTTGCATCTCATAGACTTAGCATGGGGATTTGGTTAACCAGTTAAAATTCATGAGTAAACGAGATTTTTTTTATAACTTGAAAAATTTCAGGGGGGGGGGTTGAACCCCTAACCCCCCCCCCCCCCCCACTTGCTACAGTATATTCTCCTTGGAGTCACGTCTTAAGCGGCTCTTTTTTCTAAGGCCAGGTTTTGTCTCCAGAAACTAGGAGGATCGTGAGTGGGTCAGGTTGGAGTTTGTCTGACAAAAGAATTAAGAGTTGTGCTAGGTAAAGGTAAAGGTTTCCCCTGACGTTAAGTCCAGTCATGTCTGACTCTGGGGGTTGGTGCTCATCTCCATTTCTAAGCCGAAGAGCCGGCATTGTCCATAGATACCTCCAAGGTCATGTGGCCGGCATGACTTCATGGAGCGCCGTTATCTTCCCTCCGGAGTGGTACCTATTGATCTACTCACATTGGCATGTTTTCGAACTGCTAGGTTGGCAGAAGCTGGAGCTAACAGCGGGCGCTCACTCCGCTCCCGGGATTTGAACCTGCGACCTTTCGGTCTGCAAGTTGAGCAGCTCAATGCTTTAACACACTTTGCCACCGGGGCTACAGGTGATCTAATAAAACATTTCCCCATATCATTAAAAGGACTTGCTTCCCACCTACTCTTCAAGTGTATAGACTGCCCCCAAAACAGAGCATTGTTTCATCAGAGCGCTGCAGCACCTCACAGGCCATCATTTACCGCAATGCCCACAGGCCAAGCAACAGAGCAAGAAAATATAAGCAAACAATCCAAAGCATTTTGAACCAGAATGTTGCTGTTATCTCCTTAATGATCCTGCAAATACTTTCTCTTAATTGTACTAGAATTATAAATATAAACTTTTTGTTGTTTGTTTCCTGTGTCTCCTGAAAACTGGGAAACCCAATCAGGAAATGTGAATTTTGTGCCAATTTTGCCTGGCATTCTCAATTTAAATGTTTCTGGGTGGTATATTTCCTGTATTTTGGCATGATTTTGTGTATGAGAAATGTGTTTTTATACAAATCAATGTGTTTTTATTCAAAAATAGTTTCTGAAAGTAGCGTTCTTTTGCACAAAACATATCATTTTCCATCTAAACAAGCAAACAAAGCCCATGCAGAATAATTTTCTGAATATCAGGCAAAAATGAATCAGGGAGAAAACCATGGGAATTATTTATTTTTGCATGTAAGGCTGAAATAGATTTCTATCCCAAAATGAATCATAAGAACAAGGTTGAATCCTGCAATCCCAATATAATAACTAGGGGAGCTAGGTCTGTCCGAATTCGACCTCTGGATTGAATCCTCCTTTGCCTTTGGGTACTGTATGCATAGAAAATGCAGCCAGTCAGGAGCTTATGCTTCTCACAACCCCAAAGCCATTCCGCTTGCATTTGTGTAGTTCATTAACCTCACACTTGGATCATGTTTTATCCCAGCCTTTGAATCCACTTCTCACCTTCCTGTCATAAAGAATTTTGTCAAATAGATTTTTGGGTTGTTGTATGTCTTTCGGGCTGTGTGACCATGTTCCAGAAGTATTCTCTCCTGACGTCTCGCCCACATCTATGGCAGGCATCCTCAGAGGTTGTGAGAAAAATAGATTTTTCTCTAGAGTTTTAAATCGTCCAGCCATCCCTGTTGATGTCTCTCTCCAGCTTCCCCTTATCCTCTTCCCCTTGGTTTTAGTTAATATATTAATTCCAAAATAATATCTTTTTTAATTAGATTATGTTTGTGGAAGAATATCTATGAAGGACTGCTGTGAGTTTTCCGGGCTGTATGGCCATGCTCCAGAAGCATATTCTCCTGACCTTTTGCCCACATCTATGGCAGACATCCTCAGAGGACGAAACGTCAGGAGAGAATGCTTCTGGAACATGGCCATACAGCCCATTAAAGCCTTTGACAACACAATATCTATAAAGGTCTGCGATCAATATAGGAATATTCAAAGCCAAATAGATATTGCATCCCTAGGGACAATAAGAGCTTCATTCAACTCAAGATGATCAATTTCATGGGTACACACAAAACTTCCCTATTATTCTGAGTGGAAATCACGAACAGCCCTTCTTTTCAGCTACGAGACAACAGTTTACTGTAATCTCCGATGAGGGATGAGGAAATTTGCTAAAGGCTACACTTACTTGTTGAAATGCAAAAACATCATATCTGTACCAAACTCTGGGGGCATATTTAAGGCTCGTTCCCTCTTCTTTCTCCTTTTCCTGCTATTACAGCAGGATAGCAGATTGGCACAAGCAGAAACAAAAATAAATTGTACCTAGTTGTACATTTTTCGCTCTCGCCATTTTTAATTTTGCATGTCATCTAGTCAATAATTTCCCAAGGACTTTGCAACAGCAGCATCTAAGCCACTGGTTAAATATCCCCAGCAAAGCCTATAAACTGCCATGGCAATCTATTTCACTGCTAAACACCTCTCGCCATCAAAAAGGCTTTTCCTTATATTTAGTTACAATTTGCTTATTGGCGATACTGACCTCCTATTATTAATCCTGCTAACTGAAACAACAGAAATCATTCCTAGTGCATCATTTGTTTAAATAACTGGAGGCAGCTGTCTCTTTTTCATCTTCTCTTCTTTGTAACACAGAAAGGAACCTTAGCCAATGCCATGCTAGCCAGTGGTTCTTGGAGATGAAGTTCAAAAAAGTATATTTTCCAAGCTGGGCTCTTCTCCAAAGTAAATATACCTGGCTTAATCAAGCTGCTGTGGTGTATTACCCTGTTTCTCTGAAAATAAGACATCCCCAAAAAATAAGACCTAGTAGAAGTTTTGCTGAATTGCTAAATATAATATCTCCCAAAAGTAAGACCTAGCAATGTTTTTGTTTGGAAGCATGCCTGGCGCCTGCCAAACAAAACACCATAGCATGCAGGATTGGTAAATGTACATAATAATAATAATAATAATAATAATTATTATTATTATTATTATTATTATTATTATTATTATTATTATTATTTTATTTTTATACCCCACCTCCATCTCCCCAGAGGGACTCGGGGCGGCTTACATACCAGTTGTATATGGAAATAATGGTAGTAACAAGAAATTCTTGACAGGAATCACAGTTTGTCTGGTTTAGTTATGTTGGTTTGTGATGACAACTACTGTACAGTATAGAATTTTTTTTTGTTCAACAATGAATATGAATTCTTCTTCATGGAAAAATAAGACATCCCCTGAAAGAAAGACCTAGCGCATCTTTGGGAGTAAAAGATAATATAAGACACTGTCTTATTTTCGGGGAAACATGGTAATGAACCTGGATCTGGAAGAGAGTAACTTGCCTTCTGATCCCTTCTCAGCCTGATGCTCACTTGATGGCCATCTCCAAGTGTGTTTGTACACAACATAACTACCTTCAACTATTGTTCGTTCTCATGGAATTCCTGGAATATGTAGTTTGGTGAGCAACTTAACATCCTTTTCCAAAGAACTCTGGTACACTCCTTGGACTTCTGTACTAGTATCTCACCAAACTGCAAATTCCGTATCTCACCAAATTGCAAATTCCAGCATGAAGGCAGGGCAGATAAGGTGGAATCAAATTGCTACAACTATGCAATGAAAATACACTCCCAGTGATATTGTCAGGATAAAATGGGGAAATACATGCCTATACTTTGCTACTGTTTGTTCTTTTGCTTTTGCACTTTGGGTTTAGTTTGTAAGAATGCAGGAAGCTCCTGTATGACCCATAGCAAATCTGAGAGACTGGAAATAAACCACATCCAAGGAATCAGGGCTTATTGGAATTAGAATCACAGATCAAAGAGACTGCACTTACCTTGGGACCAGTCATCAGGAAATTATTCACTGACCTGGAAAGGAGAAAAGGGTTCATCATCTTCAATGGGGAGAAGCCGAGGAAATGCCTGGAATTCCTGTGTTTCACCCGCTCCAGTCTACCCACCACCACCAGTTTTGCCCAGTGGCCTCCAATTGCACCTGCCAGTTGTTGCCCACTAGTTACAGCTGAGGATGTATGGACTAAACTCTTCCTTCCCTGTCTCGTGATCTTATCTAATATTCTTGTATATTGTAAAATGTACGTTTGATTTTTTAAAAAATGTAAAGTCAGGTTAGATTTTCAAAGAAATCCAATGGGGGGCATTCCCTACATTTCTCTACATTTCAGGGAACTAAAATGTTCTAGGTCAGATTTATAGAGTTAAGATATGAAATTGTGGTAGACTTTTTCCAATAGATGTTGTTCTGAAGTTTGTTCAGTTCTGGGTTTTATAAAATCAGTAACTAAGTTATGTCTATGAACTTTTGCAAGGCGGAGGAATTTTGTGAACATTTTGAAATATATGTATAGAACTTCAGATAGTGTTGAAACTCAGCCTGTCACCCCTTGCCTATATAGGTAAAGGTTTCCCCTGATGTTAAGTCCAGTCATATCTGACTCTGGGGGTTAGTGCTCATCTCAATTTCTAAACCGAAGAGCCAGCATTGTCCGTAGACACCTCCAAGGTCATGTGGCAAGCATGACTGCATGGAGCGCTGTTACCTTCCCGCCGGAGCAGTACCTATTGATCTACTCACATTGGCATGTTTTCGAACTGCTAGGTTGGCAGAAGCTGGAGCAACAGCGGGCGCTCACTCTGCTCCTGGGATTTGAACCTGGGACCTTTTTTTGGTCTGCAAGTTCAGCAGCTCAGTGCTTTAACGCACTTCGCCACCGGGCCTATATAGCCGATGGTATATAATGGGAGCTACAGCAACGTTTGGAGGGTCACACAATTCTCTTCCCATTCAGCGAAAATAATGAATCTGGGTCTAATAGTGTCTCACAGAGAACCAATCCTCAAATTTTGAGTGTACTCAATGAGTACCACTACGTAGCCTTCCCTTTTGTATAAAGTAGCATTTGTAAACTGAATAAAAGACACCTATGCAATAAGGGCACTTTAAAGGGGGCAATACTAGAGAGGGCACACTACAGTGTGATCAGCAGTGTTTTTCAAGTTTGCAATAGAATTTAATATGGCATTAAATCTAGTGTGCACCCTAATTTTCACAATATAATTTGGCCATATAATTATAATTTGGAAATATAATATGTGAATGAACATATACTAAGCCACCTCTTCCGCAGGAGTAGCAGACTCTCAGCCTCAGGTTAAATGGACAAACATTCTGAGCTTATTTTGGTGGTAAAGAGGATCTACATATATACACAATAGTTCTGATAGTTATCTGGCTTGGGAAATGACTGGAGGGATCCTGTCCATGGTCCCCTTTTCCAAGGGATTATGTAAACTGGGTCACGGAAAGGTGGCTGCCTTCAAGTTTCATTTTGATAGATATATTAGAAACAGTTTATACATACTGTATACTGCATATGACTTTATCGCACCAGCTATGGTCATCGTAAACAGGTTATTTAAGGAAACAAACATACATTTACTGGAACCATTTTTTTCACACATTGGTAGAATTGGACAATACTGGCACCTTGTAGATGTTAATTTCCATAATCGGTTTTCGTACAGCCTCATTCCCTACCCATGTTTCTCCTACTGTGTATTTTCCTCCTATAATTTCCTACTTACCACAACTGCACAGTTATGCTGTAATTACACTTTAATGATCTTGTGTGATTTTTTTTTTTTGTGTCAGGAACAACCGGAGTTGCTTCTGGAGTGAGAGAATTGGCCGTCTGCAAGGATGTTGCCCAGGGGACGCCCAGATGTTTTGATATTTTACCATCCTTGTGGGAGGCTTCTCTCATGTCCCCGCATGGAGCTGGAGCTGATAGAGGGAGCTCATCTGCGCTCTCCCCAGGTGGGATTCGAACCTGGCAGCTTTCAGGTCAGCAACCCAACCTTCAAGTCACAAGGCTTTTATCCCCTAGGCCACCGGAGGCTCCACCTTGTGTGATAAAGTCCATACATATAATTTATGCTTATGTTTTGTATTAAGAGGTCAAAGCCAAAAAAGTAAAAGATTTGTTATGAATTTTTAGAAACCCCATTGAATACATAAACCCCCAAATGGATAAACAGTTCATTAGACATAATAAAAAATTCCTTACTTCTCCCCTTGAAATGGGATTACGAAAACTGTTTTAAACTAAAGTCTAAAGTCGAACTCAGTCGACAGACCCAGTTTTTTTTTTAACTGAACACGTCTACCTATATTTTATAATGCGTTTTATCTTATAATGTGTAATCTAATCTCACATATCTACACTGTACATTTTATAATGTGTTTTTATCAGTTATAATTTTTTAATTGATTTGTATTGTACTGTATAATTTTTTATATATGCGTTTTATTGTAAGCCGCCCTGAGTCCCCTGTTGGGTGAGAAGGGTGGGATATAAATATTGTAATAAATAAATAAATAAATGCACACATTAAAAGAAAGGAAAAACCTAAAGAATGATATTACTGTTGTGTGCTTTAAAGTTGTTTCTGACTTACGGTACCCCAAAGCGGACCTATCATGGGGGTTTTCTGGCAAGATTTGTTCTGCTCTGAGGCTGAAAGTGTGTGATTTGTTCAGTCTCAAGTGGGTTCCCATGGTCTCCAGAGACATAGTCCAATGTTCAAATCACCACACTTATGTTTCAATAAGAATTCATTAGTGGTCCTTGTACAATCGGATAGGAGTGCAAGAAAACTCTGTCCTTATTCAGTGTAGAATATTATCTGCAACAAAACGTATTTAAGGATGAAGCGGACATTCTTGATTATTACATACTGGAGCTTTTCACAGTTCTACTTAACCTGATGAAGCAGCTATTAATGAGTACAGATTGGAGATGAGTGTCTCAGCTCAGGTTCATTAATCAAGTTCAATTTGTGTGATTCAAAATGGGTGGCCAGATAATGTTAATCTTAAGTATGTGATTATGGGCACTTCCAGACAGGCCCTTTATCCCAGGATCCGATCCCAGGTTTTCTCTTTATCCCAGATTATCTGGCAGTGCGGACTCATATAATCTAGTTTAAAGCAGAAAACCTGGGATCAGATCCTGGGATATAGGGCTTGTCTGGAAGGGCCCTTTGTGGCAATTCATAGTGTGGTGGCAAATCTATATACCACTACTTGTATATTTGTTTTAAAACTAAAACACAGCAGAAGTGAAAAGTGTAAACAGGAGAAAGAACTACAGTAGAGTCTCACTTATCCAACATAAACAGGCCAGCAGAAAGTTGGATAAGGGAATATGTTGGATAATAAGGAGGGATTAAGGAAAAGTCTATTACACATCAAATTAGGTTATGGTTTTACAAATTAAGCACCAAAACATCATGTGATACAACAAATTTGACAGAAAAAGTAGTTGAATACGTAGTAATGCTATGTAGTAATTACTGTATTTACGAATTTAGCACCAAAATATCAAAATACAAAATAATGTATTGAAAACATTGACTACAAAAATGTGTTGGATAATCCAGAACATTGGATAAGTGAGACTCTACTGTATCAGGAAAATCCAAAGAGAATTTGCCTAATCTGAACCATTTTTTCATGCAACCCAACCTCTCAGCCTTCTTTATTTATCATGGTCACTCTCATAATTTATATGATCCCACTTTATCTTGATAAACAGAGAAAAGAGCAAGCCCTTTGCACAAGCACACACTCTTTTGCTCCTTTCATAAACAAATCAGGAACTTTTTAACAGATGTCTGTTTTGTCCAGTTTTGAAACAAAGTGTTTGAAACAAAGATACAATAGAATCTCACTTATCCAACATTCGCTTAGCCAACATTCTGGATTATCCAACGCATTTTTGTAGTCAATGTTTGAAACAAAGATACAATAGAGTCTCACTTATCCAACATTCACTTAGCCAACATTCTGGATTATCCAACGCATTTTTGTAGTCAATGTTTGAAACAAAGATACAATAGAGTCTCACTTATCCAACATTCGCTTAGCCAACATTCTGGATTATCCAACGCATTTTTGTAGTCAATGTTTTCAATACATCGTGATATTTTGGTGCTAAATTCGTAAATACAGTAATTACTACATAGTAATTACTATATTTACGAATTTAGCACCAAAATATCACGTATTGAACTACTTTTTCTGTCAAATTTGTTATATGACATGATGTTTTGGTGATTAATTTGTAAAATCATAACCTAATTTGATGTTTGTGTTGTCGAAGGCTTTCATGGCCGGGATCACAGGGTTGTTGTATGTCTTTCGGGCTGTGTGGCCATGTTCCAGAAGCATTCTCTCCTGACGTTTCGCCCACATCTATGGCAGGCATCCTCAGAGGTTGTGAGGTACCTCACAACCTCTGAGGATGCCTGCCATAGATGTGGGCGAAACGTCAGGAGAGAATGCTTCTGGAACATGGCCACACAGCCCGAAAGACATACAACAACCCTAATTTGATGTTTAATAGGCTTTTCCTTAATCCCTCCTTATTATCCAACATATTCACTTATCCAACATTCTACCGGCCCGTTTATGTTGGATAAGTGAGACTCTACTGTATTGAAGAAACATTGAACCATAATTTAATATCCTTTTTATTACTGAAACTAATAGGCATAGATTCCCAGTCAGCATGAAATAGCAAACCATGTCTGATTGTTTGTCAATGTAAGTCTTATCCATATCTTGTATTACTAAAGGCCCTTCCATACAGCCCTATATCCCAGAATATCAAGGCAGGAAATCCCATATTATTTGAATGTGGACTCAGATAACCCAGTTCAAAGCAAGATATTGTGGGATTTTCTGCCTTGATATTCTGGGATATAGGGCTGTGTGAAAGAGCCCTATGAGATAGGATGGTTCAAATATGTCTCAGACCATTTCAGTCATGTCCACTTTTCTATACGAGTTGAATTCTTGCTTAGAAATGAGAATGATAATACTTTTTATTGAAATGCCTGCATGCCCATTTTGTGAAAGATCTTTGAAGCAAAATTATTTCATAGACAAAAAGAAAACAGAAATTTGCACATTCAAGTGTAACAGAGGTAAATGCACCACATCAATTACTGCTGCAAATCAGCATATCTTTCTGGAAAAATTCCCTAAAGATTTACCTTCTTTTGAAATAAGTTTGTTTGAATTTCTTTCAGTTTCATACTTTGCAACTGAAGAGACAGTCCAACCTCCCGCCATGTATGAACATACAATCAGAACACTCCCAACAGATGGTCATCCCGACTCTACTTAAAAACTTCCAGAGAAGGAGACTCGCACACACTCCGAGGCAGTAGATTCCACTGTTGAACAGCTCTTACCATCAATAAATTATTTCTAACATTTAGGGTATGTTTTTCCATACCCTAACTCTGGGGGTTGGTGCTCATCTCCATTTCTAAGCCAAAGAGCTGGCATTGTCCATAGACACCTCCATGGTCATGTGGCCGGCATGACTGCATGGAGTGCCATTACCTTCCCACCAGAGCGGTACCTATTGATCTACTCACATTTGCATGTTTTTAACTGCTAAGTTGGCAGAAGCTGGGGCTAACACCGGGCGCTCACCCCACTTCCTGGATTTGAATTGCCAACCTTTTGGTCAGCAAGTTCAGCAGCTTAGCAGTTTAATCCGCTGCGCCACCGAGGGCTCCTTCTAACATTTAAATAGAATCTATATTTATCTGTGATTCAAACTGGATCGTTTATTTATTTATTTCATGTACTATATTTATACCCCGCCCTTCTCACCCCCAAAGGGGGACCCAAGGCGGCTTACAGACTATGGCAATAATTCAATGCCAGATTCAGGCAATAATATCAGTAAAACGGAATATAGTAGAGTCTCAATTATCCAAGCCTCGCTTATCCAAGTTTCTGGATTATCCAAGTCAATGTTTTCAATATATCGTGATATTTTGGTGCTAAAATCGTAAATACAGTAATTACAACATAACATTACTGTGTATTGAACTACTTTTTCTGTCAATTTTGTTGTATAACATGATGTTTTGGTGCTTAATTTGTAAAATCATAACCTAATTTGATGTTTAATAGGCTTTTACTTAATCTCTCCTTATTTTCCAAGATATTCGCTTATCCAAGCTTCTGCTGGCCCGTTTAGCTTGGATAAGTGAGACTCTACTGTATTATAAAACTATAAAAACATATACTTATCAATTAAAATAGTCTCTCAAACGATTAAAACATACTATACATATCAGATAGTATGCCCATGTCTGATATTGTGCCCCTAAAACTAACCTTTGTCACTTTTTGAAAGAATGAGTGACCATTTAACATTCTTTGGATACATATATGAACATGAGTGAACAGACCACCCACACAATCTTGTTATTTGCTTACAATATCATGAAAGATAGGACTCCAGCTGTGCAGGTGTAGCTTGTTCTCATAGCAGCAAAACACCATAATGGGAATTATAACTCCTGGAGTTATAGAAAAATAATATACTGCAACATTACACCAATTTCCATTATCACCTAGTGTCAAATCCTGCTGTAGAATATATTGATTTCAACCTCTCCAGATACTCCCGTGGAAGCTTTATTCTTTCACAGTTTACCTAGAATCTGAACATTTTTCCTTGATTAATCTTGTAATCATTTTAATATTAAACCGCAGATATAATTTGCTTATTGATTAGATTACTTTATAGTCCTTCATTCACTGAAGACACACTGAGTTTGAGGCCATAGATTATTCACAGATGCATAGAGCTGCTGTTGATAAAAGAAAACCTTCAGGATGAGCTAAGCTTTTGGATATTTTTTATTTCTGCCTCCCATCTTCTGCCAGTAATGTAAACCAAATATAACCAAAGAGGAAATCAATAGCAATAGCTAAGGACTGTTCTAAAAACATTCCTTCCCTGTCAAAGCAAGACTGGAATTTTCAAAAGGAATATAAACATAAATGGGAGGGGTTGTAGTGGCCTTTTAAGACTAAGCAGTTTATCCTTTAATGTTTTTTTTAACAGATTACTCTTTTATAATGATCTATCTTAGAGTGATAATTAAGAACAACAGAGTTGATGCCAAGTCTACATAACTCTTTCTGAACTAGTTGGCCATTTTACATTTGCCACGAATAAGTGGAATCTCAGCTGTCTGAAGCAAATGCGGCATGCAGTGAGTGCCGCTTTGTCCATAATTTCAAGATGTTAGAAAAGTCTGGATTGCGGAAAGCTTGTAAGCACAGAATCTATCAAGCAGTGATCCTTCCCAGACAACTTAGTTAAGTTAGACAAGATGGGAGTGTGGCAAATAAGATTAAATGATGGAATTGATAAACTGAATATAACCTGAAGAGTTATGCCAAATTTACAGAAAGGACATCGAACTAATAAAAGATAAAACATTACCTAAAAGGGCTTTGCTTTGTTGACATCCTTTCCAGAAAATCAAAAACAAAATGAAATAGAAAAAAATATTTCTAAATTATACATCAAGTATCTATTTCTTTCTGGATAACATAGCAGAAAACCTTAGCCCTTCTTAATATTATCAGGCTATACATCTAAGTTAGAGGAAACACTTCAGGAAAACCAATTGCATTTACTGCTAACATATGATAAGGTTTTATTGACAGCCATAGAAAACGAATGGAAAGATATTCACAACTCAGAATTTTGATTGAAAGATGCAAACAATTCTCAGAAATGCTTCTTTTAGAGCTTTTCTTTTTATTCCCTTTTCTGCTCCAATTCTACAGAAATGCTAAGCTTAACAGCTCTGATTTTAACAGATTCACAGGAAATCGATTCTAACAAAGCTATTATTTATAGCAATTTCAGAGGTTGGAACTGAATGGCTTTTTTTTGCTTGTATGCATATGATCAAGCAAGAGAGAGTCAAGGTGAATTTGCCTAGGTTAAGAATTTGCAAGTGGAAGAACTCCCAACTCTACAATTATCTGACTCATCCCTCAAAATTGGAAGTGATGTCCCAGAACTGTTACAAATAACTTTGCTGGGCTTCCTGCAAAATTATACAAACTGTTGTTTGGACGTTTGAACAAATGCCTATTGGGATCAGCCCTTAAGTAAGCACAGATTTCTGTAAAATGACAAATATTGAATAATTCAAGAGAAAAAGGAAAGGTAATGACAACTGCTGATACCAAGGAATGAACATCTCGGTGCCGTTTTATCCTACCTGCCTGCCTATAACGCAAAGCAAGGAACTCTGAATACTCACCAAGGATGGCTGAAGTGGAAGAAGGACACAAGAAGCAAGGTTCCTGGATAAGAGCCCATTTGAAACATTACCCCCCTCAAGAAAACGAAAGGAAGAAAAGAAAATCAAAGAACAAAAAACAAAAGAAATAATATTAGAATGGTAATTTGCGGGGGAGGGTAAAAACAAACGAGAAGAAGGCTAAAATGAGGCTCTATCCTCTGTTCCTAAAGTGTGTAGAGAAGTTGAAAGACTCCGAATCCAAACTTAGCTGGAGAACAATCAGTCCTGAAGTGCAAGGAAAGGGGATTGGTGAAATGGAGCCACTGAAATTTGTAAGAAGAGATTATCTTCTTAATTAAAGATTTTCCTCCCTCCAAGTCCTCCAGCCAATCAGGATTCAAGTGCCAGAGAGAAAATGAACTGATCAAAAGAACACCCCAGGTCCCTCTAAGACAAATGCACCAAGGAAAGGAATGGGGTGGGGGAAGAGATAAAAGAGGAAAAAAGACAGAGCAAATCCCTCCAATAGTCACTGGATGCAATCTCCACCATTTTGCATCATCCCCAAAGGCAACTAGAACAGATCTATGGCAAGTACTTTATCTTTTGCCTTGGAGGCTTCCAGTGCAACTAGTATTTCCATTAATTATTTTGTGTGGATAGAAGAAGTAACGTATTTGCTCTTAGAAACTGAGGTTCAAGGTGTTTGGGAATGGGGTTATTGAAAACGACAGAAAAGCTATAGATATTTGCAACTCATCCTTCAGAGGTCTGGAGACTCAAGGAGTCAATATCAAATAGCTATGACATTCCCATAGCTATTTCACTCACTTTTTTGAGGATATCATGACAGCAGGGATGCTATCAAGAGGTTCAACTAACTCAAATTGTTCTCCTGGATATCTCAGCAGCATTCGATACCATCGATCATGGTATCCTTTGGGGTTGGCTCTCCGGAATGGGTCTTGGGGACACTGCTCCTTCCTGAGGGATCATACGCAGATGGTGATGCTGGAGGACACCTGCTCGGATCCCTGGCCATTGACCTGTGGGGTCCCTCAAGGTTCTCTTATTTCCCGCATACTTTTTAACATCTACATGAAACTGCTGGACGAGGTCATCTGGAGTTTTGGAGTTGGGTGCCATCTCTACACAGATGGCACACAACTCTACTACTCTTTTCCTCATCATTCCAAGGAAGCTCCCCAGATCCTGGATCAGTGTCTGGCAGCTGTGATGGATTGGATGAGGACAAACAAATTGAGGCTTAATCCAGACAAGACAGAGATCCTCCTGGTCAGTTGTGAAGCCGATTGGGGTATAGGGTGGCAACCTGTGTTCAACGGGGTTACACCCCCCCCCCCCATAGACTTCTTCTTTTTCTTTACTCGTTCAGTTGTTTTCGACTCTTCGTGACCTCATGGACCAGTCCATGCCAGAGCTCCCTGTCAACCATCACCGCCCCCAGTTCCTTCAAGGTCAAGCCAGTCACTTCAAGAATACCGTCCATCCATTTTGTCCTTGGTCAGCCTCTCTTCCTTTTTCCTTCCATTATCCCCAGCATCATGATCTTCTCCAAGCTTTCCTGTCTTCTCATGATGTGGCCAAAATACTTCATCTTTGCCTCTAATATCCTTCCCTCCAGTGAGCAGCCGGGCATTATTTCCTGGAGGATGGACTGGTTGGATCTTCTTGCGGTCCAAAGCACTCTCAGGATTTTCCTCCAGCACTAGAGTTCAAAAGCATCTATCTTCCTTTGCTCAGCCTTCCTCATGGTCCAGCTCTCGCAGCCATAGGTTACTATGGGGAATACCATTGCTTTAACTATGCGGACCTTCGTTGACACTGTGATGTCTCTGCTTTTCACTATTTTATTGAGGTTGGCCATTGCTCTTCTCCCAAGAAGTAGACGTCTTCTGATTTCCTGGCTGCAGTCTGCATCTGCAGTGATCTTCGCACCTAGAAATATAAAGTTTGTCACTGCCTCCACGTTTTCTCCCTCTATTTGTCAGTTATCAATCGGTCTGGTTGCCATAATCTTGGTTTTCTTGATATTTAACTGCAGCCCGGCTTTTTTGCTTTCTTCTTTCACCTTGGTGATAGGCTCCTCAGCTCTTCCTCACTTTCAGCCATCAGAGTGGTATCATCTGCATACCTAAGGTTGTTAATGTTTCTTCCAGCAATTTAAACTCCAGCCTTAGATTCGTCAAACTCCGCACATTGCATGATGTGTTCTGCGTACAAGTTGAATAGGTAGGGTGAAAGTATGCAGCACTGCAATACTCCTTTCCCAATCTTGAACCAATCTGTTGTTCCATGGTCTGTACTTACTGTGGCTACTTGGTCTTTGTACAGATTTCTCAGGAGACAGACAAGGTGACTTGGTATCCCCATACCATCAAGAACATGCCACAGTTTATTATGATCCACACAGTCGAAGACTTTAGAATAGTCAATAAAGCAGAAATAGATGTTTTTCTGAAACTCCCTGGCTTCCTCCATTATCCATTATCCCCCTAAAGACACATGTCCGCAATCTAGGAGTTCTCCTGGATTCATTGCTAACACTTGAAGCTCAGTTAAAATTGGTGCGCCAGTTGCAACCATGCCTCAAAAAGCCTGAGTTGGCCAAAGTGGTCCACACCTTAGTTACATCCAGAATGGACTTCTGCAATGCAGAGTCTTTGAAGACGGTTCTGAAACTGCAGTTAGTGCAAAGGTCAGCGGCCAGATTACTAACTGGGACTAGCTATAAGGAGCATACTATGCCCCTATTAAAAGAGCTCTGAATTTCCATACCCAATTCAAAGGTCAGGTTATTACCTATAAAGCCCTATACGCATCATGTCCAACCTATCTTTGAGACCACATCTCCTTTTATGAACTGGCACGGACTTTGAGGTATGCCAGGGAGGCCCTCCTCTCAAGCCCACCACCGTCCCAAGTATGGCCAGTGGGGATGAGAGAGAGGACCTTCTCAGGGTGGTGCTCCAGCTCTGGTATGCCCTCCCTAGAGAGATTAGGTTAATCCCCACCCTCCAAGCTTTTCAGTCTAATCTAAAAACATGACTTTTTATATAGGCCTTTGACGTTGAGTAGATTTTAATGGTTAGACATGATGACTTAGTGATTGCTTTACTCCGGCACTTGGATTGCTAATTTAAGACTGCCGGTTTTAGCCACAGGCACCACCGCATTTTACAAATTTTAAAAAATGTATTACGTGTCATTTTATGCATGTTTGCTGTTGTAAATTTATGTTGTTATGGTCTACCCTCCCCAAAATCCCAATCTCACTGTCAACATAGTCTACTTCCCATTAGTCCATAAATGCCCACTAGCAGAGGAATGTTTCCACCTGACAAAGAAAGACAAACAGGGACTCTCTAGGAAGGGAATTCCAGAGTTCGGGTGCAGCCATCAAAAATGCAAGAAGAAAACTGACTTCTCTCTCTCTTTAAAAAAAAAAAAAAGCACTTGAGGACAGCATTCTTTTCATCTAGACATTATTTGAAAGACTTTATGGGAAAACATACAAACCTGCCGGTGTTTTGAGCAATTCCAAGGAGGCCCTTCTCTCTGTCCCATTATTCTCGCTACCTCGGGTGGGAATATGGGAAAGGGCTTTTCCGTGGCTGCTCCCAAACTCTGTAATCCGCTTCCTCAAGAGATTAGGTTGGGACCCTCCTTGCTGTCTTCTCAAGCGACTAAAGATTTTTCGGTTTCCACAAAACCTGGAAGATTGGTTGCATCATTCAGCACATAATTCTGTTTGTGGTTTTTCTTTCTTTAAAAATATTTTTATTAAAAGAAACAATATCTACAAACAAACATAAAAAACAAGAATACAAACCATACAACAAAATACAAAAACAAAAAAGAGTACATATCTCTTTCCCTAATATAAAAACTATATACAAATCTAAAATGCCTTTAGATTTCTGCCTAATAGTTTTATTCCCTCAATTTTCCATGCCCATTAAATAACACCATATAATAAAACTCTCTAGTTCAAAAAACAAATAGTGAATGTTTGACCCCCCCTCTTTACTAAAGGAACATAATGAACATATTCCTAGTTTGTGGTTTTCCCTTTAATTGCTTATGTTTTTAATAGCTTTTCATTTTTGATAGTTTAATCATGTATTTGTCTTTTGTATATTGTGAATGCCTATCTATATATGTTTCAACTGTTGTAAGCCACCTCGAGTCCTAAATTGGGGGGGGGGGGATGAAATAATAATGACGACAACAACAACAACCATCATAATATCTCATACTATTGACATCCAAGTGTACATCTAGACCAGGGGTTCTCAACCTGTGGGTCCCCAGGTGTTTTGGCCTACAACTCCCAGAAATCCCAGCCAGTTTACCAGCTGTTAGGATTTCTGGGAGTTGATCTGGGGACCCACAGGTTGAGAACCACTAATGGATAAACCTTTTCTCTCCCGTCCACCATCTCAAATTTACTGGCAATATCAATTCCAACAGCATAGCGTATTTAGATGTAAAGGTCATTAAGGATAACAATAAACTGATAGTCAACAATTACCGAAAACCCTCTGACAGGAATGCATTTTTACATTATAGTAGTTACCATAGTTTACCTCTAAAAAGCAACTTACCATATGCACAGATGTTAAGAATCAAGCGTAACTATACCCTGCCACAAGACTTTGAATATAATTTGGAAACATTGAAAAATCAATTTAGAAATAAATCCAACCTGGTGGGTAATTTCGCTTGTCACCATTGTTCTATATGCCCACAATTCATACAGGCAAAGTTTTTTAAGGATCACCATATTAAATTTCAGTATAAAATAAACCACTTCACTATTTGCTCCACTGAGGGGGTAATTTATGCCATCACATGCCCCTGCTCCCTAATGTATATAGGCCAAACGAGCAGGGAAGTCAAAGTCCGTATTATAGAACACAAAAGTAAGATCAGGAAACATTCTACTGATTCGATTTTTTATAAACATTTTGAAGATCTAAAACACAATCCTGAATCACTTAGGATCCAGGTTCTAGAAGTTGTCACACCCTCCAAAGGCATAGATTTCCAGACGAAGCTCTTTTTGGATTTTCACACTCCAAACGGAACATCCGAAGGGGTTGAACAATACCAATTCTTATGATGGTTTCTTGTAAAGATTGATAGTCTTCCTTTAAATGTGACTCTGGAGTAACAGCAATTACATTACTTTACAACCACCTGGCCATTGTGCTTGCCATTTAAGAGTGAAATTAGTTACTCAGCTTTATACTTGCATTGGAATCAAACTGTTTGCAGAGTATGCGTGTTTAAAACTTAGATCTTTCTGTGAGTATGACTTTTACATTATCTTTGTTGTGTATCGTGTATGTCTCGTGTAACTATATGTATTGTAAATAACTGGTAGCCACTATATATGTTCCCTATAGGATCCACATTTAAAAAACTAAAAAAAAACAACAACTGCAAAAAGGACTACAATCCACCTGATGAAGACTCTTTTGAGTTGTGGTTTTGCAGTCTACTATCCATAATAAACAAGAACAATCATCATATATCAGAAGAGGACTCAATTTGTGTATGTGGAACAATCAAAGAACTAAAGAACATTTATTGTTTATGAGAAGAGGAGTAAATTCATCCTTCAGGAGAAAAATATTGTTTCTACTGTGAATGTAACAGTCCTTTGTTTGATTGTTTAACAACGCCTTTTGTATCTGCTTTCATATTGATGTATTGAACTAAATCTAGGTTTAATGATTTCTGTATTACTGTAATAGTGGATACTTGTCTTTGTATAATCAACTATGCCCACAAGCGGTGCAGTTGATTACATAATCCCAAAATTGCTGGATAATATAGAGATTTAGGAAAGCTCTGTAATATCCCGCGATTTCAGGTAATGCAGGCAAAGATTGCAATAGATCCGCATCCCAGCGGTTCAGCTCTGTGCATTGTATAACAACCTGATCCAATGCCCCTGTGCCTTAAACTGCAAATCAATATGCACCATAAGGACTTCATCAGATTACGCTGGGAAGTGTTCAGAAGAAGAGAGTTTAGTCTAACTCCATTTCATAATAAAATGGTGTTTTCCCCTACCTTTTAATCACACTGTTTAGTGCACTCAGTTGTCTTGCATATTTTTCAATAAAGAGGTTTCCACACTGAGACATCTGGCCCCACCCACCGCCCCTCTCGGTGCTTTTTGGTACTTCAACTCTCACAATTCGCAAAAGCAGAGAGGGAGAGACAGAAAAGGGGTGGGTGGTTGGGAGGGAAACCCATTTGGAACGGCAACAGCACTGGCCCTCCCAACACAGGACACCGACAAATCATGGAAGGAAGAAATAAAGGTACCCTAAAAGACTATTTTATTTTTTTGCAAAGCAGAAGCGTTATGAGGTAGCTTACAACCAACCTTCCTGCTTCGGGAGCAAAAGGAAATTGCCCAAAAAAATTATTTTGATTCCTCCCCCAATTTCTCCCACAGATTGGACAACCCTAATCTGAGAGCAACAAGTGCTATTTTATTAGAAATTTAGCAAAATATCAGGAGTTTTTGAGAAAAATCCGTATCCTCACCTCTTCCTGATAAGTTGGAAAAAATGCTGCTCTCAACATTTAAAAGACTCAAAAACTGCACTATAATCAAAATGAATTTGGTGAATCCAGTGGGAATACCAGATTTTAAGTGTAGAACTCAGTGGAATTTAAGTTATGTAATTAAGTGGTAAGAATCCTATGTGTTCTTGTCCATTCTATCTATGTTTTTGCAGCCCTGCGTTCTGTATAAATTTATATGCCACATATTCTAAATGTGTTAAGTATATATCATACGGAAGTGAAGAACTGTGCAAGGAGAGCTTTTAGGTTGTGAGTGCTGATCCCATACCTCCCATGTAAACCTCTCAGCAATATCACAACAGACATGGTAAAGACTTAGGTTATTTATTTATTTTTCAAATTTCAGCACAAATGAGGGGGAAAACCCAACTTGCCCACAAGCCTTCTGCATGTACATGTATTTAGTAGTTGCATGGGCCGGGCTGTGGCGCAGGCTGTTGAGCAACCAGCTGCAGCCAGCTGCAATGAATCACTCTGACCAGGAGGTCATGAGTTCGAGGCCAGCTCGGAGCCCCGTGTTTGTCTTGTCTTTGTTCTATGTCAAGGCATTGAATGTTTGCCTTATATGTGTAATGTGATCCGCCCTGAGTCCCCTTCGGGATGAGAAGGGCAGAATATAAATACTGTAAATAAATAAATATGTATTTAAAATACACTATATACATGCAAAAGTTTAAAAACAATTTTAGTTTAATAAATGCTTACACTTATTACATTTGTACATTTTAATAACATTTTAATTAAAAATATACTAAAACAATATGCAGAACACATAGAGGGAAAGATAAAAATAGATTAAAATGCCACATCAAATAAAGGATGAAAAGGGCGTGCACACACTGCAATTTTATAAAACTTAATCACTCCAACTTTAATATTATTCTGTGGTGGCAAAAGCAGCAAAGAGACCTTTATCATCATTGCATTCACTCATTTTAGTTCAATTGGGCTTTTTAGGGAGGTGGAGCACTTCCTCTAGTATAGGCCATTGTTTACAAGAGATTGAACCTACCAAGGCCCACTGGGATCAATTTGCTGATATTTTGCAGATGAATCCATGTTCGTGCTGATAGAAATGGAATGGTTTTTAAGGAGTCAGAAATGGGCAATACCAGATTGCCACCTGTTCTTGTTTATCATTAAGAGCCTTCAAGTGAACTTCAATTTATGGAGACCCTATCATAGTTTTTTTCTTTTGTAAGATTTATTCACAGAAAGTTTGCCCTTACTTTCATCTCAAGTTAAGAGGATGTGACTTAAAGTGGGTTTTGACGACAACATCTCAACAACACAATGACATGAATGAACTTCTGAAACACCATTAGGTCTCTTGATTCTTGGGACATTCTGATTTCTGAATGAATCTGGATATTTGGAGCTTGGAAGTAGTTCATGCCCTTCCTGGGCCTTGAAGGGTTCTTTTATCACTTGATCTCAATACTAGCAAAGTTTCTAGAATAGATCATTAAACAGACAAACTAAGTACTCAGAAAGAAATGCCATGCACACAAAAAGTCAATACAAGTTTCTCAAAAACAAATCATGTCAAACCTCTTTTTGTTGTTATTGATAGTTACATGTTTGGTAGATGAAGGGAGTGCTGTGGATGTAGCGTATCTTGATTTCAGTAAGGCCTTCAACAAGATCCCCATGACATTCTCCCAAAGAAGCTAGTAAAATATGGAGCAGATAACACTACTGTTAGGTGGATTGGGAATTGGTTAACTAGCCAAACTCAAAGGATGTTCACCAATGGCTCCTCTTATTGCCAAATATAAGACATTCCCCGAAAGTAAGACCTAAGAGGGTTGCCGCCGAGGAAGGCACGTGCAGCCTCCTCACTCGCCCCACATGCGCCTTTCCCTCCTCTTTACCCCTAGACATGAGAGCAAAAAGAAAGACCTATTCCGCAGAGTACAAGAAAGGAATCATGGAAGACTCTTGGGGAAATAATCTTACTGCTTTCTGAAAAAATAAGACATCCCCTGAAAATAAGACCTAGCACATCTCTGGGAGCAAAAATTAATATAAGGCACTGTCTTATTTTCTGGGAAACAGGGTAGACTCAGGCAGATAATTCACAGTATCTGCTTTGAACTAGGTTCTCTGAGTCCATACTGCTATATAATCCTGTTCAATGTTGATTTTATATAGCTGTATAGAAGGGGCCTCAAAGAATCGTAGAACTGGAAAAGACAACAGGAGCCACTCAGTCCAACCTCCTGTTCATCAAGTGATTTGATCGGGACATGTTGCCATGAATTTATCAAAGACATATAAGATTATAGTCATGGGAAGATGAAACAGAAAGAAACAAAGCTGTGCCGATCTGCCACCACACTGGCAACTGGGAAGGAAAGGAGAAAATGGGACAGAGCAAAATGGTAACAAAAGTAGTATGGAGAGAATGGAGCCTGTCTTGGGAAGCACTGCTGAGTGTAGTAACATCTTTACAAAGTAGTCTCTTGTTGAAATGATAACAAGTTTCTGACTACCTCTAATTTTAGCAGGAATTAAAGCGATTCAGTGCCTTTAAGTTCTTTTACAAGCCAGCCTTTTTTAATATATATTTTTAGTATACCACAAACATAAATAGTGAAATATCAAATTCTTCTGGTCGGGGGCATACAGGAGAAATTGCTTGGGAGTGCCCTCTAGTGGCCCACACTTTGATAACAACAACCAAGTAAATGGGTGTTAAAATGCAGTGCAAAACCAATTGTAACTGATCCGTTTATGATCCAGGAGTATTAATCAAAGCCTCATCTTGATCCAGGATCTTTAGCACAAGTGTTAGCCTTGATACGTGATACATTCAAAACCAATTAAACTAAGTCACATTTCCTATTTTATAAAACACATTGGGATACAACAGAAAACAGAAAAAGCAAAAATATTTCCAAAAAACCCATTAGCCTGGACAAAAATAGTTCTTAGCATGACAATACCAGCTAGAGATGCATCTTTAATAAATTACAGTATTTTATATCTCGGGAAATATAATTTGATTGTTAATCTTTGCAATGCAAGTTGAGTGAATATGCTTTATCCAAAATCCTTGAGACCTGAAGTATTTTGAATTTCAGACGTGTTCAATACTTGTTATTTCACACATGTAAATAGAATATTTTGGAGATGGGACTCAAGTCTAAACACAAAATTATGTCGTAAAACTTATATACACAACTTGAAAGTAATTTTATGCACAATGTTTTTAATCATTTTCTGTATGAAACAAAGTTGGTGTACACCAAACTATCAGAAAGCAAATGTGTTATTATCACAGCTAGCTAGGTGGACAGTTTTAGATTTGGGATTATTTCAAATTTCAGATTCCTGGATAAGGGATACTCCGCCTGTAGAAAGTGTTAGGACACACATCTTCACTTTAAACAAGTAAAAAATTAAGATTTGAGCATGTGGGAAGAAGTAAAGGCAAAGAAGCAAGACCAAAAGCAAGAATGAGGAGGGAGGATAGAAAGAAAAGAGATGGAGAGATGGAAAGATGGAATCAAGGCCACATTTACATGGGAAGGATCAGCAGTGCCTCCAAGGTGTCCAGGATATAACCATGAATTTGCTCAGGACTATCTTCAAGCACCTTTCTCCTCATCTCACAGCAATGACTGAGGAGAAAAGGGGGAAAGAAAAAATGACAATTTCAGCACACTTCCTTTATATCTATAAAAATTGTGAAAATGACAATTAATGCAATAATTGCATTAATTGCTGAGAACAACCCGTTAAGAAATGTGGACTGGAATGACAATTATTAGGATACCAGTAATACTGATAAAAAAAACCTTATGAAAATTATGCTCATATAATACACACCTCCTGGGCATTTGCTTGGGAAATGGTGCAAGGCAAAACTAATTCCACTGCCAGCATCACTTCGGCAAAGATGTCTGCAACAATAGATCAACTCTGAGCTGATGGGCAGGCAAGCAACAAGAACATCAATGTGTTGTCGAAGGCTTTTGTGGCCGGAATCACTGGGTTGGTGTGCATTTTCCGGGCTGTATGGCCATGTTCCAGAAGCATTCTCTTCTGACGTTTCACCCACATCTATGGCAGGATTCCAGCCCGGAAAATACATAACAACACAAGAACATCAGTTTGTAATGTAATAGTGAAATAGTGACCCTTTCCTACACAGGAAGTGGCCTTCCTCATGATAATGTCTTTCTTATGAATTTGTGGATGAAGGACACTCACTAGCTTGAAAAATGTGGAGAAGGGCACTAGCAAATTGTGCAATATCAACATGCAAACCAATTACAGTAGAGTCTCACTTATCCAACACTCACGTATCCAACATTCTGGATTATCCAACGCATTTTTGTAGTCAATGTTTTCAATATATCGTGATTTTTTGGTGCTAAATTCGTAAATACAGTAATTACTACATAGCATTACTGTGCATTGAACTACTTTTTCTGTCAAATTTGTTGTACAGTAGAGTCTCACTTATCCAACATAAATGGGCCAGCAGAACGTTGGATAAGCGGATATGTTGGATAATAAGGAGGGATTAAGGAAAAGCCTATTAAACATCAAATTGGGTTATGATTTTACAAATTAAGCACCAAAACATCATGTTATACAACAAATTTGACAGAAAAAGTAGTTCAATACGAAAGAATGCTATGTAGTAATTACTGTATTTACGAATTTAGCACCAAAATATCACGATGTATTAAAAACATTGACTACAAAAATGGGTTGGATAATCCAGAACGTTAGATAAGCGAGTGTTGGATAAGTGAGATTCTACTGTATAACATGATGTTTTGGTGCTTAATTTGTAAAATCATAACCTAATTTGATGTTTAATAGGCTTTTCCTTAATCTCTCTTTATTATCCAACATATTCACTTATCCAACGTTCTGCCAGCCCATTTACGTTGGATAAGCGAGACTCTACTGTACTTCCATTCTTGCTGTTTGGGTACATCCACCAGCAAGAAGCCTGCCTGGGAATTTACTTGGCTGCGGATAGCGTGCTTCAAACCAGCGCCAGGGTCCCTTGCAAACCACAGCAAAGGATTCCTGGCAAAGCCCAGCATTGCAAGAACCCATCTCTTCTGCTGTTGGCAGGATTTGATAGCCTGACCTTTTCAATAAAAGTTCACTTAGCCTTGCTAAAGTACTTAATGGTTAACAGACATTCAGAAATCTACCAATGCATAACATTACTATTGTCAGAACTGCAAAGCCCTTCTAGAATTACCCCTATAAAGGTTTCTGAGCCAGTTGTGCCTAGGATGATAAATCACGACTCCCATTCAATGTACACTTTGAACCTCTATGGCGAAAGGATTCTACCTCCCCCAGAGTAATAAACCTTTTCTTTATCTTAACTCACCAAAACAGCCTTGTATATATCCATTTCTCCATTTGACACTGCTACAAAAGAGGTTGTGACAGCTGATGCTCTTGTCATTGCACTTTGCACCTATCCTCAATGAGCTCAATAATAGTCTGTTACAGCAACAATAACAAAATGCTGTGGGATGCCTTAAAGATTAAATAATTTCATTTTTCATAAACTTTTTGAAGAGCAGCTCCAATTCAAGTCAAGTCAACTTTATTTATACCCCATTTCATCTCCCCATGGGGACTCGGAGCAGCTTACAACATAAATGGCATCCATTCGATGCCATACAACATACAGTGAAAATACTAATGCATAATAAATTAAATACAAATTTAATCCACTTCAACAGATTCATGAAATGTAGTCTCAATTTATGCACATACCAAGACTTGTCAAGGTGGGGAAGTGTGGAGCAGAGGCATGAAAATGCAAGAGATCAAAGACATTCAACTTTATTTTTAACCTGTCTGATTACATATACAGTAGAGTCTCACTTATCCAAGCCTCGCTTATCCAAGCCTCTGGATAATCAAAGCCATTTTTGTAGTCAATGTTTTCAATATATCATGATATTTTGGTGCTAAATTCATTTTGGTGCTTAATTTGTAAAATCATAACCTAATTTGATGTTTAATAGGCTTTTCCTTAATCCCTCCTAATTATCCAAGATATTCGCTTATCCAAGCTTCTGCTGGCCCGTTTAGCTTGGATAGGTGGGACTCTACTGTATGTTTGTTTTTCGTAACCACCTTTTGGCTTGCCAAATACTGGAAGGGTGTATTTCCCAGAGGAGGGAGGGAGTGCACAGATCCCTGGGACAGCGATTGGAGTCATACAGGGCAGGGAGACAGCACACTTCTCAAGTCATCCTGACAGTCATATCTTTCGTTCTCCTTCCAGTCTAAAAGGGGCTATGAAGAACCAACACTACAAAGAAGAGCTGGGACAAAATGTTCAGACCATAAACCCAGGGATGGGGGAAGAGGCTTTAGTTTGGGACTTTGTTTGCACTGTGAATGTGAAAGGCATCTGGCAGCTCCCTCCCCCAGGAACAAGAAACTGGCTAAAGCACCAAAAGTAAAAAAAAGAAACATTGGCAAAACCCTGAAGAAAGACAAAGGTTACAGCTCTGGTGGTGGAACCAGCAGCAAAGATCTTTTTGTTTTGGGGAGTCTGGGCACTCATTAGAAATCCATTCAGTTTGCCCATGTTCCCACTTACATCTACCTACTAGTGTTTGGATTTGTTTGGCTAAAATTCCACAATCTATATGTAAAGTGGAAGGTAGGAATAGTTAACTTTTGGGAGACCAGAATGCAAAGACCATGTTCAAGAAAAGTGCAAGCTTCCTAAAAATGCAATTTTAGGGAAGATAATCTGACAAGTGGGTGAAACTTAAAATTGTGGAGAATGTGGAAGAAATTAGTGCTCTAGACCAGGGGTCCCCAAACTAAGGCCCGGGGGCCGGATGCAGCCCTCCAAGGTCATTTACCTGGCCCCCACCCTCAGTTTTATAATATATTTTTATATCATTTTAAATAATATAATATATTATATATACATATAATATTGATAAAATATTATAATGTTATACAATATAATATTAATAATACCATATAATAATATTAATTATATGATATATATTACATATAATATTACAGTATAGTGGTATAGTTCAATATAGTAATATATAATGCTAATATTGTGCTATGCTACTAATATAATATATTGTATGTACATACAGCTGCTCTGAGTCCCCTTTGGGGTGAGAAGGGCGGGATATAAATGTAATAAATAAATGTAGTAAATGAATAAATAAATAATTTTAGACTTAGGCTCGCCCAAAGTCTGAAATGACTTGAAGGCACACAACAACAACAACAACAACAGTCCTAATTAACTTGACTATCTCATTGGCCAGAAGCAGGCCCACACTTCCAATTGAAATCCTGATAGGTTTATGTTGGTTACAATTGTTTTCATTTTTTAATATTGTATTGTTCTTTCGTTGTTGTTGTTGTTGTTTTGCACTACAAATAAGACATGTGCAGTGTGCATAGGAATTTGTTCGGGTTTTTTTCCCAAATGATAATTTGGCCCCTCCACAGTTTGAAGGATTGTGGACCGGCCTTCTGCTTTAAAAGTTTGAGGACCCCTGCTCTAGACATTCTCCTAGAAGAGTGGTTCCCAACCTGTGGACCATGGCACACTGGTGGGCCATGAGACCTAAAATAAGGTCCGTGAGAATGTGGGGAAAATCAGCTCTAGTTTATTGAATATCATTATCTGTGGGCAAGCAGTTGGTGACTACTGAATGGCATATATTCTGTATCAGAAACTAGAGCTGATGTGGTCTATCCAATTCAATTATCTGAATCAGCACTACAAATAACTAATCAAAATTGACCAAAGTTGATTCGTAACCTTTTTGGCACTAATGTTGCAGAGTGGTCCCTGGTCAAAGTGGTCCCTGATCAAATGGTCCCTGGTCAAAAAAAGGTTGGGAACCACTGCCATAGAATATACAGATAGGAGAGAGGGTTTTGAGAAGAAAGAATATGGTAAATTACCTCCTTATTAGACCCTGGGGCACAATACCAAAACCTAAGATGTACCCAATGACTCCTTATGAAATATCAGTTTTAATTGACAAACACTTGACCAGAGATTTTATTTGTCCCAAAATTTCTCCATGATGGTGACCACTTTTTTTGAAAGAGAAAGAGAGAAATGGGACACTGAGGCTCATGACAAACTAAAGAGAACTAAATGCGATCTCAGTGCTACAAAGAAAATCCTATCCAACTTATTAAAGACTTGCTGGCACAGTTATGCACAGGAATGATTTTTATCCATTTGGACTTATGAGAAGCCTGTTTCCAGATGAGAATACATGAGGAAGACCAATATAAAATTTCATTTAATTTCCCTTTGGGGTGATTGGAGCATGCAGCAATGCTTTTTGAACTAAATGGAGCTTCTAGAATATTGAAATGGATCAGGATAAAGTACAGACTGTGATGGAATGGGATTCCGCACAAACCAGCAGACAACTACAGAATTTCCCAAGGTTTGTGCATTTTTATACAATTAATCCCCACTTTTCTTCAAATAGCGCTGCCACTAATTGATTTGTTAAAGACCACCCCCCATAGAATGGGGGAGCAACAAAATAAAGCCAAGTCCAGTGCTAACTTAAAGTGGACATCTAAGTGCAAAAAAACTTTTGAGGCCTTAAAATATTTATTTGGTTCAAAACCCATTTTGAAACATGCAGACCCTCATCAACCATGTATGGGTCACCAGTGATGTGGCAACCGAGGGTGTGTTGTTACAAAAAGATAAAAAGAGAGAATTACAACTGTGCACCTACTTGTCAAGAAAATTGACAGCTACAGAGAATAATTGGCCTATCTACAAGAAAAAGGCTTGGGGACATGGAAACATTTTCTTGAGGAAGCTTCTTCCACACTTGAAATCTACAGTGATCATTGCAACATAGGGCCCTTCCGCACAGCCATATAATCCAAAATATCAAGGCAGAAAACTCCACAATATTTGCTTTGAACTGGGTTATCCAAGTCCACACTCCCATATATTCCAGAAAATGTGGAATTTTATTCAGCTGTGTGGAAGGAGACTTAGGATCCTCCCACACAGCCCTATATCTCAGAATATCAAGGCAGAAAATCCCACATTATCTGAGTGTGGACTCAGATAACCCAGTCCAAAGCAGATATTGTGGGATTTTCTGCCTTGATATTCTGGGATATACGGCTTGTGGAAGGGCCCTAATTGGCATCAAAATTCCCTAGAAAACTCAGATCAAAACAGCTTCACTGGGCTATTTTTAAAATATAAATTTAACTTTAAACTAAAATATTTTCATGTAAAGAAAATTTGTATAGCAAATTGTTTGACGAGGCAACCTCAATATGAATGCCAAAGAGAGGAAATCATGGATCTTCTTTCACTGTTTGGTGCCGTAACTAAAAGGTAAAGGTAAAGGTAAAGGTTTCCCCTGACCTTAAGTCCAGTCATGTCTAACTCTGGGGGTTGGTGCTCATCTCTATTTCTAAGCTGAAGAGCCGGCGTTGTCCGTAGGCAGCTCCAAAGTCATGTGGCCGGCATGACTGCATGGAGTGACGTTACCTTCCTGCCGGAGTGGTACCTATTGATCTACTCACATTTGCATGTTTTCGAACTGCTAGGTTGGCAGGAGCTGGGGCTAACAGCGGGCACTCATTCTGCTCCCCAAACGGGATTTGAATCTGGGACCTTTAGGTCTGCACGTTCAGCAGCTCAGTGCTTTAACACACTTCGCCACCGGGGCTCCTGCCATAACTAAGGGCCAAGCAAAACAAGGGGCCAGTTAGCAAAAGTGTCTGAATCCATTCATCGAAAAGTGCAAGCTATCAAACAACAGGAATGGTGAAAGAACCACAAGGGGGAGCTCACATTGCAGAAATGATATCTGGTTAAAAGGAGACCAGCTTACCTTATATTCCGCAAAACCTTCATGGGAAATATATTGCACCAATACCTCCCAGTTTTGGAGGGCACTCTTAAAACTGCTGGAAATAGAACAAGCAATACAACATGGGCAAATAGATAAGCATTGCTTATCACCTTCAAATTAATGGCTAAACTGAAAGAATTAACCAGGTGCTTGAGCAATACTTGCACTGCTACATTAACTTTCAACAAGATTATTGATTGGGATGACTACCTTTTATGGAGATGGCCTATAATAACTCTGTACATTCCAGCACTGGATATTCACCTTTTGAAATTACATAAGCCCAAACCCTTGAGATGTCCCAGTTTGACCATGTAGTATTGTCAGACTGAGCACTGAAAATAAGAGCTGGTAGTTTAGTCATTGGAACATGCCAAAGAAACTTTAAAATACATGCAGAAAAAAACAGGGAACAAACTGGGATTTCAAGCCTAAACAATCTATGTCTCTACAACATATTTTTAAAAATCTATAGCCATCCCAAAAACTGAAACATGTACTGAAACTTCATGATCAATAACTTAATCAATTCTGTAACAACTGCATTAAGCCTCTTCAAACCCTATTTACATCCTGTTTTTCATTTTAGCTTGTTGAAACTTGCATCAGATACAAGCTTGTAGCATCTGAATAAAACCTCCACCCCAACATTGATTCTTGCTGATCAACACTTTGAAGTGGCTGAAATATTAGATTGCTGTATGCATTTAAAAAAAAAACCTTCAGTACTTGGTTGAATTGGAACATTTTCCCAGAATCTCTCCATGATGGTGACTATGGATTTTTGTTTTTTGTTTTTCAGAGAGAGAGAGAGAGAGAGAGAGAGAGAGAGAGAGAGAGAGAGAGAGAGAGAGAGAGAGAGAGAGAGAGAGAATGGGACATTGAGACTGTGATTGTAACTGTGAGTGTGAGTGGGTTATATCCTAAAATGTTCAGGCCCCAGCTCTAATGAAAGAAATTCACACAAAATATCTATACAAACCTAAGCCACCCTTACCAATGAAGTGGGGTGTGTTTGGGTGGAGGATGTCAGGATCAGAGGCGGTCCAACCATAAGGCAAACTAGGCACTTGCCTGTGGCGCCATCGTCCCGGGGGCGCCATCATCCTGGGAGGAGGGCACCACTCTCCGCCTCCTTCTCTTTCGAGCCTTCCAGCGGCCACGCTGGGCCTCCCGGTGCCCGCGGTGGGCCTTCCGGCCGGCGTGGACCCACCTTCGCACCACGCGAGCCCACCTTTGGGGCCTTCAGAGATTGTGAGGTCTGTGGGAACTTGGAAGCTAGGTATGCGGGGTTTATATATGTGTAGAAGGTCCAGGGTGGGAGAAAGAACTTTTCTTTGAAGCAGGTGTTAATGTTGTAATTAATCACCTTGATTAGCATTTAATGGCCCTGTGGCTTCAAGGCCTTGCTTCTTCTTGCCTGGGAGAATCTTTTTTTGGGAGGAGTTAGCTGTCCCTGATTGTTTACTGTCTGGGTTTCTTCTGTTTTCAGAGTGTTGTTCTTTATTTATTGTCCTGATTTTAGAGTTTTTTTTAATACTGAGGGCTATCTGGGTTATCTAAGTCCACACTGCCCTATATCCCTATTCAATGTTTAGTGCTAAATTCGCAAATATAGTAATTCCTACATAACATTATCATGTATTGAACTGCTTTTTCTGTTGATTTGTTGTAAAATATGATGTTTTGGTGCTTAATTTGTAAAATCATAATGTAATTTGATGTTTAATAGGCTTTTCCTTTATCCTCCCTTATTATCCAACATTTTTGCTTATCCAAAACTTTTATTTTTCAGTGATTGGTTTGGGGGGGGGACGCCAAATTTCTGTTCGCCTACACTTGAAAAATACCTAGGGCCGGCTCTGGTCAGGATCCTATGCTTGGACTCTGCAATATTCTCTAAGGCAGTGGTTCCCAACCTGTGGGTCCCCAGGTGTTTTGACCTACAACTCCCAGGAATCCCAGCCAGTTTACCAGCTGTTAGGATTTCTAGGAGTTGAAGGCCAAAACATGTGGGGACCCATAGATTGAGAACAACTGCTCTAAGGTTTCTGTCCTGTTGTTGAGGGTAACTAGGGGCCCATCCAGACAGGCCCAAAACAAGAGTTCTGTCTTAGTTTTACCGGAAGTGTCCAAATGATGTTTCCAGTAAAAGCAAATTAATGTGGAATAAACCAACATTTCCTTTTGGGGAGGGTTACAGTGGCTCGATAACACTGTACTTCTGCTATGCATATTCGCTAATGTGGAAATGTTGCTCACACTTGGTACAGCAGAGAACGGTACAGCATAACCTTGTTAGCTTGGAATTCAGGCATATCTTGCTTGGCCTGATTGAAGGCTTTTGTTTTGAGAAGTAGAAACTACCTAAGGTAGTTCTGAAAGTTGAAAGACTGGGAACTGGACAATGTTTTGATTGCTTGGCTAATCAAAAAGCCTGTAAAAGTGTAATGTATATGATATTTCAAGAAATGAAAAATCAGAGCTTGAAGTATTTGAATTGTGAAACCTAGAAATATTGTAATGCTTCTGATGCCTGCTAGTTCTGACAATAAGCAGAATATAGTAGCTTGTTATGTTTTTCTTAAATAAAAAATTACTGCCTCACAGTGAAACAGTGAGGACCTATATCCAACACTACATACTATATCCTGGTTATTGTCAAAAATGGCAAGCATAACAAGCTTCATACATGTATAAGTAATAAAATTGAAATATTTTGTGCGCTATTGCTCCATCAGTCAAAACTCAGTATATGTTACAGTTTTGTGGTCTTTTCCCTCATGGACAATTAATCAAAATATCATCTCATTCCAATTCTCTTTGGCTTTCACATGAGAAGAACCTTGAGTTACTTTGCTCTCATAAAAATATCCATAATTCAGGCTAAATAAGATAGGCCTGAGTTCCTGGACTCCTTCTTCGGAGGCTTTTAAGCAGAGGCTGGATGGCCATCTGTCGGGGGTGCTTTGAATGCAATTTCCTGCTTCTTGGCAGGGGGCTCTGGTGGCACAGTGTGTTAAAGCTCTGAGCTGCTGGACGTGCAGACCAAAAGGTCCCAGGTTCAAATCCCGGGAGCTGAATGAGCGCCCACTGTTAGCCCCAGCTCCTGCCAACTTAGTAGTTCGAAAACATGCAAATGTGAGTATCAATAGGTACCACTCCGGCGGGAAGGTAATGGTGCTCCATGCAGTCATGCCAGCCACATGACCTTGGAGGTGTCTATGGACAACGCCAGCTCTTCGGCCCAGAAATGGAGATGAGCACCAACCCCTAGAGTCGGTCACGACTGGACTTAATGTCAGGGGAAACCCTAACCCTGGACTGGATGGCCCATGAGGTCTCTTCCAACTCTATGATTCTATGATTCTATGAACTAATGTGGTTTTGGAGTATCAGCTTGCTACCAAGCAATAATTTTCCATCAAGCAGTTTCAAACATCATGCATCATCTCTTTATGAGTATTAAAACATGTACTATCTAAAATGCAATTACAATATAGAGTGGTACTGCCCAAAGTGAGTGATGTTGAAATAGAGCCATTTAAAACAACCACAGATAGTAAGGTCTGGGCCACGGGATAACAAAACCTGAAGCGCGGATACCGAGTTCCAATAAGCGGATACTGGTATCGGCAGCAGGCCACCTGTGGATCCATGCGCCTGGTGAGATGAAGAACTAACCCAATGTTCCCAAATCAAGAACTCTCACCAAATTGAAGAAAAATGTAAGTCGCCCTGAGTCCCCTCGGGTGAGAAGGGCGGGGTAGAAATGATAGAAATAAATAAATAAACCCGTCCTAGCTGGAGCTGACTTTGCCATGATTGAGGGACGCCTGTTGACGTCATGATCAACTGGGTGGGATTCCCTTGCAAGGCAGGACTGCAGTGCCCGCCAGCCAATCAGACAGCATTCCCCACTCTCAATGCAGATTTCTGTTCTCCAATGGCTGACAGGGAGCAGGCTGGTCCAGAAGACAAAGGATTGCAAAACAGTCTGAATGAATCACCTTTGTCCCAACGAGCGACAAAACAAAGAGAGGCTATCAAGTCCTATGCATTTTATGGAATGTCTTTGTGTTCATGAGTGACCCATCTTGATGGATCCGACAACTGTGGTGCCCAGGTCCATTGTGTTTCCTGAGGAGTATTGTCCAAAGTGATGGGATTAGCAATCCAGTCCTGTGAAAAGGGGGAATGTCATTAATGGAAAACAGGACATGACCTCAGTGTTGGGATAGTCATGTCAGGTGATTAATGTCTTTGTAATGTCCAAGTAGATGCACAAAGGACAGGCGGCCCGAACCTCGGATTCCTGTTGTCCTCTGCACAGCTGGGTTTATGTGGCCAGTAGAGATGGACTGGCCCTGGAGATGATGAGTGACTGAATCCTTTATGACTGAGATGATGTGCAGGAAAATGGCTGGAGGGAGTTTCCTGGGTCATGAGATGCTGATGAAAAGTCACCAAGGTTGTGATCGGTGGCACACTTCTTCAAAGTTTAATATAAAGCATAAAACGTTAAAACACACACAAAAGGGGGCCCATGGATACTGGGGAACCCCAATGAGGGAACCGGGGGAATGTGAAGTGGCAGGGGTTGGCGAAAGGACTCAGGGAAGTGGACAGGTGGTTAGTGTAGGGGAGAGGGAGAAAATGAGCCCTGTTCCGAGGGCCGTGGGGGTTCCCGCTACCTGAGGAACTCTCCGCTGCAGTGCTGAGTTCATACGTTTAATATTTTGACCAGGGGGAGGGAGGAGGGTCAGGGCTCAGGGGGGTGCTGGAATGATCCAAGGGGCAGTAGTGGCCCAGTGTGCAGTTGCAGGGTATTAAATTAAAATAAAGGGTCTGTGGAAACATAAAGACAGAAGAAAAGAAAATTTGAAATTCTATTCATCTGTGTTTCATCAGTTGTATAACATAGAGTTAAAGTTGTAGTTATTAATTTATTTTCCAATGAACACACAAAATACAAGTTATAACTGATCAGTGGTAAAGTCCGCCAACAGGCCTTAACAAGAAAATATTGGCAGGTGAGCGTGACACACATTGTCGGGAAGTCCAGCATGCATTGGCAGGAATGTGTGTGAGTAGTGACTTGTTTCCAGTATGATACTATAAATAGGTGACATGCATGAAATCTAATTTAGATTGTTTCTGAATTGTGTAACAAGCAGTTAATAATAAGGCAAGTACAATAAAAAAATAAATTAATTCATGTTGCTGTCAAAATAGGCTGGACATTAATACTGATAGCAGTGCACCAGGTTCATTTTTCTTATTTAGGATTATTTTTAATGTTATTTGTAATTGTTATTTTTCAATTATCCATCCTTATCTAGATGTTCTATGTATACTGTGGATGTTGTAGGATATTGTTAGAAATATACATACATAAAAGAATGCTCTTTGTCTTTCTGTTTGTTCACATAAAGAAGGTAGATTTCCAGGAAGGCACTAAGGATTTTTTTCCTTCAGAGAGGGCATTATGCAAAATAAATTTGGGAACCTCTGATATAGAGTCTTATAAGATAGCTGATTATTTTTGTAGTACAGTATAATGAAGAAGGCATGGTGGATTTATACAGTGTCTACATGTGGTCATGGCAAAGGTTCACAGCAGGAAAGAGAGAGCAAGAATGATATCTTTAACTGACTCTGAATAACCTAGTATTGCACAGAATTCAATAGTAAACTAGTCCTGAAGCCTTGAAAACCTATGATGAGACAAAACCTAAAATAAAACAAGAATTAGTGCCAGAGGATTAGAATTCCATATTGAAAGACATTCCACTAACTATTGAGGAAGAACAGAAAACAAATATGAGCAGTGTTGTTGCAATTGGACTCAAGGCAAAAGGATGTTCATCTGCTGATGCGCTAAGAGGATAAAAGTCTGCACAAAATAGTAGTAGAAACAATGAAAATGAAAAAGACTGTACATATGAAATTCACCAGATTTTTTTTTTTTCGTGTCAGGAGCAACTTGAGTCGCTTCTGGAGTGAGAGAATTGGCCAACTGCAAGGACGTTGCCCAGGGGACACCCGGATGTTTTGATGTTTTTACCATCCTTGTGGGAGGCTTCTCTCATGTCCCCGCATGGAGCTGGAGCTGAAAGAGGGAGCTCATCCGCACTCTCCCCGGGTGGGATTCGAACCTGGCAATTTCAGGTCAGCAACCCAACCTTCAAGTCACTCAATCCACTACGCCATCTGGGGGCTCCATATTCACCAGATGACTAATACAGAAATCAAATAGATTAGGAAACATTTTGTTGAGTTATATCTGACACTTGTTTCTGACTAACTTTTGACATCTGAATCCAAAAATGACCTCAGGTTTTTTTTTCTATTATGTCAACTGCTCTGAGTCCTCTTGGGGAGGGAGGGTGGTCTATAAATAAAGTACAGTAGAGTCTCACTTATCCAACATAAACAGGCCGGCAGAATGTTGGATAAGCGAATATGTTGGATAATAAGGAGAGATTAAGCCTATTAAACATCAAATTAGGTTATTTTACAAATTAAGCACCAAAACATCATGTTTAACAACAAATTTGACAGAAAAAGTAGTTCAATATGAAGTAATGCTACATAGTAATTACTGTATTTACGAATTTAGCACCAAAATATCACGATATATTGAAAACATTGACTACAAAAATGTGTTGGATAATCCAGAACGTTGGATAAATGAATGTTGGATAAGTGAGACTCTACTGTACTTATTACTTTTAAGGTAAAGGATGGCCTCCCTTTTTCCCAAAATCATACAAAATGTACATACAAAGGAAAATAAAGGAGAAATTAAAATTACAGTAGAGTCTCACTTATCCAACATTCGCTTATCCAACGTTCTGGATTATCCAACGCATTTTTGTAGTCAATGTTTTCAATACATTGTGATATTTTGGTGCTAAATTCGTAAATACAGTAATTACAACATAGCTTTACACCATATTGAACTACTTTTTCTGTCAAATTTGTTGTATACCATGATGTTTTGGTGCTTAATTTGTAAAATCAGAACCTAATTTGATGTTTAATAGGCTTAATCTCCTTAATCTCTCCTTATTATCCAACATATTCACTTATCCTACGTTCTGCCGGCCCGTTTATGTTGGATAAGTGAGACTCTACTGTACCTGAATATACTGTTTATTTGGAGTTATTTTATTCATTCAAAGGCTATAAATTGCTACTGAAAGTCAAAGTGTGTATAAGTAGTAAAGTTCAACTACCAAACCTACATATTAAGGTAAAGATTTAGACTTATAGATTTTCCTAGTATGTTCTAGCTGATAGTAGACTAGGATCCTCTATTTTACATGTATTTTTCTGGTTATATTCTGATGTTTTAACTTTAACTTTATTTATATTCCGCTCTATCTCCCCAAGGATTACAGAACTGATTACAGGTACATTTATGGCAAACATTCAGTGTCGTTAAACAATTAACAAAGAGAGACAGTACATAAACAGAGGCAAGGCTTCCATCTTTTCATCTCCAGCATCCGGCTGTACTTGACTCAGCCATGGGTAGGTGCTGTTGTTTCATTTTCCTCGTCGAGGAGCCTGCCGTCCATGGACACCTTTTCTTGTCAGATTTTGCCAGCATGTTTTTCAGAGTGCTTTTTACCTCACTGCCAAAGCGGTTCCTGTTTATCTACTTACATTGTTGTTTTCGAACGCACCCCTTCCGTGGGCGTCTGGTAAGCAAACTGAGGAGCCTCTGAAATAATGGTGGCGTGGCTTTTTCCCTTCTGGTTCTTTCGCCCTCTTTCCCTCCATCCGCCATTGTTCGCACTATGTCCTTTTCGCAAAGTCCCTGACTGAATTCAAAGAAAATAAGTTTTTTAAAGCTGGAAAAGGGGAAAGCAACGCTGGCAAGAGGAGGGACAGAGGGCAAAAGAACCAGGAGGAAAAAAGCTACGCCGCCATTACTTCAGAAATGCCTCATTTTGCTTACCAGACACCCTCCAAAGGGCTGCGATGCTGTTTCTTTAAGCACAATCAAACACTTCTCAGACAAAATGGGCCCCTAATACTTTCTTTCAAATAATGGGCCTGGGCTGTGGCGCAGGCGGGAGAGCAAGCCAGCTGCAATTAACTGCAATGAATCACTCTGACCATGAGGTCATGAGTTCGAGGCCCGCTCGGAGCCTATGTTTGTTTGTCTTTGTTCTATGTTAAAAAGCATTGAATGTTTGCCTATATGTGTAATGTGATCCGCCCTGAGTCCCCTTCAGGGTGAGAAAGGCGGAATATAAATGCTGTAAATAAATAAATAAATAAATAAATAATAACACCAGACTATCCTACTGGAGGAAAAAGAGATGACTCACTCACCAAAGTGGGAGATCAAGTTTACCCAGAAACCAAAGACAACACTGAACCCAGCAATGTTCTATTGAGACCAAACTTGCGGAAGATAACTAATAATAATACAAATAATACAATATAATAATATTAATTATATATTATATATTAAATATAATATTACTAATAATATTACCATATAGTGATATAGTACAATATAGTAATTTAATGCTTATATTGTGCTATGCTAATAATATATTGTATGTTCATTTGATTTGTAATCTGCTCTGAGTCCCCTTCGGGGTGAGAAGAGCAGGATATAAATGTAGTAAATAAATAAATAACAGACTTTTAAGTACTACTGCAGGCATGATGTCGCAGTACACACACAACCTTATGCATACTGAACATAAATACATACTAGCTGTGCCCGGCCACGCGTTGCTGTGGCGAAGTTTGGTGGTATGGGAAATAAAGTATTGAGGAATTGGTAGTAGTTAAGGTAAAGGGTAAAGGTTTTCCCCTGACATTAAGTCCATTATAAATGGGTTACATAGCTGTGTGGAAAGGCCTTGAGTCTACACTGCCATATAATCCAGTTCAAATCAGAAATCTGTATTTTATAGGCAGTGTGGAAGAGGCCTAAGTGAGGCCTAACTCTGCCTGTCCCCTGGGCTGAGTGGGTTGCTAGGAGACCAAGTGGGTGGAATTTAGCCTTCTAACTGGCAGCAATTGGATAAAAACAATTATTCCTCTCCCTCTAATTAGGACTTTATTTTTCTTTTCTTTTTCTTTTTGTTGTATGAAGATAGAGGCATGGATGAGGGGTTGTGCTGCCAAGTTTAGTGTTTCTGGGATGTGTAGTTTTGTTGTTTTGTCCTAGGCTGAAATTTCATTACCCTTTTATATATATAGATATTAAATACCACCACTTCCTCAACATTTTTTTAACAACACCACCATACTACACCACAGCAACGCGTGGCCGGGCACAGCTAGTAGATATATAAAACCCACTTGCCTGGTTTCCAACATACCTTATTACCTCTGAGGATGCCTGCCATAGATACAGGCAAAACGTCAGGAAAGAATGCTTCTAGAACATGGTCATACAGGGGCCGGGCTGTGGTGCAGGCTGTTGAGCAGCCTGCTGCAATAAATCACTCTGACCATGAGGTCTTGAGTTCGAGGCCAGCCCATGGCAGGGTGAGCACCCGTCAATTAAAAATAAAAAATAGCCCCTGCTCATTGCTGACCTAGCAACCCTAGCAACCCGAAAGATAGTTGCATCTATCAAGTAGGAAATAAGGTACCACTTATAAAAGTGGGGAGGCAAGTTTAACTAATTTACAACGTTGGAATGAGGAAGTGCCATCAGAGTGGATGATAAAGCAGATGCTCCCCCCTGTGGCCAGAATCGAACATCCCTTAGGAGAAGGTTAAATTGCCTCTGCGCCTGTCTGTCTCTGTTTGATGTGTTTATGGGCATTGAATGTTTGCCCTATGTGTGTATAATGTGATCCGCCCTGAGTCCCCTTCGGGGTGAGAAGGGTGGAATATAAATCCTGTAAATAAATAAATAAACAAACAAATAAATAAATACAGCTCAATATACATTCCAGTCCCCAAGAGAGAACACCAGGATTGGAGTAATCACAGGATTGTTGCATTAATTTCCCATGTAGGGATGATATTGACTAAAAGTGACCAGGAAACAGAATGTGTTGTGAGAGTGAAGCTATATTTTACATGGATTACGTAACAATTCAAACATACTGGGACCAAGCTATGCAAACCCCTGGAGCCTAGTTCTGTGTTGGCCTGTTCCAGAATAGGTTGGGGCTGTATCTACACTTCCCTGTATCCCAGGATCTGATCCCAAATTATCTGCTTTGAACTGGATTATATGAGTACATTGCCAGATAATCTGGGATCAGATTCTGGGATGTAGGGCAGTGCAGACCCAGCCTGAGAAGATGCGCATACAGCACATTTTTCTCTCTTCTCTGAATAACTACAAGGTAGCCTTCCATGACTGTGATCAGGAAAAATTAAAAGTTGGTAAAGTCAAAGCATTTGACAACGGGAAGCCCAGCACCTTTCATTTTTCCTTATGCATCCCTTTTCTGGGAAGCAACACTACAAAAGCATGCATCTCTTTCTATTGCAACAGCAGCCGTCTGTGTGGCAAAAGGAGAGCAAGCACATGAACAAAGTGGGCTGGGCTGACCTGGTGTTGAGCTTTGGTGAGGTTACTATCAGTCACAGGTTGCAGTTTGTATGCATAACAGGCTACAGCTCCTGACTGCACGATGGCCAATCAGCAGCTGGCTTCCTTGTGTGACTCTGTCTCAACCAATGGGCATCAAAGCCTCCGTTTCACTGAATTACTCACAGCTGTCTATTCTCAACTATGGGTTCGTCTTTCCCTAGTTTTAAAGAGAATACATTAAACAGTGAGGTAGCAGTAACGGGAAAATGTGCATCCCAACTAGTATTATAAATCTTGTGTTTTTCCACTTCCTGGTAACACACAGAGGAAGTGCACACATGTTGTCATGGGCTGCAGTACATGAAGAGAGATATAGGCCTTTAAATAACCTGGACCCAAGCCATACAAGGGCTTTACAGATCAAAACCAGCACCTTGAAATAATCTTGTAGCCAATGGAGCTATTGTAACAACGAGGTTTCTATGCTCCTTGTAGCCAGCCTAACAACCTGGCTGAATGTGTTTGGCTCAACTGAAATTTCTCAACACTTTTCAAAGGCAACTCTACATAAGAACATATATGGAGCCCACGGTGGAACAATGAGTTAATCCTTGTGCCAGCAGGACTGCTGACTTGAAGATTGAGTTGCTGACCTGAAGGCTGCTGGTTCAAATCCGGGGAGAGTGGAGATGAACTCCCTTTGTCAGATCCAGCTTCCATGTGGGGTGTTAGGGATTTCTCTTCTTCAGAAGAGGAAGGGGAGCAGGAAAGTGTTCATGAATCTGAGGGTGAGTTGGAATCTGAGGAGGAGACTTTGCAAGTACCCTCATTTCAGGAGAGGTGAAAGGAAACCGAGCAGAGACATCGTTCAGCTAAAATAGCTGCCAGAAATGCAGCTGAGTAATTAGGAACTGCCCTAGCAGCTGTGAGAGGACTCAGGGCTATAAAGCAGAAGCAGGTGCAGCCAGCTCTTGTTGATAACAAACTGACTCTAATGCCTTCGCTCCCCTGGTGCCTTCTTCGAGTCTGCATCTGGATTTATTGCTGTTTCTTTGTCTGAAGTAAGACTGCTATATGATTTGGGAGTTTTTCAGAGACTAAGAACTGTGTTTGCCCCATGACTTTCTTGCTTTCTTTTGCATTATTCCACTGAGTGTCCTGTGCTTTATGTTTTGCTGAAGTAAGGCAGTTTTCATTTACTTACCACAGTGTTTTAAGGCTGTTCTTGAAAGACGAAACAGGACACGGGGACATGAGAGAAGCCTCCCACAAGGATTGTAAATCATCAATCATCCCGGCATCCCCTGGGCAACGTCCTTGCAGACAGCCAATTCTCTCACACCAGAAGCATCTTACAGTTTCTCAAGTCACTCCTGACATAAAAAAGAACATATTACAGTAATCCAAATGGGAGTGGCTCTTCATGGACACTTAATCCTGGGGAAAATCTGGAATGTCAGACTGAGGATCAGTCACAGGATGGTTTTGATCACCAGCCTGCAGACTACTGTGTAGGAGGGAAAGAGTCCTGACAGTTTACCTCCCATTCTCATGGTAGCAGCATCCAGGGGGCATGAGATGGCAAGTGTCCATTGCTCGTCACCTGGAGTAATGTTGGCTGGGACCAGGGGCGGTTCAACCGTTAGGCAAGCTAGGTGGTTGCAGAAGGTGCCATCCTGTAGGGGGCACCGTTGAGGCAATGCTGCCCAGGTGTGGCCTTTGTGCCTCCACGGCTGTGGCCTGACCTTCCTCTGAGATCTGTTGGAAGCTAGGTAAGTGGGGTTTATATATCTTTGGAAAGTCCAGGGTGGGAGAAAGAACTCTTGTCTGTCTGAGGCAAGTGTGAATGTTGCAATTGGCCAACTTGATTAACATTTAATGGCCTTGCAGATTCAAAGGCTGACTGCTTCCTCCCTGGGGGCATCCTTGGTTGGGAGGTGTTAGCTGGCCCTGATTGTTTCCTGTCTGTATTTTCCCTGTTTTCAGAGTGTTGTTTTTAATTTAGGCTTTTCCTTAATCCCTCCTTATTATCCAACATTTTTGCTTATCCAATGCTTTTATTTTTCAGTGATTGGTTTGGGGGGGGGGGGGGGACGCCAAAACTCTGTTCGCCTACACTTGAAAATTATCTTGGGCCGGCCCTGGCTGGGGCGCCAGAGCAATGTGAGAAAGGGGACAGGGAGAGGAGGCATGGAGAAATGTGGCCAGATCTGAATTCTCAAAGAACAGCACATTAGCCTCAACTGTGTGAACTTTCCCCTGGTCACTGCAGAAATGAAGGTTTTGAAGCTTAGAGCTGAATCCAGGAGTCCTCTCAAACCGCAAACTTACATTTTCAGAGAGGAGTGCAAACTAGGACCACTTCACACAGGCTAAAAATTAGCAGCAGCAATGGGTTTTTTGCAGTTTTGCCATAGAGCCCACTGGCTCCCATCACACACCGGAAAAGTACTTCCACGGCAGCTCCATGGTGAACAATAGCCGGCGGTGCACAATGAGAGGCTCCCAGTCTTTCCATAGGGAAAGATGGGTTGAGCCAGCTTACTGAGGCTTCCCCTCATGTGATGAAGTAGAGGGGGTGCCAGGATGATGTGGGGCATGGGGTAACAGGACCCCATGCCCCCTGGGTGGGTGCCACCAGGATCACCACAATAGGCCAGGATACTCAGCAATTTCAGTGGCGCATATGAAGAGGTCCATCACAAACTGAATCTCTATTCCTAAACTTGGCTTTATTATTTATTTGTTTGTTTGTTTATTTATTTATTGCATTTATATACCGCTTTTCTCATCCCTGGAGGGGACTCAAAGCGGTTCACAACATAATCAATGGCAAAATTCAATGCCACACATATATAAACAACAAATATCAAATCAACAACATATGACAATAGAATAAAACCATTAAAACTGGTTTGTGACAGAAATCACAGACACAACATAAAACATTTAGGCCTTCTAACAATCCGGGGTGTCTTTCCATACAGTATTTCTGTCATTTGCCGAATGCCTGCATGAATAATCAGGTCTTGAGTTGTTTCTTAAACGGGCCGATCTGATCTCACTAGGGAAGGAGTTCCACAGACGAGGGGCCACCACCAAGAAGGCCCTGTCTCTCATCCCCACCAATCGCACCTGTGATGGCAGCGGGACCGAGAGCAGGACATCCCCAGCTGATCTTAATACTCTAACCTCTAACTGACTCATAAAGGGAGATGCGTTCGGATAAGTAAGCTGGACCAGAACTGTTTAAGGATTTATAGGCCAAAGCCAGCACTTTGAATTGTGCTCGATAGCAGACTGGCAGCCAATGGAGCTGACACAACAGGGACGGTTATGTGCTCCCTGTACACTGCTCCAGTGAAAAGCCTCGCTGCCTCCCATTGAACTACCTGAAACTTCCAAACAGTCTTCAAAGGCAACACCATATAGAGTGCGTTGCAGTAGTCTATTCGAAGTGTAACAAGAGTGTGGACTATTGTACCCAAGTCTGACTTCCCAAGGTATGGTGCAACTGGCGCACAAGTGGCATACTTTCACTTGACTGTGAACACATCTTGTTCGTATTAAGTTACAATTTGTTCACCTTCATTCAGTTCAATATAGCTGTCAGAACAGGTTTAGCACAGCAACAGCTTCCTTGGAATTAGGTGGAAGAGCTGAGTATCATCAGCATACACTTCCCCTGTCCCAAAGCTTTATCAGACTGGCTCTACACTGTTGTATAATCCAATTTCAGAATGTAGATAATTTGAGTCTACACTACATATAATCCACTATATATAATCCAATTTAATGCTGTTAATTTGCATTCAGAAACTGGAATATATGGCAGAGTAGAATATATGGCCTTAGTCACATAGCCAAAACTGAAACTAGACTGAAATGGTTCTATATAATCCTCTTAATTCCCTGGAGTTGCGAAGCCATCACATGATTGATCATCTTGGCTCAAAATGGAAGGTTGGAGCCTGAATGTATTCAGTATAGGAGGATCTTCAGAAGGCTTCTTCAAAAGAGGTCTTACCACTGCCCTTTCAGACCCTGCCTTGCAAATTAAATCCCTTATTCATTCAGCCAGTTCATTTCCGACTAGTTTAATTAGCCAGGAAGGGCAAGGGTCTTGTACAGATCGCAACCTCTCCAAGAATCACATCCTCAAGCTGCACAAATTGAAAATTATCCATCAACACTGGACAAGCAGGGGACAAGGTTACATCCACTGGAACTGTATTCTGGCATCTAAGTCCGAGTGAATCTGAGCAATTTTATCTGTAAAATGATTGAGATAGGTTCCCAAATCACCTTGCATAAAGAAAAGCAAACATATTTCATCTTTGCGAGGCCACTTAAAAGCTTAAATATATTTGTCAAGAAGAGCTTCTTTGTCAGAGGCTTCATTAACTGAGGTTAATGAAGTATAGCCCCGATGGCAAAGTGTGTTAAAGCGCTGAGCTGCTGAACTTGCAGACCGAATGGTGCCAGGTTCAAATCCCGGGAGCAGAGTGAGTGCCCCCGTTAGCCCCAGCTCCTGCCAACCTAGCAGTTCGAAAACATGCCAATGTGAGTAAATCAATAGGTACCGCTCCAGCGGGAAGGTAACAGTGCTCCATGTAGTCATGCTGGCCACATGACCTTGGAGGTGTCTACGGACAACGCCGGTTCTTCGGCTTAGAAATGGAGATGAGCACCAACCCCTAGAGTCAGACATGACTGGACTTAATGTCAGGGGAAACCTTTACCTTTTATACCTGTATCATAAATACCAAAGTCAGTATTGTCCATTTCTATGTATGGCTATGAAAGCAGAACAGCAAAAACATCTGACAGAAGATACTGTATACATAAATTCAGCACGAAATAGTGAAAGCATTTTAGATCTGAGATAAATGGCTGTTTTGTTTTTTGTTGAAATTTAAGTATGATCAACAGAAAAAAAACAGATTGCATAGTTATTCCAAATTAATACTGACAGTGACTACTATTACTTCGAGCAGCTTTCTATATATCTGACTTTTTTCCTCAAAACTGGGATTCAAGGACTTTGACAAAGTTATAAAAATGGAATCTACACCAGTGAAAAGTGGAGACCTGGTATGGCTGAACACCCTAGCATTTCACACTATTTCAGCATACTATCTTTGGTTGCTACTACCATGGGAGGGCACCCCTGACTAGTTTAGCTGTAGTTGATTATCCAATAATTCTTTTATTTTGAGATATTTTAATAACTGGAATGGCTGACTTTAAGAAAAACTGGATCTCTTTCATTTCTGCTGAAATTGATACAAGTCAGAGACCTTTTGCATTTCAACAACAGATTGCTTCCTAAAGATGCCACTCTAAACAGTGCTTCCCCAAACAGATCTAGTGGTTTCTTTGCACCACGTTTGTTACCTCCTGTCTCCGACACATCTTCTCTCCTTTCCAGTTGCCAAGATTGCGCAAAATTCCAATTTAACATTCTGTTTAATAATAATAATACATTTATTTATATTCCGCTCTATCTCCCGGTTCAAACCCCGGGAGCGGCGGGAGCGGCCGCTGTTAGCTCCAGCTCCTGCCAACCTAGCAGTTCGAAAACATGCCAATGTGAGTAGATCAATAGGTACCGCTCCGATGGAAAGGTAACGGTGCTCCATGCAGTCATGCCAGCCACATGACCTTGGAGGTGTCTACGGACAACGTCGGCTCTTCGTCTTAGAAATGGAGATGAGCACCAACCCCCAGAGTCGGTCACGACTAGACTTAACGTCAGGTGAAAACTTTACCTATCTCCCCGGAGGGACTCAGAGTAGATTACAGAAAACATATAAGGCAAACATTCAGTGCCTTTTACACAATGATATACAATGCACAGACAGAGGTAAAGATCTCTCCCCCCCCCCCCCCCCCGCTTTTCATTTCTGACGTCTGCAGGCAATGCTCAACTTCTAGCCATGGGGACGTGCTCTTGTCCCATTTTTCCATGCTTAGGAGCCTGCTATCCATAAATATCTCTGATACGTTGCCAGCATGTTTTGCATATCAGCACGGGGCAACCTTATACCTTCCTGTCGAGGTGGTACCTACTGATCTACTCATACTGCATGCTTTCGAACTGCTAGGTTGGCAGAAGCTAGGATTGACAGTCAGGAGCTCACCCTAACTCACGGCTTAGAACTGCCAAATCTCTGGTCGTCAGATTTCCAGCACTAGTGATTTAAACCACTGCTCTACTGCGGCTCCCGGTTTCTCTAATCCTCTCAAGCAATAAAGTAGCCTAATCTCATACTACATTTATTTCTTCCATTATGTCCCACTATCCCTTCAGGAAGCTTACAGCAGGACAGAGCTTGGAAATATTTCATCCTATAAAGATTATTGTTTGGCCCCATTTTGTTTTGTTTTATTTTTTAAGTTAAACTCATTAAGGTAAAGGTAAACGTTTTCCCTTGACATTAGGTCCAGTCATGTTTGACTCTGGGGGTTGGTGCTCATCTCCATTTCTAAGCCGAAGAGCCAGCGTTGTCGGTAGACATCTCCAAGGTCATGTGACCAGCATGACTGCATGGAGCGCTGTTACCTTCCCGCTAAAGCGGTACCTATTGATCTTCTCACATTTGCATTTTTTCGAACTGGTGGATTGGCAGAAGCTGGGGCTAACAGCAGGAGCTCACCTCACTCCCCGGATTCGAACCTCCGACCTTTCGGTCAGCGTGTTCAGCAGCTCAGCAGTTCAACCCACTGCGTCGCCAGGGGCTCCTGGTTGAGCAATAATCAACATCTCATATACTTTTGATTTGTTTGTTTTGTGGAGAGTAATTTGGGAGAAGCCATTTAAAATGATTTCAACTGGGTTTTTTTAAAAGGTTAAGTGTGTTGCTAATGTCCTATTAATCAAACACAAATTTATGCAATAGTCTTCCAATACTTAGTTGTTGCTGCTGCTACTATTGAGGGCCTTCCAGTAGTTTCCAACATAACAGCAAGCCTATCATGGGGTTCTCTTGACAATGTTTGTTCAGAATATTTGTTCAGAATTCCTCTGGCTTATGGCAATACTACACTTACAATTTTATTTCTTTTTAAAAAATGATGGTTGAGATTTGACATTTTTATTTATTATTTTGTGTTAAAGCATTGCATAATAAATAAATTTAAAAGTGATGAAATAAAGGAAATCACAAGCAGCTAAATCGTTTTAGACCAAAAGCGAGCAACAGCAACCACATTGTCCATAGCTTTAAACCAGGGGTCCTCAAAGTTTTAAAGCTGAGGGCCGGTCCACAATCCTTCCGACTGTGGAGGGGCCGAATTATCATTTGGAAAAAAAACCCGAACAAATTCTTATGCACACTGCACATGTCTTATTTGTAGTGCAAAACAACAACAACTATGAAAGAACAATACAATACAATATTTAAAAATAAAAACAATTGTAGCCCAACATAAACCTATCAGGATTTATATGGGAAGTGTGGGCCTGCTTCTGGCCAATGAGATAGTCAAGTTAATCAGGATTGTTGTTGTTGTTGTGTGCCTTCAAGTCATTTCAGACTTTGGGCGAGCCTAAGTCTAAAATTATTTATTTATTCATTTACTACATTTATTTATTACATTTATATCCTGCCCTTCTCTCCCCGAAGGGGACTCAGAGCAGCTGTATGTACATACAATATATTATATTATTAGAATAGCAAAATATTAGCATTATATATTACTATATTGAACTATACCACTATACTGGAATATTATATGTAATATATATCATATAATTAATATTATTATATGATATTACAGTAGAATCTCACTTATCCAACATAAACGGGCCGGCAGAACATTGGATAAGCGAATATGTTGGATAATAAGGAGGGATTAAGGAAAAGCCTATTAACCATCAAATTAGGTTATGATTTTACAAATTAAGCACCAAAACATCATGTTATACAACAAATTTGAGACAAAAAGTAGCCCAATACGCAGTAATGCTATGTAGTAATTACTGTATTTATGAATTTAGCACCAAAATATCACGATGTATTGAAAGCATTGACTACAAAAATGCGTTGGATAATCCAGAATGTTGGATAAGCGAGTGTTGGATAAGTGAGACTCTACTGTATTACTATTATATCGTATAACATTATAATATTATTATCAATATTATATGTATATACAATATATTATATTATTTAAAATGATATAAAATATTATATTATAAAACTGAAGGCAGGGGCCAGGTAAATGACCTTGGAGGGCCGCATCCGGCACCCGGGCCTTAGTTTGGGGACCCCTGCTTTAAACAATTCCTCCTCCATACATGAGGCAGGACATCGTGGGCAAGCATACATATGCGGAGTTGTTTGGTCTGCTCCACAGTCACACATGAGATTTGACATGAGAACCCACATTGTGAAGTTCTGATAGTCTCCCCTCTCCGCTGCTACAGGACCCCACTTTCTTTGGAAACTCCTACCCACAATCACAATGGCTTTTGATGACTCACACAGCCCAAATTCCAATCCTGCTCTAGATACATTTTCATATGTAGGAGACTGAAATTAAGAGTGCTGGATAGAATAGCTTTTTTTAAAGAAAGAAAAACTAGCTGTAAAACACAAAGGCCTAACTAACCTATGTAGTTACTGTTGGTCAAACAAGGTTCAGCTGCATCAGCTGTCAGGATGGATTAGTTCAGATCTGAAAGTTATTTATTGACAAGCTGCTTCCGGCACTTTAAAGATTCACATGTGGGGTGGTCAGCTGCAAATAGTGTGTCTATGCATGTGCAAGCGCACACACCCCTCAGTCAATTCCCTGAGCAGCAGGCGATGCATCGGATGTCATAGTTGTTATTAGGTCCTGATGGTACAATATAAACAGAATTATGTGGTGACATTAAGCAAAGGATCTCAATCATGTAGAGAAAAGCATGAGACAATTACACGGGGCTCCACATAGGCTACTCAGAATGGGAAAGAATTAAGTTAAACATCTAATAGAATGTATGGCTAGCATCCTTTTAGTGATATTAATTCGAATGTCTTTTTTTCTGGCCAATGAGAAGGTTGGCATCCACATCCACGCCCTGTAATATCCTCCCTCCCTGGCACAGTCTCACCATTCAGTGGCTGCAGTCGTTGAGTAGTAGGAGAAAATCAGAACAGCATCTACATCCCCATAATCAGATATAGGATCACTTCCTCATCAGCTGAGGGTTCAAAGGATACTGGCACACTTCGACAGGTTTTTTCGTACGGGGATATCACCAGATGTTTATGTGTATGTTTACTATGAAATGGGGACATTTAATCTCAGAACTTTGTCCAACAAAGTTGGCAAATTGCCATTGAAGTAGGGGTGTCACCTTTCGTAATGGTTCCTATTGCACAATGCTGTGCACATCCTGTTGCTGGTCTGCTACCTCACCACAATAAATCCATAAATCCATAGACAATTTATCTGGTGTGAAAATCCATAGAACATTTATCTGGTGTGATGAATCCCTTCCTGTTCTGTATTGGCATGCTAGCTCTGAGGTGATGCAAGTACATGGGATTCTCTCCCACTCCCCCATCTTCCCCTTGCTATGAATTGATTGATCTGAAGTTTTTAAAAAATATAATTTAAAAAATATTACAGAGCATTAGAGTTGTGGGAGGACAGAGTTATGAGGCTAAGCAGAAGTACAACTCGGTGAATTGGTGCAGTTGAACAATATAGAGAATGCAATAGGGAAGGTGATCAGCCTACTATGTTTACCCTATTCATGATCATGTACTGTCATGGGATAACAGCTTCATAAAGCAAAGTCCTCAGTTATAGAATCATAGAATCATAGAGTTGGAAGAGACCTCATGGGCCATCCAGTCCAACCCCCTGCAAGAAGCAGGAAAATCTCATTCAAAGCACCCCCGACAGATGGCCATCCAGCCTCTGGTTAAAAACCTCCAAAGAAGGAGCCTCCACCACAGTCCGGGGGAGACAGTTCCACTGCCGAACAGCTCTCACAGTGAGGAAGTTCTTCCTGATGTTCAGGTGGAATCTCCTTTCCTGTAGTTTGAAGCCATTGTTCCGCGTCCTAGTCTGCAGGGCAGCAGAAAACAAGCTTGCTCCCTCCTCCCTATGACTTCCCCTCACATATTTGTATATGGTTATCATGTCTCCTCTCAGCCTTCTCTTCTGCAGACTAAACATACCCAGCTCTTTAAGCCGCTCCTCATAGGGTTTGTTCTCCAGACCCTTGATCATTTTAGTTGCCCTCCTCTGGACACTTTCCAGCTTGTCAACATCTCCCTTCAACTGCGGTGCCCAGAATTGGACACAGTATTCCAGGTGTGGTCTGACCAAGGCAGAATAGAGGGGGAGCATGACTTCCCTGGATCTAGACGCTAGATCTAGAATCCCATTGGCTTTTTTCGCCGCCGCATCACATTGTAGGCTCATGTTTAACTTGTTGTCATGAGGACTCCAAGATCTTTTTCACACGTACTGCAGTCAAGCCAGGCATCGTCCCCCATTCTGTATCTTTGCATTTCATTTTTTCTGCCGAAGTGAAGTATCTTGCATTTGTCCCCGTTGAACTTCATTTTGTTAGTTTTGGCCCATCTCTCTAATCTGTTAAGATCGTTTTGGATTCTGCTCCTGTCTTCTGGAGTGTTAGCTATCCCTCCCAGTTTGGTGTCGTCTGCAAACTTGATGATCATGCCTTGATAATAAGGCCAGGAAAAGATAGAACTTTCTATGATCAAAAGTTCTGATGTATTAATGACATTGATCACAAAGAAAATTATATACATCTTTTAATCTGACAGGTTAATTAATCTGACAAATTGTTCATTAATTATAGTCATGGGTAATTGAGGTGCATTCCTAGAAACCAATGTATCAATCAGAAACAGATATACCAGGAAAGAAGAAGCACAAGAAAAGGCTAGTTAATGTGTTGTCGAAGGCTTTCATGGCCGGGATCACAGGGTTGTTGTATGTCTTTCGGGCTGTGTGGCCATGTTCCAGAAGTATTCTCTCCTGACGTTTCGCCCACATCTATGGGAGGCATCCTCAGAGGTTCTGAGGATGCCTGCCATAGATGTGGGCGAAACGTCAGGAGAGAATACTTCTGGAACATGGCCACACAGCCCGAAAGACATACAACAACCCAACAACTAGTTAGTCAGGTAAGTATCAGTAGTTGATAGTTGGTAGTTGATAATTTTTGAGTTAGCTAAGAGAGTGATGTTAATGAGGTGAAAAATCAGACCCTTATTGCCATCAATTATCCAATACAGTCAACTGAGAAAAGTCCAGGATATGGAAAAAGTAATGCAGGCTTCTCCCTTCCAGGTTTATTCCTAAGTCTCCTCAAGTATTTAAAAATAAGGTGTTGCAAGATCTGTCTCATTAGGTAGCATCTCTAGGCCACCTTGCAAGGAATTCCCAGTTCTTTGAGACCTATTATAATAGCTCTCCTGGTTGAGTTGGAAGAAACAGCTCAAAGTGAGCATGTGTCTCTTCAGGCAACCTCTCCAGTAGGCTTGTGCAATTCGACTGGGGGGCGATCCGTTTTTGGTATCCAAATTTCGTTGGGTACCCACAGCTCTATTTTTGGGAGTCCCCCAAATATCAGATAATAGAAAAATCTGTTTACAGCTAGGCAGCTGGAAGATCCGGGAAGATCCAGCCCATTAGCAGGAATGGGGTACTTACAAGGCTCCCCTTTCCATTCCTGGGATCCTTTCTTCCTTTCAAGAGAGTCTGGGTTTGAGCAACAGGGTTAAGACCACTTTTTCTTTGCTTTCTGCCTTTCAAGGAGATCTGAAAGGACTTGCTCTTTCACAGACCCCAGTTTAACAAGACATCCCTTTTGTTCCTACTGTGTGCGATGGGCGGGAAGGTGTAGTACAACCCTTGTGGAGGGCAGAAATGTGGTCTTGGGAGGGAATCCCATTTCACATTCTCCCTATAAGAAGAGGATAGAAAGGGGTTAAATAAGAAAATGTATGAATGAGGGGTGTTAGGTTCCTCTATCTTTTTCCACATCAAAGCCCACTTTTGCCTCTCCCAACAGGCAGGCAGGAATGGAGGAAGGAAATGTGGATCCTAAGGACTCTTGGTAGCTCCAACTGGAGGAGATCCACGTGTTCAATAGAATGTGCACAAGGTTTATTTATTTACATGTTTGTATTCTGCTTATTCTCTCTTAAAAGAGACTCACAGGTTAAGGAAACACCCTTCCTGGGACCCTTTCCTTTCTTCCCCTCAAGGGAGTTTGGGTTTGGGGATTGGGTTAAGGAAGCATGTGCCATGTACTCCCGAATAAAAGGGAAGAAGCCATGCCCGGGAGCCATATGGGCCATTTCGGGTAAAAAACATTATGGTTGAGCCCTTGATGTTACAGCCAACCAAACAAACTGAACAAGCCGAATTGGCCAAAGGGAACCAACCAATCCAAATCTATGCACGAATCTATTCTCCAGTCCCAGAGTCATTTGAGTGAGGTTGTTGGAAGTTGTCATTGTCTTTGTTTGTTTGTTTGTTGCATCCATTTCTTTCATGGAAAAGTGGAGTAACTTCAGGAGAGTCGAGAAGAAAAGCATAAGGCATGATTTAGTAGCTCTTCTTAGGCCCCTTCTATATTGTCATATAAAATGCAGATTATCTACTTTGAACTGGATTGTATGGCAGTGTAGACTCATATAATCCAATTAAAAGCAGACAATGTGAATTATCTGCTTTCATTGTTTGGAATCTGGATTATATGGCAGTGTAGAAGGGGCCTGTGATTTTCTAGCACAGGAGAGGGTGTTACATGGACAGTCATTCATATCTAGAACAACTAGATTTGCTGTGTTCACATACCCTTTGGCCCTTTCTACACTGCTATATAATCCAGATTATCAAAACAGATAATCTACATTATCTGATTTAAATTGGAGTATATAAGATTACACTGCCATATAATCCAATTCAAAGCAGATAACCTGGATTTTACATGGCAATCTAGAAGGGGCCTTTGCCCCCTCCTTTACCCTGGATGCCTAAACTCTATTTCTAATTCTCAGTTGAAAGTTTAAGTTACTGCAATGTTAGAAATGTCAAACTGAAGGAAAATTTCATTGGGAGATGCACAATTCTTGAAGGAAAAAAGACTGTCTTTGTAAAACTCTTATAACAAACAATTTGTAGGTACATTGTTGCTTTCATTACAAAATTGTGTTTTTTCGGTTACTGTGTATATATTACTATTGGTTTTTGTTATTGTTCTTTGATGTTTCATATTTTATCATTGTTTTGTATGTGATTTTGCTGTAAGCCGCCCTGAGTCACCTTCAGGGGAGATGAAGGCGGGATATAAATAAACTTATTATTATTATTATTATTATTATTATTATTATTATTATTATTATTAAAATTCTCTTTTTTTCTTTTGCAATGTTCTCCAAGGGATGGTCAGTTAAGAGTGTGCTGTGAGGGTGGTGAGATAAGTGAATCAACCATGAGACATGTGAAGCTACATTTGACACGAAGTATGATCATGTTACCATTCAAACGTACTAAGACGTTTTGCAAGCTACTCAGCAAAATCAGCCTTGGAATCTATTTCTGTGATGGCATGTTCCAAAATAAGTTGAGAATATGAACATGCTGCACATTTTTTTTCTGTGTGTTTGTGACCAGAAGGAATAAAAAGTTTGCAAAGGCAAAACATTCAAGGCAACAGGAATCCCAGCATCTTTCACTTCTCAATCTGCATCCCTTTTCTGGAAAGCAACACTGCGAAAGCACAAGCATGCATCTCTTTGTATTGCAAGAGGAGTCGCCTCTGTGGCAAAATGAGAGCACATGAATGATGTGGGCTGGGCTGACCTGCTGCTGAGCTCCGAAGAGGTTACTATCAGTCACAGGTTGTGGTTTGCATTCATAACAGGCTACAGCTCCTGACTGCAGGGTGGCCAATCAGCAGCCAACTTCCTTGTCTGACTCGGTCTCAGCCAATGGGCATCAAAGCCTCCGTTTCACTGAATTACTCACAGCTGTCAGTTCTCAATCATGGCTTAGTCTTTCTAGTCTTAAACAGAAGGATTTGAAATCATCCTTAAATATGTTAAACAGTAGTGTAGCAATAAGAACAAAATGATGGGGTGTGTTTGTGGAGTGGAAGGGCAAGGGCAAGAATATAGCTTGCATTTGAAATCCTGCGTTTTTCCAGTCTCCGTCTGGTACTACAGTACAGTGATACTGATGGGATGCAGTACAGAGAGGGAAATGTAATTCTTCAAACAACCTGTACCTGAGACATATTATAAGGGCTTTATAAGTCAATGCTGTTCAGCTCTACCCTGCAGGAGAACAGTAGGAAAGGAGCGATTTCATGTGATAAATCCAAGGCAAAGACACTGCTGTCGTACTCTTATTGCAATTTGCCTGCCTTGTTCCTTTAACTCCAGGGTGAAGAGATGCTCTATAGATGCACTCCTGTACTTGGCCTGCAAGTATCGGTTATCTGAGATAAAGGGGTGGACCCAATCTCGGATAACTGAACTCCTCGGATAAGGCGAAGGCTCGCTGAGGATGTCTCCCCGGATCTCTCTCGACCAGGCCCTTACTGGAGGAAAGAGTTTCCTCAAGCAATGGCCTGGCCGAGGAAAACCCGCAGCACGGATCTCCCTCAGTCAGGCCCTTGCTGGAGGAAACTCTTTCCTCCAGCAAGGGCCTGGCTGAGGGAGATCCAGGGAAACGTCCCTCAGCAGGCCCTTGCCCCTTGGGAAGCAGCCCCCGAGCGCTGCTGCCTAGCAGCGTTCGTGCTTTCCAAGGGGTGAGTGGTCAGCCCAGGGAAGCAGCCCATGAGAACTGCTGCAGCAGCGATCGCGGGGCGCTTCCGGGACGCTTCCTCCTCCCTCTCCCTCTCCTTCTCTCGAGCTCCCTTCACTCGAGAGAAGGAGGGAGAGGCAGGGTGTTTCCTCTTCCCTCTCTCGAGCTCCTTTCACTCGAGAGAAGGAGAGAGAGAGGGAGAGGGAGGGGAGCCCCCAGCAGCTCCTCGGATGATACGGAGGCTCGGATTAGTGGGGCTCGGATTACCGAGACTCTACTGTACCTCCAGATGTATAGAGCCTTTTTCATTTTCTATAGCATCTTTTACACTGTTAGTTTGTGCTGCTATTTTGCTGTAGGCATTACTACCATATATGAAATGAGAATTGCCAGACATCCAGACTGAGCTCAGGAAAAGAAAAGGCACTAGAGAGCATATTGCAAACAAGTAGACTAAATCTTGTGATCATCAAAGATTCACAATTTAGAGCTGACAATCCAATCTGATACATGTTTCATGATACATTAATGCTAGGCAACAGAAGAAGCCGCCTGTGCACAGAAGTATTTTTTAACAGTAGTGTAATTGCCCAAAAATGCAATTCTTGTCTTGTTTCTGACAGCTTAGCAGGATGTAATAGCTTTTAACCAATAGTGTACATTTACAATTGTGTGCAAAGAAGACTGTGATTGAGTAGCAGCAGGAAGGATGGCGTTCCTGTTTTTCCACACTGCTTCTTAGCTACTCAGTTCATCAGGTTGGCACTTGTATGGTGTCTTGCTTCAGAAGGAACTTTCCTCTGCTGTCATTTTGCAATTTTATGTGACTGAATTCAAATGAAACGTTGGCTCAGGCTCAGCTGGCGGCAAATACTCAACTGGGAGTGTTTCATGTCCAGATGCATGTTTTAGGATTGGCACCACATCCCTGGGGCCTTAGAACCTTAAACTGAAATAAGCCCGTCTGGATTAAGGTTGGATTTCTATATATATGAGCAAGACTGAAAGATGCACAATACCGCAAAATATTCAAAACAGGTCATTCAAGATCCCTTTTCCGGGCCACGTAATTCATGGTATGTCACATCGCAGTTCCCCTAAAGCTCTAGGCAATGACCTTTATTGATTAAAGGAACAATTTAAGCCAGTTTGAAATAGGGAAAGGGATCCTGTGTCCTGGCATGTTAGGCAACCATGCAAGACATCTATAGTTCATAAATAGTGGCTTATGGATGGAGACCTTTCTTTTTTTAAACAAGCTGTCCAAAATTAGAATTGGAAGCTGGTTGAGCTCTGAACTTTGTAATTTAGGGGCCTGCTCTCTTTCTTAATGGAACTAGGTCTGCCTTTCTTTTCTGTCTTCTGCTGCTTTTCTAATCCTTCTGATCCTGCTGCGTTTGCTATTGTCATTCCATCCCCTCTAAATCACTCTAATTTACAGCAGCCCTATCATGAGGTTTTCCCAGCAAGACTTATTCAGAGATGTGCCATTGCCTTTCTCTTAGGCTGAGACAGTGTGGCTTGCCAAGGTCACTGAGTGGGTTTCCATGCTTGATACAAACGCTGCTCTTTCAGACTCAACTTCTACTACACTGCTCTGTACTGTGACCAATTTTTACAAAGACATAAAACTTCAGGCATCTTTCCTTCAGAGGAACCAAAAATTAAAAATGAAATTTTGTGAAATGGGACAGAGAGGTGAGAATTCATCGCCACCTCAAAACATGTGCTCATACTTATGTATTGCCTCATAATTAGGAATGTACAAGGAATGCCATCAAAGCAAGTCAATTTTGAAAAATCAACCATTTTATTATAAGCAGGGGAAAAAACAAAGTTCAGATCTGCATAATAAGCCATTGAGTTCAATATTAGAATTATTTTATTACATTAAACAGAAAAATATTAGAAATGAAAAAGCAAAGATTCTACATACACTTCAAGAACATCAGAGCTAGACAATTCACATTAATTTTCACAGTCTCTACAGGCATTTGGTTTTCCAGATTCAAACAAGGGCAAGGAATTTGTTTATACTTCTGCAGTTGATTGCTTGCCAGCATTACCGCTACTTGAATGTTACTAACAAATGCTTCATTTCACTCATAAACCAGAGAAGCAGGACAAAGATACAAGCCAATTTAATATCAAATAGTTAAAAGAGTGACTTACATCTTCACATATCAGGCTCTGGAAGAGTTACACCATATTAGAAACCCGTTTAAAGATGGGAGCTTGCAGGAAAGTTGTCCTTTTGTACATAAGGAAATGCAAGCAAAAGAGAACAGAAAGGACTTGTCTATTGCTCTCAAAATGAATCTAAGAAACAACTAAGACCAGCAACCCTGGATTCCCAATTTCCAGACTGTTTCTTTGGCTTGCTTCAATTGCCTGTCCAATTTTTTACTCACTGCATAACTGCAAAACACAGAGGATGCTTCCAGACAGATGCCTCTGAAAAGGCATTGTTCGGCTCTTTTTTTCTCTTAGTGGATTTTTTTTTTTTTTGGGGGGGGGGGGGGACAAAACAACAAGAAAACCTGGAAGGATTACAAATGGGTAGCAGATCTGTCTGGAGTCTTCTGTAAAAAGTAAAACATGCAAATATGGCACAGGCACTGCACACTCAAAGCCTCCATTGGAAGCACCTAGAGCAGGAAAAGGTATCCTAGATCTAATCAGCATTACACACTAAGAAAAGCAAACAAGTCTCTACTTAAATGATATAACCATTTCTTAACAACTACATTAAAAATATCAAAACACACCCATGTACCCACAATTTATTTCAAGTGAGTAGTTAATATAAACATACCTCTGTAAAGGCTCTTCAGAAATAATTTAGAACAGATGGATGTAAAATACTGCCAAGAGCTCTTGATACTCCTATGTATGTTAAAGAAAACCTTAAGGCACATCAAAATAGTTGACCATTTACTAAAGTCTGGGAACTGTTTGCTTACTTTCACACTACAACCATAGTCAATATGAGTTCACAACTCAACAGCACTAATATATATTTGCATGAGTGAAAGGCCATTGTGATTACAGAAAAGAGTTGTTATTGTTATTCTTCCAGGACCAGTTTGGAAAAAGCATCCATTTTATATCTTATGTGTAGCCTGGTATTATTGTTAGTGGAAAACAACCCTGGTTTTAACTTTGCATTGCCACAAATGAGCACAACTAACTGGCTTGTGAAAGCCAAGTCAGCGGATTCAGAAATACGAATAGACATTCAGTACCAATGTCGTGTTCAGTACACATTTGTGGAGGGAACAACCCACTCTATGAATCTCTCCATAAAAATGAGTGCCACATCACAATACTTTTGGATTTGTCATTAAGTGCATGCTGAAGAGGAAAATATAACCAGTACTGGCCTTTTGACATGAATACCTGCATGAAGTACATTCTTTTGTCCTTTCCACACTTTACATTTTTAGAAGTGTATCTAACTTTAATTGCACAGCAAAAGCTGTAATGTGTGCAGAGGCCCAAAGTGGCTCTCAGCAAAAGAGTTTCCCTTGACTCTCTGAAGATGTACTTAGGAAAAAGAAAGAAAAACTGAAGTGTGTACAGGAGAGTCAAGGCTGCCTGAGATCGTAGCTTCCCGCATATCTAGCTTCACAAGTGAAATAAACGAAGTGAATAAGGGTTTTTCAGTTCCTTGTACTCCTCTTTTAAAAAATGAAGTGCCTCAGGTAATACAATCAGTATTTAGCAAACTTGGTTCAACAAAAAAAAAACCTCACCTTTAGTGCCAAGTAACTAATCTTAATGTAAGGTTGCTCAGGGTATGATCCAATACAGAGCCCTCGTAAGGTATACACCTGACAGTTTAGCCCAGTGCCATCATGCCAAATCCAGGGCCGTTATTTACATGGCCAGGGATCACACATGATTTGTTGGGTTGGTGTGCACCCAACCTCCTATGTTTCCACTGCTGCTGTTCTTAGCTGGCCAGAGTTCAGTGCAAGCTCTTGGCCATGCAGACACCTCTGGTGACATGTAACAAGCACAAAGAAGGGTTAACCTCCCTCCTGCATCCTGATTACATGGGCGTCCCACCATTCGGATATCGCCGAAGGCTAACAGAAAGGAGGATAGATGGGCAGGTTGTGTGATATCAAAACAAGGCAATCAAGCAATCAAGCTATCAAGAAGGAAGGGGAATTGCTACCACATTCTTCATGCTGGGCACCTGGGTATTTTGTTCTGATGTCAGTACAGGCAACTAAAATGGTCAGAAGCGCTTAGGGTGCTCCATGGCCAGCTAGGAGAAGCAGCAACGATGCTGGGCACAGGGAAAGGCTGCTGGTGGTGGTTTCCTTTCTGGGCAGAAGATTAGTCCACATCAGCCTTAATCCAGCTGCCCAGACTGCCTTCAAGCTGCAGGATGCTCCAGAGTTTCCAGTATCCCCAACTTTTCCTAAAACAGAGCACAGCCAATTTAAATACAACACCAAAACCCTTTCTCAAGATCCTGGAAGTTTCTGAAGAAGCTTCATCATGAAGAAAGACAGCCTTCACTCTGAGGTGAGTTTGGATGTTTAGGTAGTGTAGATAAGCCCAAAGTTTAACAGCACTCAGGAAAAAGGACCGAAAGAAAATCCAACTTTCATCCTGCAAACTTCTACTGCTCTTTTTATGCAGAGAAATATTTTTGGAGAGTCTCTCCTGCACATGTGTAAGCTGAAAGTCACCCTCCACAGTACAAAATAACAACAGAGAAGACCTTTCCTCTTCTTGGGTGTCTGTTCTACTCAAATTCAACAATGTCTACATAGAAGATGGATGAGACTGGGCCAGGATTCATCTAGTCCAGTAGTTCTGAGCTTGTGGGTTCCCAGATGTTTTTGGCCTTCAACTCTCAGAAATCCTAACAGCTGGCCAGCTGGCTGGGATTTCTGGGAGTTGTTGGACAAAAACACCTGGGGACTTCAGGTTAAGAACCACTGGAATAGAGGAGCTACAGTTTCTTAGAGAAGGATTACCTCTAGGAATCTTTAGGCCTTCCAGCATGTCTCTATGGTCAACATCTGTTGGAAGTTGACCATAGTCACACTAGCAAATATAGAGACGCCTAGAAAAAAAATCATATCTGCAAAAGTCAAACCTGCAAAAGTGAAATACCAAATGTATTTACTTCAGAGCAAAAATGCATAGGCTTGCATTTGGTCTAAAAATCTGATTCTTTAATACAGCCCAAATAATTTTTCAGAGCAGAAGGGTGGTCCTTAGATGGGGTTTTAACTGTGTTTCGATTTCTATTCGGTTGAAATTTGATTGTTATTTAACTTAACTGGTGAATACTTCAAATTTAAATACATTATATACTCATGTATAAGTCTAGTAATTTTAGTCAAAAATCAACTGCTAAAACATGGGTCAATGTAAATAGTGTGCCTTAACTCTTATCCAAAAAAGGAACCATCTCTTTTTCTGAGTAGAGTGGTGAAAGGCAAGAATGTAGTCCTTCGTGATAGACACCAAAAGAAGCATTGATCCTCCATATGCTCTCCACCAATGGCCCCTTGCAGTGGTGCAGGAACTTTTCCCACTGCAGAATGACCCCATCTTATCCATGGGTCATATCAAAATCCATAATTTTCGTCCGCAAACCTCACCTCTACTTATGAGGTTGACTTATACATGAGCATATAAGGTAAACCGATACAAAGGCAGAGCACAACTGTCCAATAACTGTTATGCCAGTTAATGTTGGTGTAAATGGGACTGACTCAGAATCCTTTCCGTATCCAGTTAACATAAACCTCAAAGAGAGTGTCAGTATATTAGCTATGACAGTGGTTCTCAACCCATAAGTCCCCAGGGGTTTTGGCCTACAGTTCCCAGAAATCCCAGCCAGTTTACCAGCTGTTATGATTTCTGGAAGTTAAAGGCAAAAACATCTGGGGACCCACAGTTTGAGAACCACTGAGCTATGAACTGTTCTATTCTTATGGAAAGTAAAATATGAAACCTTATGCTAAAACTCTCAGTTGAGAATCAAGAGCTAGTACAAACTTCTCTTTAATAGACATATTAATTGACTATTGACATATTGTTAGATAAATTAATACATTATATATAATCTAGGATTTTTACATTACTTGAATCACAGCTCTTATAATTATGTGACTAGATATTAAGCAGAAAGGGACTTTGTAGGCACAATGATTCTCAACTGGAAGGGCGAACAAGGGGCACGTCTACACTGACCAGTTAGGTCAGATTGGAACCAGTTTACAGAAACTGATTTTGCTGTGCAGACGATTAGACTGACACATCTGGAAGAGGTTTAAGGCCAGGAACATTATTACATTAAACTGATTTCAGAATCTGCAATATCTGTAGCTTTGCATCCACCAGAGAATATGTTTTTTTTTCTCATTTCACAGCAAGCTGCACACCAGAAATATACCAGGAAGAAACAAGAAGCGATAGTTAGCATTGGAAGTAATCAATGCCCATCTGAGGGGGTCAACCGGCCTTCTGGTGCCTGGCCAAGCTCTTGAGCGTTTTTCAGCAGCCCTGTAGTCCTGCATTCTGAATTTTATAAAGCCCTTCAGTACAGATGTCTACAATATGCTTCACAATCTGTGGAGCCACTTTTACTGTACAATTGGGGTTCACTGAGGTGCATCCAGGGGCTTATCCTAACTTTTCTTAACGTGCTTTAAAGCCTTTAACCTGTGTTGTTGTAGCATGTTTCAGTAGTGTGCCATCTAGCCATCTCAGTTTGAAATTAGTTTCAACTAGTTTCAAACTGCATTATATGGTTAGTGTAGATGGGCCCAAAGGTACACTAATGAAGAAAGTGTGATATATAACCCTCTTTTCTTGATAACCTATATACCAAAACGAGTATCCTCTATGACATCATGCCAAATATACTATCAGCTACTAGCAGCCCCTCTCTCACCTTTCAGCTGCTCTCTGCCAAGGAGAGATGTGGCGAGGTGAAAGGCATTTTCTCCCCAAGTATTTGTCAGTTCCAAAGAAAGAGTGAAATGAAAGCTAAATATAAGCAGCAGTGAAGTTGCTACCTGATAAAGGAATAAAAGAAATCATAGAAATAAATACTTCCTAGGTTGTTGTGAGTTTTCTGGCTGTGTGGCCATGTTCCTGAAGCATTCTCTCCTGACGTTTTTGAACATGGCCATGCAGCCTGGAAAACTTACAGCAACCCAGTGGTTCCGGCCATGAAAGCCTTTGACAACACAAATACTTCCTAGATCATCCAGATACATTGTAAAACTCCTCCAAAGAGAAATGTAGCTATTTCTTAGCCCTTTAGTGGTCCTTGGAGTGCCAAATTTGTATTTCAGCTGCTGTGTTGTGCTGAACAGAATGGCTGTACCTGCAAACACCTCTCTCTTTATCTAAAGCGAAACTCATTCCTCCAGCACATAAAGCAGCTTAAGTCTGTGATGCAACTTTGGTTCAATTCCTTTCCACTCTCGCCTTCCTTTTAAGAAGATTCCCTTTAGTGTATTTATTTTTTTACCCTTAAAGCATCTCTGTTTTCCCTAGTCCAGGTTTGTCACATAACAACCTTAAAACCCTGCCTAGACTTCTTGGCTCCTAGGTTAGTGCTGGGGTGTAGGGAAACAGCAATCACAACATTTGTGTGCTGATGGAGGAAGACAGTTTCCCCAGTTCCAGCTAATAAAACTGCCTCTAACTTTGGGCCTGTCTTGTAGCCTTGGCTGCTATCCTTAATAAAAGGCGTCCTCCTTTCCCACTCTATCAATAGCCTTTACATCAAACATCCACCCTTTTCTCAACCACCAAAGGAGAACTGAATCTCACAGAGGTATCAAACACATAGTTTCTCTCCACTGCTACTGCTGCTGTTACTACTACTACTACTAATAATAATACATAATAATAATAATAGAAGATAGAAAAGCTCCCTCTTCTTTTTATCTAAGCTTAAAGAGGCAGGAAGCAGGGCAATCAAGATGTGATAGTCCTTACTTTGGCGCCATGCTGACAGCTCAGTTCCCCATATCAGATGCAACCAAACCATGGGTGAAAAGACTTGAACAGTTTATAATGTTGCAAAGAAAGAAAAGGGAGGGGGGAGAACATGAGCATAAGAGTGAACAACAACAGAGACAAACCAGTCCCCTAGATAATTAAATAGAATATTAAAGGCCTACAGACATTGTTTCAAAGTACAATACTGGAATGGGTTAGCGTCATCACTTTGAGCATCTTGAAAGCATTGCTTGCTAATTAGTAGACAGAACATTGAATGTATGCCCAGGTTGTTTGGGGGGAAAAAAGGAAAACAAGAGAAGTGCTGAAACCAGAACATCAACCAGTCTTATGACTACCATCTCCAGTCCGAATTTTACGGGCCAAGATGAGCTCCTTGGACACTTTCTTACAGTCACTTGCCAAGCCAAGGTAACACATACAATCAATGAAAACTGTAGTGAAATTCCACCTTGTGCCAAATTCACTGGTTGCGTAATCGTAGGGGAAAGTATGGTGGTAGTTGTGAAAGCCTTCACCTAGGAAATGAGAAACAAGAAAAGACATGTCATGTCTATAACTATCTTCCCTAGAAACTAGTGTTTGGTTTTTGTTTGGTTTTTTTGAAGGCAGGCTATTCTAGTCTATATCTCTATTATAGCAGAGATGAACTATATTACTATGTAGAACAGTGCTTCTTAATTTTTTTTTCAGCCACAGAAACTTTCAAAATATAATTAAAGCTATGGACTCCTTACAAATACATCCAATTAATTTTCAAATAATAGAAAATCAAAGGAAAAATCCTCTTTTTGGGCATCTGCTGTATATATCTATTTATTATTATTATTATTACTACTACTACTACTACTACTACTACTACTAATATCCCGCTTTTATCTCTCCTGAAGGAGACTCAAAGCAGCTTAATATAAAAGCATTAGCATACAATTTAAAATATACAAATATGCAAACATTAATGCAGGATTAAATATAAACAGTATTTAAAAAATTCCCAGTTAAAAACCGTTAAAACCTATTTCAAAGTTAAAGCCATAGGTTCACATAAATCACAGCTCAAGAACCTTCTTGAAAACAGAAGCACCCTTCTTCCTACTGCTGCTTACTTTATTGTTTTTAAATGGATTTATCTTTGATTAACATAGGATATTTCTAGAGATAAATACTCATACATGCCTTATCCTTTACTCATCTCATAACTCAGTTTTACCCCGCATTACACAAAAATGGCGAAGCTATGGAGCAGCCTACACTTGTGGGTTAATATAGTCAACACAACTAGCTCTAAAGCAAACCAGTCTGCTGTCTACACAGGCCAGCACTGCTATCCCCTTTCACCTACACTTGGCAGCAAAGGGAAAATGGGATATACTGTATCAGGGCCATGCCTCCACATTACTGTGGCAGTTGGCTAGTGAGCTCTGCCAAAGGTGCCTGGCAAAGGCTCTCAAGAGATTGTCAGGAGATATCTGGAGCTCTCTTGTCACCTGCCACGGTGACAGAAATAAGTCAGGTAAGGTTAATGGTCCAACAGAGTTAAACTAGTTTTGGGCAGAGTGGACAGTTCAGACTCTGCTCCCACTGACGCTCTGGATTTTGATGTACAGTAGAGTCTCACTTATCCAAGCTAAACGGGTCAGCAGAAGCTCGGATAAGCGAATATCTTGGATAATAAGGAGGGATTAAGGAAAAGCCTATTAAACATCAAATTAGGTTATGATTTTACACATTAAGCACCAAAACACTATGTTATACAACAAATTTGACAGAAAAAGTAGTTCAATATGCAATAATGTTATGTTGTAATTACTGTATTTACAAATTTAGCACCAAAATATCATGATATATTGAAAACATTGACTACAAAAATGGCTTGGATAATCCAGAGGCTTGGATAAGCGTGGCTTGGATAAGTGAGACTCTACTGTATGTGCAGATGAGACATAGGTTTCCCTAATACAAAGGTGCATGATGCATAAACCATCACATATGTATACTAACTTCAATCATTACTACTCAAGATAACTACTAACTCAGTGGTTCTCAACCTGGGGTCCCCAGATGTTTTTGGTAAACTGGCTGGGATTTCTGGGAATTGTAGGCCAAAAACATCTAGGGACCCCAGGTTGAGAACCACTGTAATTGGAATAGGCATATCTGGAAAGGTGAAAAACAGATAAACTGATAACATTTCCCTTTCTTTTTGTGATATTCACTCTCATTTTTTATATTTATTTATTGTATTTGTTTATATCATGCATCTATCAGGAGAAAACACTTCAGGTCACTGGCTTTAGGGATGGGCAGACAGAGAGACAAAACAACAGCATTTGTTATTACAATAGGAGGCTCAGAAACACCCAAAGGCTGCGATTAAGAAGGAGGGAAGTGTCACACAGCAACTAGCAAAGCGCGTATAGCTTCTCTTGCCTCACCCAATGTAGCCAAAAAGAATAAACTAAAAAACCTATTTTGCTTAACCTGAGCTTTCACAGGAAGAACTGAAATCTCACCGATGCCAGATGGAACAGATGGAATGGAAACACGTGGATAGTTCCACATCCCTATTGTAGAGCAGTGTTGCTGGGAGATGATAGAGATGAGCAACTTTCTGCTAATCTTGTATCAAGGTAATTGAGAAAAATCTAGTCTGCCTGAAACCATGTCAGAAATAACTGCTTATTCTCAAGATTACTAAACCCATCTAGAACACTCTCAGAACATAAAGTCCAAAGCAATGTGTATTTCACCCTTTCTCTTTTCTTTAGCTCAACAGGCTGGGAGCATGTTAGGATAGGGATGACCAGATGCAAAAGAGAGCAGGTTTCATGTAAATTCAACTGCTTAAATGCTCTCTGTTCCATTATTTAAAAGGTGAAACAGCAGTACTTGTCTCCTTTGCCTCTTGGCACTTTACATATTTCAATATTAAGAGTGTGATAAGTTTTAATCATAAATGAACGCAGTCAAGCATTTTGTGACCCCATGCTCTTATATCTGCTATCTTTGGAGGTGGCCTCTCTGAAGACAGAAAACTGACTGCTATTCTTCCTGGCTGGGAATAAGGGAAAGGCAACAGGATGGATATGTGTAAGTTGCTTGACGACTTATGGGAACCCCATGAATTTTCATTAAGTTTTCCCAGGCATAAAGTACCTGGTATGCCTGTCAGTCTCCCATTCAAGTACTAACCACAGCCCTAAAGACACCAGATCCCATCTGATGTTGAATGCTTAGCAGGATCAGTCCCAATTAGTATTTGGACCTTAGATGGGAGACCATCAATGAATACTAGGTGCTGTATGTTATATTTTATGGGTAGATACTGCCAAAACCACCTCAAAGTATTATTTGCCTAAGAATTCATAAGGTCACTATAAGCTGAAGGCATAGACACACAAGAAAAGTGAAACAAGAAATAAACATAGCTTTCAGATAGTCAATACAAATCAAGCAAAGGGAAAGGTTGAGGAGGAATCCATTTCGACTCTGCCGTGATTTGAATAGGGAATCAATAATGGCAAATGGCAAATGGAAAAGTAAGAAAAAAGCAGCCCCACCCAACACACTTCTGTAGCCCTTGCATACCTAAGGCTCCAAATGCAACAAAGTGGTTTTGTCTGGGGTTGATATGTCGATCGTAGGGCCGGTTGCCATACATGTGGGCCGCGCTGTTCACCAACCAGGTAGCATTGAGTATCACTGTGTAGCGAAGGATGGCAGCTATTAAGAAGCTATTATGATAGGATTCTCCCCAGTAGTACCAAGGCACAAGCGAAGGTATCAAGAAGCACATGATCACCACAGCGGGCTTGTAAAACCTGAAAGGAAAGAGCGATACGCTATACTTAGTGAAGTGTTTGTAGATGGGATGACATTGCATTTAGCATTGTAACATTTCAAAATCTGAACTTTTATCACGGTATCATGTTTTCTCTAGGATTTCACCCTGCAGCTAATATTGTGTTAATGCTCAAATTTAATAAGTTTAGATATAAAGCAAAGAATACCTAGGTTCCAAATGGAGGATATTCAAAATCTGAACCTACAGTTCTTGAATCAAAATTATTCAAAGGTATTCATGATTCGAGGTGTGCTCAAACTTTGATTGATTTTGAAGATTGTGATCAAAAATACCATTTCATCCTTAGAAGATTAGGGGAAAGAAAAAATCAAGAACTATAGCACGTACTGAGACAAATTTCATTCTAGATAAAAATGAAAAGGTGTTAAAATATTACACATTATTAGGTGTAAAAGAACCAACATGGTGACAGGTCGAGGAAGAATTAAAGATGTGATCCACAGAAATGTGTTATATCACACAGAAGGGAACTGAATTTATATCAAAGCTATAGAACATTTTCCAACCTGGGACGGGACAAAACAATAATTGCAACTACCTAGCAGTCAAGAATTTTTTGTCTCATTAGAAATTCAAGGCTTGGTTGTTGCTTAATCTCTTAACTGGCAAATTGCTTCAATATACATCTTATTCTGGCACACTGGAAGAAGTGGTTGATAATATAGAGTCAATAAGCAAAATTTATTATTCTTATACAACAAAAATATCGCTTGGAAAATTACAACTGCCCTTCAGCTGTAATTTCCCAAGCAAATTACATACTTCTTAATCAATTGGATCAATTTACCAATTAAAGAGCTGATAGTTTGTTCTACTTTATGGTGAGACATATAGTAGGTATCTTTATTTAATAAAAGCTAAGTTCTCTTCCCAGATACTATCTTCTTCTTCATTTCACCCTCTGCTTACTTTCTCTGGAACATCACAACTTTATCAGCCTTCAGGTCAGCGAGAGTCAGCTTTTGTCCCTTCTCTATGACATCAGGGTGTTTTCGTACCAGCAACCAGCCAATATGAGAAAAGAAAAAGCCCCGACTTGCATTGTGGGGATCTGCATCTGTTTCAGAGAATTTGTGGTGGGCACGATGGTCTCTGGCCCACTCATAAATATCATTCTAAATGAAAAGAAAAGTCAAACACATTAGCTAGTATTTGAAGTAGGCAATCTCATTCAATGCTTGTCCAACAAACCTTTTTATTATTATTAATACCAGAAATTACTGGGGTGGAGTGCCCCATTGTCTTAACACCATCTCAAAATTAAAAGTTCTCAGCAGAGCAATGAAAACCACCATGTCCCAACATATTTAGCCAATCAAGGGAAGCCCAGAATATCAATCTCTAAATTCTGCTGTATCACAGCACATTTCAAATTACACCCAAATGCTCATAGATCTCCACGTTAGTTATGATCTCGTGCATTTGCCATTATTGTTGCCAAGAATGACTAGTATCTTACACATCTTTATTTCTGTTTTGGAATTTCAGTCAAAGAGTAACTGCAGAAGAAAAGCAAATGAGAACTAGACTCCTGTGTTTATACTAATGAGTATCATTTCAATTTTTGCGTAAGGTGCCAGATTACATACAGAATTTCAGCAGAGCAGAACTGCAAGAGGAGAAGCTCTGTGTGACGCATGCACATATCCATGAGCCTTGGATTTACTTGTATTGTCTCTTGAGTCATTCTTACCTGGAAAGCCATGGAGTTAACAACAGCTAAGAATATTCGAAGAGGCAGGGTGGCTTTGTAAGACCGGTGACTCCAAAGCCGATGTGCTCCAGCTGTGATTCCAAGACCACTCAAGATGAAGCATAAAAATGCTACAGATAAGAAAAGTGTAGGAAAGAAAGTGTCAGGAGGACAATTTATCACGATATATTGAAAACATTGACTACAAAAATGCGTTGGATAATCCAGAACGTTGGATAAGCGAGTGTTGGATGAGACTCTACTGTACTTGTTAGACATTCTGGGAACCTTCTTGGCTGAAGGGCAAGATATGAATGAGTAATGAATGAATTAGTTAGCTTTACTGAAAAAGGTGCTGGGAAACCATTAATTCTGTTGCATGAGCTATTTAGTGGATTTCCATATGATTATTTTCTAACAATTAATCATATATTACTGGTAAGAGAATTCTGTTATTTCTTCAGGTAACATGGCCACTGTAATTTTCAGAGCTATCTGGACTGTGTGACTCTAATGAGCACTTTGTGGACAATGTATCACTGGTTACTTCATTCTTAATTACTCCAATACTAGCACTTAACCTACAAAATGAGGAACGATATAGCTAGGCAAAATTATAAAACATCAAATCCCACTGAAGCCATCTCATTCCACCTTGGACACTCCCTCTCTCCTATTCCACAGGGCACATTAACCAGACCCCATAAACAGGGATGGAAGTGGGTGCTGGGAAAAAGGAGGCCGATATAGGAACCTTGGGCATTTCAGTAATTTTTTATTTATTTATTTACCTAGTTTATTTGTACCCTGCTCTTCTCACCCCAAGGGGGGGCTCAGAGCGGTTTCCATCTTTGGCAAACATTATATGCCGCAATACATAACAATACATAACACAATAACCATTAAAATCAAAAGCATATACATACAAAGTTAAAGAGTAATTGAAGAAGAAAAGCAAATGAGAACTAGACTCTTAATTATATCCTAATCCACTCCCTGCACAAATGGAGATACAATGCAACATTAAGAATTAAAACAGGTGCAGATAAAGAACGCACTAGGTTGTCTTCTCCATCCATTATGTGTGGTTCATATATTTCAAGGGGATTTTTACTCTAGGAACTATAAAACTACCTTGCAAAAGCTAACATTAATTGGGGGCAGCCTTTGTACTGGACAACCTTATAAACTCTAGATGTTTTAGACTACCAACTCCCATCATTCCCAGATAACATGGCCAATTGAAAGGAATTACAAAAGCTGATACCTAAAGGGCAGCAAATGGCCCAGTCCTTCTTCATAAGCACTCTCAAACCAACTGAACAGTAAGCCCATCAGTTGCTTAGGGGACTAATTTAACTGTTTGTGCAAGTGGTTTGCACGTGTATTTCTTTTTATCAAAATGTATATTCCACCTCTACAGTCAAAATATTTAACAGCTTATATTATCTTAAAATATAATTACAATCTAAAATACAAAAAAATTAACAAAACCAACAGAAACGAGAAACCAAAAACTTTATCTGATAAAAATTAGTTTAAATACCAGTTAATGCAGAATTCAATATCTACTTAAAATCAGAAATTAGTATTTGGGCAAAGTATTCCATAATCTATGACATGAAGAATAAAATGACAAAGGATTAAATTAATTGAAAATAAAGATTTAATAATAATAACACTTTATTTGTATTCTGCTCTATCTCCCCAAGGGGATTCAGAGTGGATTTGTTCCCATGAATGGAGTATGTGCTAGAATAAGATCTGATGCAGGGTGGTGGTGAAAATCAACCAGTTGCTAAGAACACCACCAGTTGATGCTCTTGGTCCTTTAGTGTCATGCAACTGTACAATTTTGTAATAGCTGCTTGATGGCAATGAGTTTCTCTCCTTACTTCCCTGAATGACTGATATTTACTGGTCTACACCTGCATTATTGTCAAAGGCTCAGGCTGAATCTACACTACCAAAAATGCTGTTTCAGAATGCATTTTAACTGCACTGAACTGGATTATGTGAGTCTACACACTGTCATATAATGCAGTTCAATGCAATTAAATAGCATTCTGAAACTGCATTATATGGCAGTGTAGATTCAGCCTCAGTCTGCAGACAGAGGATGGCCAACATTTTTTGGCTCTCAGTGCTTTGTCAGCACATTGCTTGCAATTATTTCTAGCAATTGTATAATTGTTAATTCCAAGCCCACCCTTCTCAAAGAGGGTTCCAGGGTCATTCCAGAAACCATGAGATGGTGCCAAAGTAATGTTACATTGCCAATTCAGAAGGCAGAATGACTGCACCATGAATACAGGAAAATGCCATCCATGTGGCACATCAGCTTCTTAGGGAAATAGCCAAAGCAAATTGTTTCAAAATACCACTATAACTATTACTATTACTATTACTACCACTACCACTACCACTACTAATAATAATAATAATAAGCATCTTTATTTATACTCCCCCTTTCTCCCCAAGAGGAATCAAGGCAGCTAACAACCATTGTTTTGGATACTGTGTTCAAAACAAATGTCAAATTTGTCTGCTTCCATTATCAAATGGAAAGTAGACAAATTACTGTAGCTCTTACAGTCCTACATGGGCCAAACAAATAGATAGCTAAAAATGAAAATCAGAGGTGAGGATAATACTCAGGTACAGGTGAGTGCACTTTGTTATGAGTATTCTAACAGGTGCCTTCCATTTCTGTATGGCAAGGGTAGGCAAAGTCCAAACTTCTAGATGCTGCTCGGTTGCAACTCCTGCCAGCACCATCTAACCAAGTCCATGTTAGGAATGCTGGGATTTTTAATTTAGCAGTATTTGTGGGTCACACTCTTATAAGCTCCTCTACAGCAGCATGGAGATCAGGAAAAGAGAGGAATTATGCTCTTCCACCTGTCTCAATATCACACAATTGACCATTTAGAAAATTCATGGGAAAAGCATTTATTTTGTAGTTGATCCGTAGATACTTCCAGTGAGACATTAAGGTGTGTAATGAATAGGTTGAGAACTGACTGTCTTGTCCAAAGGTGTCATGTTTTCCAGTTATAACGTGCTGTGTCACTATCGCTATGGAATTTTCAAACTGCAATTCATTTTTCATTTCCCTAAGCAACTGAAATAGTTCTGTTTTGACTGCCTTTACCTGAATTACCTAATCAGGGTTCTTAAAATTTCTACATCACCTTATGAGGCTGCCATCCAACACACCCACATTTCAATCCATTGAGGATATGTGATGACAGGCAGCCATGGAAAAAATCCCTCAAACTCTTGAAGCTCTATTTCACCTGGGAGATACACATACTAAAAATATTCTCACACTGTGAGCTTTTAAACCTGCCGGTATGAGGTGGAAGAAATAGAAAAGCTGTATTTTGGATAAGCTACACCCCATCACATTTCAAGTGAAAGTACAGTATGCATCTTTTCAGAATGTGTAAAAGAATCAGAAATGGAACGTTTATTAACTTTATGTGCAAGATGTTTGTTATTTTTAATATTTTGCTGCTCTAGGAATTGCTTCTGGACAGTTTCTCTCTAGCTCAGTAGAAAATATTTTAATCACTCGCTGAGATTCACCCAGGAACAGCTGCTTTAGAGTTGCAAACTAACCATATTCAAGGAAGGAGCCCTATTCTGAATCAGATCACTGAGTAATATATATACCAGCCAAGCTCCTTCTGGACCTCTTAGCAAAGGCAATAGGTAGGGACAGGGGGGGGTCTGAAATCTCTGGAAGGTGACAGGCTAGTCTATCAGGGCTCTTGGGAGCTCTGACATATTGCTGAAAGGAGCGGGTAACCAAGGAACGGAGCGAAATAATCAGACAATAGGTTCAAAAATCAGTACATCCCTGACTTACCCCACAACAAGGTAAGAGGCTTTGTGGAAGGAATGAGAAGGAGGGCATAGAGTGCAAAAAAATGGAGCAGGGACATAAGGATGATGTTCCTCCAGACATATACTGTGACGGGCTTGGGGCCTTCTTTCTCACGGTAGGTCTCATCAAAAATGTCATCAGTCATGCCTCTCCCAGATGCCAGGTCATCATATATTGGATGGGTCTTCTCTTTAACAATTGATCCATTTTGAGTCTCATGACCAAAGGCAGTAGTGGTAGTGAATTCTGGAGAAAGCTGCAATAAAAAGCAACAGAACAAAACAATTCAGTTGAAATTCCTGAAAGGACCAGGAAGTAATAAATGGTTATTCTTGTTCACTTTCCCACTAGACGCAACCTTGGCAAGTTGCATAAAACCAAAAGGCAAAATGTATGTATCTATCTATCCTTCAGCCACAAAGGCCAACAAATCATTAATTTGCCCTCAGACATAGTCTAATTAAGATGCAACAACGAAAGGGAATGATAGTAAGAAAAGGGATTAAGTCCAGTAGATACTGCTGCTTCATTTCTCCCTCCAAGATCAGAGCATTTGGGATGGGGCCTTTCATCTGCTTTTTTTCATGAGAACTTCTCCCTTTGAGTCTTTCCACCATTTTTCTGTTAGTGTTTTTGAATCATGCAGTATTCGATATCATAAACCATAGAACCCTTCTGGAATGCCTGCAGTGGACTGTGCTTTAGTGGTTTGGCACTACCTTTCAGATGAATTCCAGATAGTTGTACTAGGGCAGTGGTTCTCAACCTGTGGGTCTCCAGGTGTTTTGGTCTATAACTCCCAGAAATACCAGCCAGTTTACCAGCTGTTAGGATTTCTGGGAGTTGAAAGCCTCACAGGTTGAGAACCACTGATCTGGAGGAATGGAACCAGTTGCTATTGGACTGACAATACCCAAATACATCTAGAATTGCACTCATCCTGTTTTTAAGTGGCCTTATTGGTTTATGAATCTGCTGTGCACTTTTTCTGCCAAGCAAATTGGGTCTTTGGACTGTAATAAAGATTGATGATGATGATAATAATGATAATAAATACTCAAATACACTTTTTCGTGTCTTCAGAAATAACATCAGCTAAGTATAGTATGTCTCCTCTGGTAAATGCTTATAGGAGGTAAGTTAAGTTGGATGAGGAAAAAAAATAAACTGACAAGATGGAGGTGCTTATTGCTGGAGGGGTGTCAACCAGTCTTGCATGAGGTTACACTCCCCCTGAAAGATTTTGTTTACAGCTGGGGATGCTTCCGGGTCTGTGGCTCCAAACTGTTGTTGTTAAAGTTCTAGATGCTTTGAGTCCAGGTTATTTATGAACTCACTTTCTTCTGTATAATTTACCCTGTACCCTAGGGGACATTTACTTCAGTCAGCCAGGACCAAGCTGGCAACTGTTAACCAGATGACTCTTCATTGGCCACCTTCAATTTGTGAAATGTATTACCAGAATAGGATAAATAAACTGCCTGAGTTTAAAACACTAAACATGCTGGCAAGTAATCCATTTGATTTTCAAACTGAGTTTTAAAATTATGAATTCCTTGTTTTTAATAAGAAGAATAAATAAATAATAAAGATGTTTTAAATAGCATTATGCTTTTTAACTGATTATGTATTTTAATCGGTGTTCATGTTTTTAACTGTTGCATGTCTTTTTGTATTTTAATCTGTGGTTCCCTGCCTTGATCCATAGGAGGAGGCAAGTAAGACATAAAGATATTATCAGTAATTAATTGGATAAGGACGAACAAATTGAGACTTAATCCAGATAAGATAGAGGTGTTCCTGGTCCATAGGAAAAAGGATCAGGGAATAGGGATTCAGCCTGTGCTGGAATGGGATTGCACTTCCCCTTAAGACAGTTTGGGGGTCCTCGTGGGCTCAGTGTTGAACCTGGGGACCCAAGCTTCTGTGGTGGCCAGGAGCACTTTTGCACATTTAAAACTTGTGTGTCAAATGTATCCCTTCCTTAAGACATCAGATTTGGCCAGGGTGGTATCTGCCTTAGTTACACTTTGGATTATTGTAACACACTATACTTGGGCTGCTTTTGAAGAATTTCAGAAGCTTCAGCTGGTCCAAAGAGATTGTTAACTGGGGCAAGCTGCAGGGAGAGCTCAACCCCTCGGCTGCAACAGTTTCACTGGCTGCCAGTTTGTTTCCAGGTACAATTCAAAGTGCTGGTTATGACCTATAAAGCCCTATGTAATTCAGGTCCTGGCTACAGAGCAGATTGTATCTCCCAGTAAGATCCTCAGGAGAGGCCCTTCTCAATCCCACCATCATCACAAGCACAGTTATTATCAAGGTGCAAGAGAGGGCCTTCTCAAATGCTGCTCCTAGGCTCTGAAACTCCTTGCCTAAGGGAACTAGAATGGCCTCCTCTTAGGGACATTCCAGACAGACCCTATATCCCAGGATCTGATCCCAGGTTTTCTGTTTTAAATTGGATTATATGAGTCCGCACTGCCAGATAATATGGGGTAAACAGAAACCCTGGGATCATATCCTGGGATATAGGGCCCGTCTGGAAGGGTTTTAGTTGGCCTTGTGGTGGCAAACTAAAACCTTTTTATTCAGGGAGGCTTTTAAAGAAAAAAGTTTTTAAAAGTGAGCCAGTGGGTGCTCTAGGGTATTGGAATATTTTAACAGTTTTTAAGTGATACAAGTGATTTTAATTAGTTCTATTTTAATATTTGAATGTTGCAGATTTTAAATTGCATTGGGTCTTTAAAATAAAAAGATAAAAGCAGAATATAAAAGGATATGGATGATGATGGTGATGATAACAAAAACAATAATGTGGCAAGACTAGTGCGATAAATCTTCAGAGATAATGGTAGCAAAATGTTCCACTTCCTTCTAATACGTTCAGTAACTGCACAGAAAAAGGCCTGAGTAGAACATTACATCTACAGTGCTTGCACATTTCCGAAAGCTGGTTCAGTTTGGGTCCTCACAATGCATAGCACCAACACAATTGAGACACAAAGGACAAAGGCAGTCAAATTAGGGGCACTTGTTTGGAAGTAAGTCCCATGAAAACAGAGGTATTGGGTGCACCTGCTTGGAAGTAAGTTCCATTGAAAGCAATACAACTTACCTCCGAGAAAATATGTTCAGAGCCACGTTGCTACTACTTTAGTAAATTAAGGTAGGGAAATGCATAGGGCCAAGGGGGTATAATGTCCCTCCCTTGTACCTTTCGTGAGCCACACATCCCAAGCAGTAAGTCCAAATCCCTCTGTTTTCTTCTGTTTTTCTCCAAATGTTGACCAGAAGTGATGGTGCAACATTTCCAAACTGCTTTTGGGAAGGACAGGTATGAAAACCGCACTGTTGCAACTTCCATCAAGCATAGCCAGCATATCCAATGCCAAGACAAATGGAAATCAGCCTGGTAATATATAGAATGTGGTGCCATAGCAACACTAAACATCTATGAAATGGGTCAGCAGAAACAAATGGCACAGAGTAATGAAAACAATTATGGATATGCTCCTATGGCTGCAGCCATAAGCCCATACACTTGGAAGTACTGTATATACAGTACTCATGTAGAAGTTAACCACATGTACAAGTTAAGGACAAAAGTATGGATTTTATAGTATTTTTGAGTACGTTGAGGGAGGGGAAAACACAAACGTTCTCAGATTTAAAATCTAGGGGGAAATAAGACTGCATCCTTGTTTCAGTAATTCAGGAATCATAATTTTACATAGTTGTAGCTGTAACCAATATGCCACATACTTAAAGAATACTTCTAGCTCTAACCAGTCTGCTTTTTTAAAATTATTCAAGAATACTAGTCTGAAAAGCTCTATAGTATGGCTGGTGAAAGGCATAATTCCTTGATTTTGCTGTCAGAACGTGATCCTGTTCAGAATAGTGTTTCTCATGGTCACTGGGTCTTGCTCTTATTAAGGCAGAGCACAGGGAAGTGGCCTTAAGGTGCCATCAGCCTTATAGTTGATTTCAAAGGGCTGTTGAATCCATGGGTAGAGACTCTGTGGGATACAGAGAGCCAACTATAGTTGTTTTACATAGTACTCTTTCATTTTTACCCAATTTTGGTCCCCAGATGTGACTAAACAACAACTCCCATCACTTTTGATTATCTGTTATGCGGACTGGGGATGATGGGAATGGCAACCAGCAGCACTTGTGGCTCTGAGGTTAGGGAAATGTGAAATTTTAAAGTCAGGCATCCTATCCACAAGCCTTGTAGTTAAATCCAAATTCCAAGATTCTGACTGAACAGGACAAACTTCAGCCTTCCAGATGTGACTGCATTACAACTCTCATCAGCTCTTGTAATGATGTCTAAAGCACGTGTTGCAGTCCAGCAGCCACATAAGAACCACATAAAATGACATAGAGAGCCATGTTTGGCCTGCAGGTATTGAGTTAGACAAATAACACATTTCTTGCCCAAGTAATCTGATTCATTTTCCTCCCTAAACTGCTGAGCAAGGCTCCACATAAAGGCAGATGAAAAATGTCTGTTATTAAGTTATTTTAATCTGGTCCAAAACGGCCGTCTTCTAAGGGGAGGGACAGTGCAGCATTAAAACATTAAATGCTAATCAAGCTGGCCAATTGCAACATTCACACTTGCCTCCAACACACGGAAGTTCTTTCTCCCACCCTGGACCTTCCACAGATATATAAACCCCACTTGACTAGTTTCCAATATACCTCACAACCTCTGAGGATGCCTGCCATAGATGTGGATGAAACGTCAAGAGAGAATGCTTATGAAACATGGCCATACAGCCCGGAAAACTCACAAGAACCCAGATAAAAATACAATTTGCCCATATGGCTAGAAGATTTGCATATATAGTATCCTTGCTATTTGCTTAGTCATAATGAAATTACTAGGCTATTCCAGATAACGCAGTTCTGTATTAGTTGTATACCACCCTGAGATCTCATGAAAGAAGAAAGGATATCAATATTTTGATAAATGAAGGTACGAGAAAAGTCTTGGGTTTTCTGAAATGTTGGGGAAATAAACATGTGAAAAAGGGCCCAAGTCATTTCAGGTTGGATCTACACTGCTATATAAATCTAGATTATGATTTGAACCGAATTATGCTTCTACACTGGCATATAGTCCAATTCAAAGCAGACCATCTGGATCCAGAAACTAGATTATACAGCAGTTAGAAGGGGCTTCAAAAGTAGAAAGATGATGGGCTTTCCTGTAATGTCTCCCATGGCCCTGGTTTATGATAGCAGTTGATCATCCCATGCTCGTACTGCCTTAGGTTTCAATAACTTCCAGTTTAATTCTACAGAGGGTAGATATTTTAGTACCGCCTCCTCTGGAAGGAAGGGGAGAGAGGCTAAGACAGGCATGGGCAAACCTCGGCCCTTCAGGTGTTTTGAACTTCAACTCCCACAGTTCCTAACAGCCTACTGGCTGTTATGAATTGTGGGAGTTGTAGTCTAAAACACCTGGAGGGCCGACGTTTGTCCATGCCTGGGCTAAGCTCTTGCCGAGCCAACACTGGGCTTCAAAAAAAAAGCGTGGCGCGCGCATCTCCTCAGCGACACATCCGCTTCTTTTCCCCGCCGCGCGCGACACCGAGGAAGGCGCGCGCCTGCTGCTCACCTGCTCCTGGGAGGACAATCCGGGCATCTCGCCGCTCTGCCAGGGGGGTGCGCGCGCCCCCTTCTCGTTCTCTCTGTGTGCCGGGAATGAGGAGATTCGCGCTCTCGATTGCCAATTGCAAGCTCGCTCTTGCGCGGCTGGGAACGACCTGGCTCAGTCCTTGGTGGATAATCTCTCTCTTGCCGCCCTTCGGAGGCGTATTTAAGTCCTCAGCGGCAACACGAACTCTAGTAACCCACCTTTAAGTGATAAAGAATATATAACCCGGAGAGATTTCGCCCACGCTGCCCCCTCCCCTTTGCCCTCGAGTGCCGCAATGGTCCAGGGTCTATAGACACGCAGACTTCGCTTGGAGCGAGGCTCAAGTGGCTGGGGAAGAGGCGAATAGGGGGATGGGGGATGATACCTTGGCACGGAAAGGAGGGCGCCGATTGGCTGGGAGGAATTTGGTGCCACTTCAAAGCCTCCTCGGCATTGGCTGCCCGCAATCTGCTGTTGGACCGCGCCGCCGCCGCTGCCGCGCTTGCTCCCCGTTGCATCGCTTGCGCGCGCGCCCACCCAGCCATGCGCCACGCGCGCGGGATGTGAGCCGCCTCCGGCCTTGTGACCTGGCGGGCGAGCAAACAAAATTTCCTTGGGTTTTAGTTTTGTAGGCCTGTTCTTGGGGCTATTTGGCTTGTTAACATCTCCCAACAAAGGATTCCCCCAGGCAGGAATCAGCCAGGCCTTGAAGCTGAAAGGCTATTGAATGTTGATCAAGGTAGCCAATTGCAACATTCACATTTGCCTCAGGCAGACAGGAGTTATTTCTCCCAACCTGGACTTTCCACAGATACATATACAGTTGAGTCTCACTTATCCAAGCCTCGCTTATCCAAGCTTCTGGATTATCCAAGTCATTTTTGTAGTCAATGTTTTCAATATATCATGATATTTTGGTGCTAAATTCATAAATACAGTAATTACTACATAGCATTACTGTGTATTGAACCACTTTTTCTGTCAAATTTGTTGTATAACATGATGTTTTGGTGCTTAATTTGTAAAATCATAATCTAATCTGATGTTTAATAGGCTTTTCCTTAATCCCTCCTTATTATCCAACATATTCGCTTATCCAACGTTCTGCCGGCCCGTTTATGTTGGATAAATATCGTGATATTTTGGTGCTAAATTCGTAAATACAGTAATTACAACATAACATTACTGCGTATTGACTACTTTTTCTGTCAAATTTGTTGTATAACATGATGTTTTGGTGCTTAATTTGTAAAATCATAACCTAATTTGATGTTTAATAGGCTTTTCCTTAATCCCTCCTTATTATCCAAGATATTCGCTTATCCAAGGTTCTGCCGGCCCGTTTAGCTTGGATAAGTGAGACTCTACTGTAACTATGTTTCTATAAATCTAACCAGACCTATTGGCATGATCACTCTCAAAATACCTCTCCAACTATTAGCAACCGGACTCCCTGGTATACAGAGTCTCTCGGGGAACCTAAATAGGAAAGACAATGACTACAGTGCAGATGGCGAAAATCTCTACTTCTGTGAGACAAGACATTATATAGAGGACATCTTTGTTCCTACAAGATGGCAATACATGAAGTGAAGAAAGCTTTCTTCTCTGCATATTTAAGTCCTGGGCAGACCGAACTGAAGTAACCCACCTTGAGGTGATAAAAATAACCCAAGCAGATGTTATCCACACACACACACACCCCGCACGCACGCCCTAGAATGACGCAATGGTCCACGGTCTGGCCATGCTTCGCTTGGAGTGAGACTAAAGTGGCACTCGGATTGTGGATTTAGGCTTTGATTCAAGAACACTCTGTCTATGACCTCTGAACTTGGATATTGACTCTCTGTGTTTGAGCGTGAACGAGGCACATCATGACACCGTCTTAACACTGACAAGAGATGTGCTTCTAGATCAGGCATGGGCAATCTTTGGTCCTCCAGGTATTTTGGATTTCAGCTCCCACAATTCAACTCCCACAATTCCAAACACCTGTTAAGCTGGCTGGGATTTCTGGGACTTGAAGTCCAAAACCCCTGGAGGGCCAAAGTTTGTCAATCTCTCGGCAACCATGGTATCCTTTTGAGATGCCTGAGGAGAGGGGGTGGGTGGGAATTGGAGGCACCCTCAGGTAGGTTAGCTGCGCCTTAAAAAAGGAGCTGTTATATGGCATCCCACAAGGGGCCATTCTATCCCCAATACTTTTTAACATTTACACAAAACCTCTGGGAGAAATCACCTGGAAACAAGGGGTGGGTGCTATCAGTACACTGATGATACCTACATATATTTCTCTATCTCTTCAAAGCCTAGGAGCCCCCGGTGGCGCAGCAAGTTAAACTGCTGAGCTGCTGAACGTGCTGGCCGAAAGGTTGGCAGTTCGAATCTGGGGAGCAGAGTGAACTCCTGCTGTCAGCTCCAGCTTCTGCCAACGTAGCAGTTGGAAAACATGCAAATGTGAGTAGATCAATAGGTACCACTCTGGCGGGAAGGTAACGGTGCTCCATGCAATCATGCTGGCTATATGACCTTGGAGGTGTCTACGGACAACACCAGCTCTTTGGCTTAGAGATGGAGATTAGCACCAACCTCCAGGACAGGACTTAATGTCAGAGGAAAACTTTTACCTAACCCAGTGATGGCCAACCTATGACACGCGTGTCAGCACTGACACGCCTAGCCATTTTTGCTGACATGCTGCCGCATGCAGATTGATTGGATGACTAATGTCTTTTGTGGCCAAATTTGGTGTGATTTGGTCCAGTGGTTTTGTTGTTTACTCCATGGGAATTACACACATTACATACATACATACATACATACATACATACATACATTCTATTATTATTCTATTATTATTGTAGTATATTAGTATATTATTACTATTATATTATTATTATATTCATTATTCATGACTACATTGAAACTACAGTAGGGAGAAATCAGCATGGAAATTGCAAGAGGTACCATAGATTGTTGTACATGGAAATAATGGTAGTAAATAGTTTTTGATTTATTAAATACAGTTATATATTACAATTATATATTTTTGTTATTTAAACTATATATATTGTGAAATTATGGGTTTTTTTCTCAAAGTGACACACCACCCAAGTCATGCTAGGTTTTTTGGTGAATTTTGACACACCAAGTGCAAAAGGTTGCCCATCATTGACCTAACCTATACCTTCGAAAATAGCTTTAGATAATGTTGGACTTCTGCAATGTGCAATAAATTGGGCTACCTCTGTACCAAGTTTAGAAAATCTAGTTAAAACTTTTATTGAATGGAAATATTTTTGTTTGCTGGCAAAAGATAATCAGATAGGGGGATAGCCTTGATGATGGTGGGAGCAAGACAAAGTCTTCCTCTATTTTAGGGTTTTAGCAGATTTGTATAGGGAGATATGGTCTTTTAGATAATTGGACCTAATCTATATCAGGCTTTATAGTTTATGACCAACACACTGAATTTGTGTCTAGAAATGAACCAGTTGTGTGTTCAGTTGTGAGGTTTGCTCTACCCCCAACAATGCAGCTGACACAATATATAGCTATGGCACCAGTTCCTGGTGTTCAGAGTAGAAAGGAACATCTGCATAGAGATGTTTGTACGCGTGCATTTGGTGAAAGCTTTCTTGCTTGATCATTAGAGTTTATTGTTCTGGTGTGAATAGCCACAGGTCACCTGCCTCAACAATCCAGAAGAGAGGCATCTGATTAAAATAATGCTCACACTCCGTGGCAGAGTTTCACTGCTGAATAGCTATCAGGGGAAGTTCTTCCTAATGTTTGGGTGGAATCTCATTTCCTGTAGTTTAAAGCCATTGTTCTGCGTCCTAGTCTGCAGGGCAGCAGAAAACAAGCTTGCTCCCTCCTCCCTATGACTTCCCCTCACATATTTGTACAAGGCTATGTCTCCTCTCAGCCTTCTCTTTTGCAGGCTAAACATGCGCAGCTCTTTAAGCCACTCCTCATAGGGCTTGTTCTCCAGACCCTTGATCATTTTAGTTGCCCTCCTCTGGACACATTCCAGCTTGTCAACATCACCCTTAAATTGATTGGCTGTAATTTATTTTTCATTTGTTTCATTTTCAGTAGGTTTTTCTGATGAAAGTAGATAGTTCATTGTGTAGATGTCTTTCTCTTCCCATCCTTAATTTGATTATATATTATTTATTGTGTTTAAAAATTGATATTTTAAACATGGAAAGGGGAGTGATGGAGGTGAAGCAAATACTTTCTTATATTTGAACGATATATTAATCAAGCCCTCAGAAGGATTAACTTTTATGTTTTATTTACTTTATCTACAAACTAGCTTTGCCCGGCCACGCGTTGCTGTGGCTTATGGGAATTCTTTGTTGGGCAGGTGGAATAGCAGTGAATAGCCTTGCAATGTGAACTCTTTTGCAATATTTTTTTTTAATTACTGTTAACTGGCATTGTTTTAGCACCTTGCGGGAGCATGATTATGGCTTCTGCTCAATATCATTGGAGTCTATTGCTCTGAGGGTACTATTGTGTGCATGCGTTGCTTTTTGTCATGGCCTTGGGCCCGTACAACAAACTATTTTGATGATGAATAGCCTTGCAGTCTCAAAGCCTGGCCGTTTTCTGGAGTAGCTGAAGCTTTTTGTTGTATGAACATAGAGGCATCGATGAGGGGTTGTGCTGCCAAGTTTAGTGTTTCTGGGATGTGTAGTTTTGTTGTTTTCTCCTAGGCAGAAATTTCATTACCCTTTTATATATATAGATATACAGTAGAGTCTCACTTATCCAAGCTAAACGGGCCCGCAGAAGCTTGGATAAGCGAATATCTTGGATAACAAGGAGGGATTAAGGAAAAAGCCTATTAAACATCAAATTAGGTTATGATTTTACAAATTAAGCACCAAAACATCATGTTATACAACAAATTTGACAGAAAAAGTAGTTCAGTACGCAGTAATGTTATGTTGTAATTACTGTATTTATGAATTTAGCACCAAAATATCACGATATATTGAAAATATTGACTACAAAAATGGCTTGGATTATCCAGAAGCTTGGATAAGCGAGGCTTGGATAAGTGAGACTCTACTGTACTTGCTATTGTTTCTTTTGATACTTTTTTCTTTCAGTTGGTGCCCAAAGTTGTTATTCTTTTCACTAGTTAGATTAGTTAAAATGCATCATATGCCTCCTCTTCACAAGTGGGCATATTTAGAGCTTTTACCTTTTTTGGCTTCAATAGTGCTCAATCTGGGGAATATGGAGCAGATGATGCAGTAGATTGAATGAAGCACAGAATAAATAAAGAGGTAGTGCAGGAACACCTAGTAAGTCTAAATCAGTGGTTCTCAACCAGGAGTCCCCAGATGTTTTTGACCTTCAACTCCCAGAAATCCTAACAGCTGGTAAACTGGCTGGGATTTCTGGAAGTTGTAAGCCAAAAATATCTGGGGACCCCAGGTTGAGAACCACTGGTCTAAATGAAATCAAATCTCCAAGGCCAGATGAAGTATGTACAAAATTGTTAAAAGAACTGGCAGATGTAATCTCACTACCCATCATTCCTGGAGAACAGGAGAAATACCAGTAGACTGGAACAAGACACAAGGTGAGTGGGCTGACAGGAATCTAGTCTGGAGGTCTGGGTTAGAAGTGGTAGTGCTGGATAATTTCAGCTATCTGCTCAGTCCACGGGTCTGGAGCCCAGTGCACTAAGCTACACCAATGGTCAAATCTGGACACAAACCAGGTTGAAGGCAAACAGAACAGAGGTTTATTATTTTGGGCCCAAAAGGATGTCAGGATAGAGTTGGAACTCTCAAAGATCTGACATAAAGCACAGGAAAATACTGAGCATTTTTATTCAGAATACCCATGCCAGCCTCTAATTGGTTGAAAACCAGTAGTGCTAGGATCCAGGTTGTCATTGGTTGCTGACTATGTGGCAGTTCCAGTGGGTGGTTCCCCGGTGGCAGGAAATTCAAGGAGCTGTCATTTATTGAAGTGCAAAACGTCCACTGCAGAGGGAGGTGCAGACCCTTGGAATTCAGTGCAGCATTATGCAGAGCAGTTCATGATGCAATTAACTGCCCAGCATCTGTTAGCATTTGTTAAGTTGCTCATTCAGCTTAGTTCGTGACTTGTGCAGTGAACTGCATGAGTGCACGTGTCTATACACCACATAAGTGTACAAGTTCATTCTTTGTTATAAAAGATTTAGAAATGGACATACAAAAACCAGGGATGAATTATACAGAATTCATGATACATGGCTAGGAAAAATATGTGTATATGCATATCCATAAGTGGGGAGGGAAGTATGTTACATACACACAGGGAAATATCAGTTGGGGGATTGGGAAGTACTTACGCACTTACTGTGTAGCGGCAGTGGCCCTTCCCCCAAAGCAATCCATTTACATGCAAAGGGTGAAATAATTTTGATGGTATTGTGAAACACAATGTCTTAACTGGTGATATTCTTTTGGCTATGAGTTCCTCCCAATGGATCATGCAGTATTAGTGAATAAAAGTGATATATGCTCATTGCCACCAGCTTGAACTTTGGTTAGAAATCCAACATTCTCAGTTAACATTGCTCCAGCACTGTCTGTACAGACTCAAATGCAATTTTTCCACTGTCAACCTTCATTTGTGAAAAAATAATTAACTTTTAAGATAGGTATCTTTCCCCCTTGTGTGCTCTTCCAAAGGGCAATTCCTCATGGATGCTTCCTTGAAAAACATATATTACATAAAGTAACGTCTGTGTCATGATAGAAATATTAGCTGTTTCATCAAACTGAATTACAAAGTTCCCTTAAGCCTAGTAATAAAAGGTAAAGGTAAAGTTTTCCCCTGATGTTAAGTCCAGTCGTAACCGACTCTGGGGGTTGGTGCTCATCTCCATTTCTAAACCAAAGAGCCGGCATTGTCCGTAGACACCTCCAAGGTCATGTGGCCGGCATGACTACATGGAGTGCCATTACCTTCCCGCCTGAGCGGTACCTATTGATCTACTCACATTTGCATGTTTTCGAACTGCTAGGTTGGCAGGAGTAATATGCTGCTGGAATTGTTCATTACTAATTTCAGAAAATCTTGGAACAAATTACCCATACTTTTTCCCATGAACTATTTCTGACATTTTTGTAGCAGCAGACAACATGAAATCTTCTCCTTTCACATAGGGATTTTTAATTTTTGCAAATAAGTAAGACATTTCATAAGACGCAATTAAATACTTTTCATTAACAGTAACACATTTCTCAAATTTCATTTTCTTTATTTGAAGATTTTAAGCATTGTTCATAATATAGTTTATTGGTTTATTGCAATATGCATGCTTGGTATTAAGATATTTTATTTTGGATGGTTTCATGGACTCCGCAGTCAAAACATCACAAATGAAGAATACAAATTAAATCCCATCAAGGCGATAGGACTTGTACTTCATAAAAGGGGGCAGAGCCCCCTGTCATTTTTAATTTGATGCGAGGTAGGTAAGTAATATTAATGACTTATTCCACATGTTCCATTAAAATACAACAAAATTCCAATAATCCCAAAATCCATAAGCAGGAATCCCAAACTGTAGTCCAATTAAAGACTTTTTCAGAGATACAAAATTCAATATTCTCTTTCTAAGAAAGCAGCAGTTAACTTTACACAAGATAGAAGCATATGGATCTCAAGAAAAGTTATTTTTTTACTGCTAATAGAGTTGTAGTTTTATTATCTGCCTTTTTCTGCTTTTTGTCTCTAGACTTCACATAGCCATTCGGGGATTAGCTTCTTCCTGCATTGAAATCGCTCAAAACTATCTTAAATGACATCTCAGGCAGAATATAGACCTTTGACATTAACGTTGTCATAACTTTTCTATATATCTTTGCTTGATGAAGAAGCTGGTGAAGTTTCAAAAGCTTGCATAATATATTTTATGCTTTGGAGTAGGCCCAATAAAGATATCGCTGTATGTGATATTTTTTTTTGTATGGCCAACTTGGGCACTCATTAACATTTTTTCCCTGTTAGTTAGGGTGATCTCATGATGCTGAAAGAAATGATGAAATAGACTGTAATGTACCCCTTAGCCTCTATGACAAAGAGACAAAATGTACAGTTGCAATGGATTATTGTCTTGAGAAATGACTGAAATGGAGGCAATAGTAGATTCAAGACTAAGTCAGATGATGCAGTTTAGAGGAGGCAAAAGAAAATCTGTTAGATCTGTCCTATGTTAATGCTCAGATGTAATTGTTGCCTTCCTTGCAATGAAGAAGGTGGCCATGGTTTGAGGTAAGGTAGGATTAACCTTTATTTTTCTTTTCTAACCTCATCTTCCTGAGTTTTATTTCCACCTCCAAAAGATGTTAGATATGCAGGCATGCATGCACAAACACACAGATCAGAAGTAAAATACTGCTACTGTACAGAATTTAATCTTTAAAATGCAGTGTCTAATTCTGGGCACCGCAATTGAAGGGAAATGTTGACAAGCTGGAATGTGTCCAGAAGATGACGATTTTGGCCTGCATAAATAGGAATATAATGTCTAGATCCAGGGAAGTCATGCTACCCCTCTATTCTGCCTAGGTCAGACCACACCTGGAATTACACTGTGCCCAAGCCTAGGCACCGCAATTGAAGGGAGATGTTGACAAGCTGGAATGTGTCCAGAGGAGGGCGACTAAAATAATCAAGGGTCTGGAGAACAAGCCCTATGAGGAGCAGCATAAAGAGCTGGGCATGTTTAGCCTGCAGAAGAGAAGACTGAGAGGAGACATGATGAGGGCCATGTATCAAGATGTGAGGGGAAGTCATAGGGAGGAGGGAGCAAGCTTGTTTTCTGCTGCCCTGGAGACTAGAACGCGGAACAATGGCTTCAAACTACAGGAAATGAGATTCCACCTGAGCATTAGGAAGAACTACCTCACTGTGAGAGCTGTTCAGCAGTGGAACTCTCTGCCCCGGAGTGTGGTGGAAGCTCCTTCTTTGGAGTCTTTTAACCAGAGAATGGATAGCCATCTGTCAGGGGTGCTTTCAATGCTTCTTGGCAGGAGGTTGGACTGGATGGCCTACAAGGTCTCTTCCAACTCTGATTCTATAAATCTACAAGGCATTGTGTCTCTTTTGGGTCTTAGTTCTCAAGTGGCACAGGTCAAGCTTGGAGCACTTATTTTTTAAGATTCCAATTCCCACAGTCCTCAAGGCAGCATTATCAGGATTTTTTTCAAGCTCTCGATTTGATGAATCCTTGTGAAACTACTTGGAAACGGTTATGGAGAGTGCTACAACATGATTGTGAAATTGTTGAAATGGGACACGGGGTGGAATGATTTGCCACACCACTTTCTCTTGACCTTTCATCCAGTTCCTTCTGATGACAGATTCCCAGCCACCTCAGGTGGCTTAACCTGGGAATACCATATCTCTCCCCCCCACCCATGCCTACAGCCTGGAAAAGCAATTGCATGGACCTTGCTTTAAAACACCCACTACATCCCAGGAGCATTGGAAATAACCGGGCAGTGTTGTGTAAATGGAGCAAAACAATGGTTAGCATTGTTGAGTCTGGCAGTTTCTTTCACCCAAAATGATCTCATGGTCCACCCCCTTGGCTTGCTTCAGTAGCGCCTCGGGATCTGTAATGATGTCTTTTGACTTGGGTAAATAGCCCCAGAGCAAACACTGTACTCATTGTATAGCCCAGCTCTCTTCAGCACGGTGCTCTGCCAGCATCTTGCTATCCACATAACATACCAACTGCATAAATTGGTAGGATGTTTCTTTTTGCAAGGCTCACTGTATTTCTTTTATGGAACTAAAGAATGGTTTTCTTGCACAGGATAATTTCCTGGTAGTTTATACCCTACCATAGGACTGCTATCCAGCAAGACTGGACTATTGCAGCAATCAGAAGGCTTGCCACCACAGGTTGTTTCCTTGGGCCAAGGCCAAAAACTTGACCAATGCAGAAACAATGCCAAGTCATCAGTAGGAGGCATGATGTTATTATAGCAATTTGTAGTGTTTAATTCCCTTTTCTAGAGTCTTTTTTATGTATTGATATGCACAGGGCAATTTTGTGAGATCTTCTAAAAGATAGAATCATAGAGCCAGAGCAGGTCCAAGGTAATTTTCAAGTATAGGCAAACAGAAATTTTGGCACCTCCCCCCCCCCCCCCCAAAAAAAACCAATCACTGAAAAATAAAAGCGTTGGATAGGTGAAAATGTTAGGTAATAAGGAGGGATTAAGGAAACGCCTAAATAAAGAACAACACTCAGGGGAAATCCAGACAGGAAGCAATCAGGGAAAGCTAACACCTCCCAAAAAAAGATTCTCCCAGGCAAGAGGAAGCCAGGCCTTTAAGCCACAGGACCATTAAATGCTAATCAAGATGATTAATTACAACATCCACACCTGCCCCACAACAGACAAGAGGTCTTTCCCTCACCCTGGACATTATTCCAGACAAATAAACCCCACTTGCCTTGCTTCCAACAGATGGCAGTAGGCTCCAGAAGGCCCAGTGCGGGCTCTGGAAGGCTCACCCGGTCCACCGGAAGGGCCGACACGGGCTCCAGAAGGCCCACCCGACCCACCGGAAGGGCCGACGCAGGCTCCGAAGTGCCCGACACGGGCTCCAGAAGGCCCAGCGCAGGCTCTGGAAGGCCCGCCCGGCCCACCGGAAGGCCCGCAAGGCCCGAAGAAGGAGGTGGGGGGTGGTGCCATCCTCCCGGGATCCTCACTGCGCTCCCGGAATGATTGCACCACAAGCGACCTCTTAAATGGCCTCACCAGTGGACCGCCTCTGCATAGAGCTGGAAGAAACCTTGTGGGCCTTCCAGTCCAACCCCCTGCCAAGAAGCAGGAAAATCACATTCAAAGCACACCGACAGATGACCATGCTGCCTCCGTTTAAAAACCTCCAAAGAAGGAGCTTCCACTACACTCCGGGGCAGAGAGTTCCACTGCCGAACAGTTCTCACAGTTAGGAAGTTCTTCTGGTGTCACTGGTTCCAACAGGGACCAAAAGGAAAGAATGTTTTTCTGTTGGGTTGGCAAGTCATGTCAGCTTCGTCATCACTAATACAAAGAAGGGAAGAAGATCCGCATTGCATTAGCACGTTTATTCCGCACGATTAGATTATGTCACCATTTTGGATCTATAGTACTATATGATCCTTATAGTACTCAGGTCCGATCTCGCAGTACATTCATCCCTGCCACAGAACACATGGGGATTAAGGTTTTTGAGAAGGTAGTGTGTGACGAGATTTTTTCTAAACGTATATCTAACAGAGTGACATACAGCACCAATTTCTCTAGATCAGAATGGGAGACTCTCAAATCTCTAACTCAGGACCAGAATATTATTTTTAAACCGGCAGATAAAGGGGGAGCCATTGGCATAATGAATGGCACTGATTATATGAAAGAGGTATAGAGAAAATTATCAGTTAGGGCACATTATTCATTATTAGATAGTGATCCCAAAGAACACATTCAGTTTATGATTAGAACCATACTTTTTGAGGGTCTCAGTTTGGGATACATTAATTTTCAAGAAAAAAACTTCTTAACTACCAGGCATCCTCGTAACTCCGTATTCTACATGTTACCTAAAATACATAAAAACACCAGACCCCTGATTGGCCGACCCATCAGGCTCTATTCTTGAACCACTTGCTAAATTTGTGGACTCTTTTTTACAACCATATGTGAAACACATTAGGTCTTATGTTAAAGACACGAAACATTTCATTAACCTAATTGAACACCTTACCCTCCCAATGGATGCAGTGCTTATGACTATGGATGTGACATCTCTTTATACTAGCATTCCCCTATCAGAGGCACGTACAGTGTGCCAAAACATATTAGATTCCAGAACCAACTTGAATCCCCTGACACATTTTCTTTTGGATTTGTTGGACGTTGTGTTGGAAAAGAACTATTTTATATTTGGTGGTCAATTTTACCTTCAAATTCAAGGGGTCTCCATGGGCAGTCCAATCGCTCCTTCCATTGCTAATTTATTCATGGACGATTTGGAATTGATATCTGTTTTGAACCCCACACGGAATCCTGTCTATAGCCACATCACTACATACTTTAGGTACATTGATGACGTCTTTATCATTATGAATAATCAACAGTCTGCATATGATTTTTTGACATGGGCCAATACCATCCACCCGGACATCAAATTCACTGGACACGTTGATCCAAATAGTATTCCGTACTTAGATGTCCTGGTTACGAAACTGAATAACAGACTGGTGGTCAATAATTATCGTAAACCTACAGATCGAAATTCAACTCTACATTATTCCAGTTTCCATTCACCATCCTTAAAAAATAATCTACCTTATTCTCAAATATTGAGAATTAGACATAACTGCACACTGCAACAAGATTCTGAACACCATTTTACATCGATTAAAAAGCAATTTTTATCCAAGGGTTATCCAGGACATGTTGTTGATAATGCCATCATCAGGGCATCCAAAGTCTCATGCACCACCCTGTTGGCAGACAAATCTGTGTCCACAGACAATAGATTGGTCTGGCCCTTGACATTAACCAATTTTTCCAGACAGGTTATTCAAACAGTGAAAGGCACATAAAAGAGCACAGAACTTGAAAGACATGTTGGTACACTCAAATATTGACCATGACACTTAAAGTATGAAAATTAGACCTAATTTGGTAGGAAATTTTCCTTGCCACCATTGTGCCATATGTCCCCAATTTACTCATACTAAGTTGTTTCAGAATCCTCATACTAAGATAGTTCATCAACTGCAACATTTTGCTACATGCACCACCAAAGGAGCCATTTACCATATTACTTGTCCCTGTTCCTTGATGTATGTCGGCCAGACCAGTAGGCAAATTAAACTCCGGGTAACAGAACACAAGAATAAGATCAGGAATTGGGCCATTGACTCAAGCCTGTATAAACATTTCAATGGCATGAACCATAGTCCTGAATCATTCAGGGTTCTAGTCTTAGAGGTAGTTACTTCTTCCTCAAACACAGATTTATGCACCAAACTACAACAACGGGAAGCCTTCTGGATATTTACTCTTAAAACGGTTCACCCTAAGGGTCTCAATGATTCTATTTCATTTCAATGTTTTCTGTGAGCCTGGTGTATACCTTTGGTGGAGTTCAAATAGGTTCTTTTTATGTAAAACTTGTTTCAAATGGCTGGGACATAGCCACACCTATATCCCCTTTAAAATTCTCTCCTATATACAGTGAGTTCTACCTGTTTCTCCTGTGCTTGCCTAAGGAATCAAACCAGTAGCAGAGCACCTCGGTAGGAGAGTTTATGTGAGTATACATGCTCCTGTCTTTAATGCTTTTACTATACTTTGTAATTTGTAATTTTGATCCTGTACAAGTGTTTCTAGCCACTCGTATGTATTCCTTGTAGGTCCATTCCGTCGTTGATACTGACACACTGAATTTATTTACTCGAAGAATGTGTTACATTGGAAAATTGACTACTCTAGGTTTTCCATACCTTCATAACCACCACCTGAGGAAGACTTACACCAGGGGTCCCCAAACTAAGGCCCGGGGGCCGGATGCGTCCCTCCAAGGTAATTTACCTGGCCCCCACCCTCATTTATAATATAATATTTTTATATCAGTTTTAATAATATAATATATTGTATATACATATAATATTGATAAGAATATTATCATTTTATACAATATAATACTAACAATAATACCATATAATAATATTAATTATATGTTATATATTACATACAATATTACAGTATAGTGGTATAGTTCAATATAGTATAATGCTAATATTGGGCTATGCTAATAATATAATATATTGTATGTACATACAGCTGCTCTGAGTTCCCTTCGGGGTGAGAAGGGCAGGATATAAATGTAGTAAATAAATGTAGTAAATGAATAAATAAATAATTTTGGACTTAGGCTCGCCCAAAGTCTGAAATGACTTGGACACACAACAACAACAACAACAACAACAACAACAACAACAACAACAACAACAACCCTAATAAACCTGACTATCTCATTGGCCAGAAGCAGGCCCACACTTCCTATTGAAATCCTGATTAGGTTTATGTTGGTTAAAATTATTTTCATTTTTAAATATTGTATTGTTTTTCATTGTTATTGTTGTTTTGCACTACAAATAAGATATGTGTAGTGTGCATAGGAATTTGTTCGGTCCCCCCCAAATGATAATTTGGCCCCTCAACAGTCTGAAGGATTGTGGACCGGCCCTCTGCTTTAAAAGTTTGAGGACCCCTGACTTACACAGTCGAAACCGGTCATGGATGGTGACAAACCTTGGATTTGTTTAAAACATTGGATTAAAAAAAAAGAAAAAGGATTCACTAACTTGGACGTTTAGATTTAGATTTAGATTGAATTAGTGATTTGTACAGTCCTCCATGTGGAACATGAACTCTGGTTGTCATTGGACTCACAAACTCTGAATATAGAGTTCTACTTTCTGTGATTGTATGTGTGTTGGTAACACATTGATTGTATTTTGGTTTAGATACATGTTTTTTGAAACATTTAGTATATTTTGAATCTTTATCATCCTTGGCTGTACACTGAATGTTCTATGACAATAGCATATATAGAAATTATTGTTTTATAGTGTATGCTATTGGATTACATTTCTAGTTATAGTGGCCTCTTGCCTAAGCTTCTTCATCACATCATGATTTTTGCTCCAGGGAGACAGCACACATCTCTTCCTACCTAATATGTTGGAATGCAGATACATGGTCCTCATGGTGCTGGACCCAAAAGGGACACCAACTTGTACTTGCTGCAGGTATAGCTACTCACTATGGCCTGTGGCTTCCTTGATTGAATCTATGCATCTTCTTCTTTTCTTGCTGCCTTTTACCTTTCCAAACATTATGGTCTTTCTTTGTGATATATCCAAAGTATAGCAATTTGGTCATATTGAGAGTTCAAGATCAATTTGTCTTTATAGAAGTCTTTTCTCAGCATTTTTTCTAGCTCTTTTGAAACTGCTCTTTCAAGTCCTAATCGTCTTTTGTAATCTTCAGTCTGATTAATGACTAAGCCAGGGTATGAGAAATCTTGATGCAATTCAGTGTTTTAATTGTCTACTTTAAGGTTAAGTAATTCATATGTGATCATTATTCCTGTTCTATTAATATTCAACTGTAAGCTTGCCTATGCACTTTGTTCCTTGATTTTATTTAGTAATCATTCCAAGCTATTGCTATTTTTTCCAATCGTATGGTGTCATCTGGATATCTTACAATGTTGATGATCCTTCCTCTAATTTGCATGCCTTTTCCTCTTAGTCCCACTTTGCTTATGATACATTTAACAAACAAGTTGAAGGGAGAGGGAGATAAAATGCAGCTTTGCCTGACCCTCTTGCCAATTTAAAACCATTATGTTTACTCATATTCTGTCCTGACAACAGTATCTTGAGTAAGGTTATGCATCAAGATAAACAAATGTTCACCCATTTCTTTCAGAGAAAGCCATACTTTGTCATAATCAGCAATTAAATTCTTTGCTACAGTCTACAAAACATAGACTGGTTTTCTTCAGAAATTGATGGTGTTCCTTCTTTTGTGTAATTCATTATCCAGTGCATGTTTGCCATATGATCCCTAGTGCCTCTTCCTTTTCAGAGCCCAGCTTGGAACCCTGCCATTTCTTACTTCATATATGATGACGTCTTTGTTTTAAAAAATTGAGCATCATTTTGCTTGCACGGGAAATCAATGCAATGATCCTATGGTTGTGGCAATCCCCTATTGTCCTTTTTTGGAGTCTAGAATATATATTGAGCATTTCCAATCTGTGAGCAATCGTTTTATTTTTCATATTTGCTGTCAATTTTAGTTAGAACTAAAACAGATTCTGTTTCTGTATCTTGAAGCATCTCTATTGGTTTGTCATCTGTTCCCGGTGAATTATTTCTCCCAATTGCTCTGAATGCAGCTCCCACTCCACTTGTTAAAATTATAGATTCATTTTCAAATTGTTCTTCCTTGAATTGTTCTGTCATCCTTTCATCTCTTTTATATACTTTATATATACTTGTTCTTTATTTTTTGTTGTATTGATTATTATAGTAGCTCTTTTTTCCCTGCACACAAATAATGGAACAATTGCATTCAGTGTCAGAAGTTGCAGAATTCTAGGAAGAAACCTACTCACGGCCAAGGCTTGAAATTGATTCCTTTATTTCCGGACTAGTACAGGTTAGAGAAAAAGTCACTTCTGAGCATTGGCATAAAAACATGGCTATATCCCCCAGCAACATACCTCCTCCCTTTCAGGGCAAAATGCAGCCAACTGGCACACTGGGGCTCCACTGCCGCTTCTCTTCTCAGTCTTGCATACATTTCCAACTCTGGCTCTGAGCCCCTCTCGCTGACCTCCCATCTGAAATAAGAGGCTTCGCAGGATAGGCTCCATGGATTCCATCCTTTCTTCCAACACTCATAAATATTGTGGGGTTTTAACAGGACCCCATTCGGGCAGCCAGTCCATCTTCCTCCGGACCATAACCCTGAATGGCCCTCTCGGCTCTCCCTCTAACAGTGACATTCCTGTGACTAGGCCCCCTCCCAACCTCAGTGGCTCTCCTGGTTCTTCTCCCAGTGACCCAGCCTGGGGGGGGAGGGGGGACAATTCCTGTGGGGTCGCCCCTCCTGATACACTGTGACCTTCATTCTCCAACATCCCACTACTAAACGTCTTATTGTCTTGCACATAAAGAGTATATCAAGGATAAGTGACTTTGAAGTTTCATTTATTTGAAGTTCCAGAGGGAGTCACAACATTTAGAGTTACGGTTCTATTTCCATTACTTAAGTTTTTTGTTGCTCATCTGTCTTTAACTGCTTGAAGAGTTTCATCTGTCATCCATTCAGACTTCTTTCTTTTCTGGCTGCTGATAGTATCTTTTTGCATTCCTCCCTGGCAATGTCCCTGACGTCAGTCTAGAGTTCTTCTGGCTTCTGGAAAACTGGGCTGAATACCACAAATCTATGTATCACCTTTACATTCTACACCAGTGGTTACCAACCTTTTTTTGTCCAGGGCCCACTTGACCAGGGACCACTCTCCAACATTAGTACCAAAAATGTTATGAATCAATTTTTGGTCAACTTTAGATTCGGTTTGGTTATTTGGGGCTGATTCAGAAAATTGCATTAGATAGACCACAACAGCTCTAGTTTATAATACAAAACATATGCCATCCAGTAGTTGCCATGTGCTTGCCCACAGAAAACCATATTAATAATCTAGAGTTGATGTGGTCTATCCAATGCAATGGTCAGTTCTGCGGAAAGGAGCAGAAAAAAATAAAGAGGAAGAGGGTTCGCAGACTGGATTTTCATTTTTGCGGCCCACCGCTGGGCAGCAATTCACAGAAGAAGAACCACTGTTTTATAGCAGCATTGTTCAGTCTGTGTTTGGACATAGTGATATGCATAATCAATTTCTTTCAATTTAATTTTCAGTGTTAGTGGTTCATGGTCTGTGCCACAATCTCCTCTTGGCTTGCTTTTGCACATCTGTATCTTTTATGATTTCTTTATTCTAGACCAGATTTTCCTATAGTCTCTGATTTTGCACTCTTTCATACTTTTGCATTCCAATTTCCTCGGATTAACACAAAATCCTATTTTGTTGTGTGATCAAGTTCCTCCCAGATTACAATATGCAATCTTTCAGTTTCTTCGCTTCCTGCTTGTGTGTTTGGAGCAGAAACCTGAATTAAACTTATAACGAATTTTCCATGAGATTTTATTGATATTATTTTATCAAAATTTATATTATATCCGTTGACTGTTGTTCCTACATCTTCTTTCTAGGTTGTGCTAACAAACATTTGGTATAGTGCTACAGTTGTTTCTGAGACATCCTCTGCCAGTGGTCCCCCCCCCCCCCCCCGCAAGGTAGGCATTTGGCACATGTAATTTTTCTCTTAACATGGGAGACCCTACCAGGAGCACTGCTACCATCAGGAACACACAGTCCACAAAAAGGTGATGCTATTGATGGAAAAGATGCTGCAACAGTCTTCTCTCACGTCTGCCTTTTTATTCAGAGATTAGAAAGTACAACCTTTTGCTGCCACCTGGTGGGCAACATGTTTTCCACAGGTTTTTGTACCAGATGTTTTTAAAAGTTGACATAAGCAGAAAAGAGTTTGTGGAATAGAGTGATATTGGACTTGTGTGGGCTGAATTCCACTCTTCATCAGATTTAGTGTCAATGAATCCATGGGTTGCAAATTCTTCAGTTAAATGGTGCATGTGCTACACCGCAACTGGACCATTCCGGCATCATAAAAAACAGAGACAGGAGATTGGCTATCTAATGATTCTGAGAACTGGCTTTTCACAAGGTTTGCAAAATTCCTAGGGTCCCAATGTAGGCCTTCTGGGGCACAGACAAAGGGAAAATGAACATACATTACTAGATTTAAAAAAAACATTACTAGATAAGCTTTGGTGTCTCAGGCATGTTCTGTTTTAAGGCACCTTGTGCCGTGTGTAAGCTGCCCGGGTCCCTTGGTGGCGGGATACAAGAATAAAATTGTTGTTATTATTATTATTATTGTTATTGTTATTGTTACTATTATTTTTAAAAAGAAATTGTTCTGGCAAAGTAAAAACTTGGAGAGCAAAAGGTAATGCTTTCCCTAACAAGGGTACTTTTGGCTCCTCCCACAATTTCCCCTCCCACAATTGAGGAAACGTTTCATTTTAAACCTGGGAGCAACAAATGCCATCACATTACAGAATAGTCCAGGAGCTGCAGTGGTGCAATGGGTTAAACCTTTTTGCCAACTGGGCTGTTGTCCGGAAGGTTGCCGGTTCGAATCCACAAGACGGGGTGAGCTCCCATCTGTCAGCCCATTTTCCCCAAGAGATGTTCCAATAAGTGCTAGATCCTGCTGGGATTCTGATCTGGTAAGGGAGCTTCTTTCTCCATCCATGTTTGCTTTTTGGGTGAGGAGGAAGCTCCCAAGAGATGTTCCAGTAAGTCTAAGACCCCGGGGTTTCAACTGAAATCCCAATGGGGAGGAAATATTGAAGCACCTTGCCATGCTCTGTGACCACAGGGTGGACTGTAGCCCCGTTCTATGGATTTTGTGAACAAACACTATTGCACTTAAAAGGCAAGATACATAATTAATGGGACATTAAATTGGTTTTCATGATAATTTTGTCTTCTTCCCTTAAAGAACTGAACCACCCAAGGACACACTGAGGCTTGGATAATTTTCTTGGATGGATGGTTGCACATATGGCCAAGAAAGTCCCAGTCCTCTTTCATTGTCAATGATGCCTTTGACCCTTGGCATTTGAGAAGAGCTATATCATGTGATATGTGCAGAGGCGGTCCAACCACCAGGCGGGGGAAGCATTTGCCTGTGGTGCCATTGTCCCGGGGCGTGTGGAGGTCCCGGGGGGATGGCACCACCCCCCTGCCTCCTTCTCCTTTCCAGGCCTTTTTTGGCGCGCCCCTGCAGTGCGGGGGGTGGGGCCGTGTGGGGGCGGGGCAAGCCACGCAGGAGGCAGGGCCAGGCCACGCGGTGGAAGGCCCAGCCAGGCTCAAGAGACAAGGGCATCCCTATCAGTTGCTGTGTGGGGTCCTCTCTGTCATGGTATTCCCAACAACTGGAAGATTGGAAGCATATTTTTCTCAAACATACTAGCACCGCCCCCCCCCCCACGCCACCTAGCCCTGCCCCCCACCGCATCCCTATCAGTTCCTATGTGGGGTCCTCTGTCATGGTATTCGCAACAATTGGAAGATTGGAAACATTTTTTTCAGACATACTTTAACTATGTGTTTTATGTTCACCGTATTTGCTGTATTTGCTGTATTTGCTGTATTTTCTTATTGGAAATATGCTTTAAATTAATAAGGTACAGAAAATGCTCCTGAGTACTATTTATTTCAAAAGAAAGCATTAAGCAAACAGTTACAATGGTACTGAAATGGATTTGTTTGGAACCAGACCTCAATGGATTCATTCCTCCAGGGACACTGAGGTTACAGCAGATAGTGTTTTCAGTCATGGAAAGAATGGTAGGGCATCCTGTTTAGACAGATTGGGGAATGTGGACACAAAGATGTATTGGCTATTATTCTATATAAGCTACATTATTAAGGATACTCACCCATTTCACTTCTGGTTCGTCGTCCCCCCCCCCCCCCCAAATGTGGTTGAAACATTACTCAATTGTGCTCTGATCACTGGCAAAAGGGACTTTCTTCTTTTCATACAGCAGACAGTTGGTAAACTAGGTTTGGGGATGAGTTAGGACTGTGGCAATAGTGTCACAACCAATGCTAAGTAATAATGAATGTGGAGCAGTTATGGATGATGTTGTAGACACCAGCATGGTATAGTACTTTGAGCATATATGTATCTGCATTGTAGAATTAATGCAGTTTGACACCAATGTCATGATTCAATACTATAGAATTGTGGGATGTTTAGTTTTGCAAGGTCTTTAGCTTTCTCTGCCAAGGACTGCTGGTGCCTCAACAGACTACAACTCCCAGGATTCCATAGCTTTGAGCCATGGCAGTTAAAGCAATGTCCAGCCTACATTAACTCTACAATGTGACTGCACCATGTCACTCTGAAGACTGTGCTTTGAATCCCCATTCAGTTCGAGAAACCCACTGGATATCCTTGGGTAAGGCATATTTTCTCAGCCTCAGATGAAAGCAAAGGGGAAAAAACCTCTGAACAAATCCCGTTTAGTGAAACTCACTAGGTAAGTCTGCAGGATAGCCTTTCCTAAACTGCACTGGTACATGCCATTGTGTTGTAAGATGCCAAAGTAGATATTGGAAATGAACTTTCCCTTTAAGTGTGAGAACCAACTGTACAGCTTTGGTCATCAATGGACCAATGCTTGGGACTGAAATATGCTTCCTATTTAAAAGACTTCATGTATCCTTGAATTGTTGCATCTATGAATAGCTCTACAGCTCTCAGAGCACAGTACATAAACCAGTCAGATGAAAATCATGAAGCAAAGAAGTTATTTAAACAGTTAAAAATAAAAGTAGCAGAAAGCATAATTAGAGCAAAAATACCAAAGTTATTGTCATTGCTGCAGTATCCCTTACATCAGTTAACATAGCTGGATCAGTCACTACATGATGGTTGGCCCCAAAATGTAGTAGCCAGCACTTTTTATTTGGTTATGTACCTTTGGCTACCATAAAGCAATTGGCTCCTCTGGTTGATCCTCTTCTCATTGGGCCACCTCTGCCTCTCCTGGCTCTACTGCTGCTTCCTCTGGGATGTCCCGAGCATGCCAGCATCTCTTGCAAAGTGCCCAAACTTGTAGCATGGAAAGGATCTCTGTTCCTCCAAAATCCTCCCAATCTTGTACTCTCAGATTTTGAAAGCTATGTATTAAAAAGTCCCAATCCTTGCTCAGACTGCTCAAAAGAATGTAACACTGCTGAGCCAGTTCAATTTCAATTCCCCTTGCTTGGGTTTGAACAAAAAGGTCTTTCATAGTATCTCAATGATTTTTGACATTTTCTACCTTTTTCAGTTTAGTCCCATACAATTTCTTAGTCCAAATTATTTGAGATATACAAGATTCTTTCCCATGTGCATTTTCCAAATTGTCCTACCCATCCTTTGCGAAATTCTTATCTCCAACGTGCACCAAATGACTTTCCTCCAAACTACTAAAAAGTAGGCTAGCCAAACCTACGGTTAGGTAGATCTGTAATTGGCCAAGTAAACAAACCCAAAGGGAGCTCCCCAATGCCTTCTCTTCACCCTGGAAAGAAGTCACGAGTGGAGTGCCGCAGGGTTCTGTCCTGGGCCCGGTTTTGTTCAACATCTTTATTAGCGACTTAGACGAAGGGTTAGAAGGCACGATCATCAAGTTTGCAGATGATACCAAACTGGGAGGGATAACTAACACTCCAGAAGACAGAAGCAGAATTCAAAACGATCTTAACAGATTAGAGAGATGGGCCGAAACTAACGAAATGAAATTCAACAGGGACAAAGGCAAGCTACTTCACTTCGGCAGAAAAAATGAAATGCAAAGATATAGAATGGGGGACGCCTGGCTCAACAGCAGTACGCGTGAAAAAGATCTTGGAGTCCTTGTGGACAACAAGTTAAACATGAGCCTACAATGTGATGTGGCAGCGAAAAAAGCCAACGGGATTCTGGCCTGCATCAATAGGGGAATAGCGTCTAGATCCAGGGAAGTCATGCTCCCCCTCTATTCTGCCTTGGTCAGACCACACCTGGAATACTGTGTCCAATTCTGGGCACCACAGTTGAAGATAGATGTTGACAAGCTGGAAAGCGTCCAGAGGAGGGTGACTAAAATGATCCTATGAGGAGCGGCTTGAAGAACTGGGCATGTTCAGCCTGCAGAAGAGAAGGCTCAGAGGAGACATGATGACCATCTATAAATATGTGAGGGGAAGTCATAGGGAAGAGGGAGCAAGATTGTTTTCTGCTGCCCTGGCAACTGGGATGCGGAACAATGGCTTCAAACCGCAGGAAAGGAGATTCCACTTGAACATCAGGGAGAGCTTCCTCACTGTGAGAACTGTTCAGCAGTGAAACTCTCTGCCCTGAAGTGTGGTGGAGGCACCTTCTTTGGAGACTTTCAAGCAGAGGCTGGGTGGCCATCTGTCGGGGGTGCTTTGAATGAGATTTTCTTGCTTCTTGGACTGGATGGCCCATGAGGTCTCTTACAACTCTTTGATTCTATGATTCTGTGACAGCAAAATAGTGGCATGTGCTTTCAAATCTCTCTCAGCTCCATTGGCAGATTGATCTTGGCCAGTCAGGGCTGCCTCATTCCCCTCTCTTATCAGTAAATTCCTCATAAGTACAGCCTATGATGAATAATTTCCATCTTTCAATTTCAGAAACCTAGGGCATTAGGCAGCGCTGCCATCCTTCAGCACCTTTTTTGTGCTGAACTCACCACTCAACTTTGGGATTTTCTGGTCTATGGACAACAACACAGAGAGACTGCTCCTCCAGTGACTCTGTCATGCATGTCCAACATTAATCACAGTGGCAGCAATCACAGCAGATCCTTTGATGCTGATCCCTTTTGGCAGACCATAATCACACAGGATGCTTCTTTTGGGTGCAGTGTGAGCAAATGCAGGACCATAACCATTGCCAATACAATTATCTGGCCAAAATGCTGACTACTATCAAATAAACTGGCTTCAAACATTTTTTTTGCTTTAAGCTGCTCTTTTTATTTATATTTCTGTCATTACAATAACATTTACTCATTGGCATAGTCATAACAAAAGAGACTGTACAATGATGGTTGCTTACATTTTATATTAACTCTTGCTCATTAATGTAGAATCCAGCCTACTGGTACGTAAAAACGTAACTTCCGCTTTTTGGCCATAAAACCAAAGGAAATGCCTGGAATTTATCATCAAGAGTCTTCTCTTGGAAAGAGAGTGGAAACCGCTTACAAAAGGTGAAGAAAGATGCCACCAATCTGACTGGAAATACCTGTCTGGCCATTCAAACAGGTGTTATGGCCAAAGGTGAGGCTTTGTTAGGAACCAACCATAGAAATGCAAGCGCTGGACATTTAGGGATATAATTCTCTATTGAGAGTGATCATCTCGATTGAGATGGTACCGTGTTTCCCCGAAAATAAGACAGTGTCTTATATTAATTTTTGCTTCCAAAGATGTGCTAGGTCTTATTTTCAGGGGATGTCTTATTTTTCCATGAAAAAGAATTCACATTTATTGTTGAACAAAAAACATTGATTATATACTGTACAGTAGTTGTCATCACAAACCAGTATAACCAGACAAACTGTGAACCCTATCAATAATTTTTTGTTACTACCATTATTTCCATGTACAACAACCTATGGTACGTATGTTTATCGATCCTGCATGCTGTAATGTTCTGTTTGGCGGGCATGCTTCCAAACAAAAACTTTGCTAGGTCTTACTTTTGGGGGAGGCCTTATATTTAGCAATTCAGCAAAACCTCTACTATGTCTTATTTTCTGGGGATGTCTTATTTTAGGGGAAACAGGGTATCTGTGCACTTATTCCACCCTATACATTTTATAGCATTCCCTCCCTGAACCTGAATCCCATCTAGCCTTGGAAAGTAAGCAGGACTTACATTAGACTTACTTGTAGGAAGCACTGCTGAGGGACAGACCAAGGAGCTCTCATTCCCGCTTTTGTCTCCTGGGTCAGTACATCAGAGGCCTCCCCATTGACGCCTCAGATTTCCACCCACAGGAGAGACCAAGGGATGAGCGATGTTCCAGAGCTGGGCAAGGCCTGTAGTTCTGTTTCAAATGCCTCAATTCTGAGCTTCTAAGGATACTCCATGTGTAGGGTTTCAAGGGCAGCCAAAAGGGATGGGGTGGGGGGTGCTTCATCTCAGGAAGGATAGATGAAGCACTCTGAGGCTGTTGAAACACAAATTGAGAGGAGGATGTTTTAACAGGATTCACTGTTAAGGTATATAATATCTCTATCTCCTGGTCTGCATTTTGACAGAACATACCAAGAGCATTGGACACTTAATGCTCAGTCACCCCAGTGTAAGCTGTTTCAATAAGCCATAGAAGGAAATACAAGTACTACTATGCTGCATTTAACTCACATGTAGGAACCACTGCTGGGGAATAGGGAGTGACCAAAGAGTTCTTTTCTCAGTACGAAGCGACTTGCTTTCTTCTCCTGGTGAAGTCCAGAGGAGCCCTCCACATAAATGCCAGGAGTTGCCGCTGAATGCTCAAGGAGTTCAGAGGAACCAAGGTCACCATAAAGTCCCAGTGACAAATTCTGCTCATATTCGAGGAGACTGGGGTCAGATCTCAGCTCACAGAAGAGGTTGAGGGATGAGCAATGTTCCCAAGCAGGGCAAAGCTTTTAGTTCTTGACCAAATGTCTCAGCTCTGGCCTTCCCAGATTACTCCATGCCATGGGAAAGGGAGCAGAGAGGATGGGGAGAGGACAGGAAGGGGAGGAGGGGAAAGTAGGGGAGAGGGGAGGAGGGGAAGGGAAGGGGGGAAAGGAAAAGAAGGGGAGGGGAGAAGGGGAGGGAAGTGGAACCTAGGGGAGGTGAAGAGAAGGGGAAGAGAAAGAGAAAGGAAGACAGAGGAACAAATAAAAGGTGAAAGAGAAGGAAGAAAAAAGGAGAATGAGAAAGCAAAGGAGAAAAGAAAAAGAAGATTGCAGAGAGAATAAGTAGAGAAGAGAGAAAGAAGAGACGAAGAGAAAAAGATAAGATATATGAAAAAAGCGAAAGACAGAAAGATAGAAAAGAAAAAGGTAGAAAAATGAAAGATGGTATGAAAAGGGAGATATGACATGGATGAGATGTGTCAGATGTGCATGGTGTATGGGAGGTATGTGAGGTGTACCTGGTGCAGGCATGGGCAAACTTTTTAACTTGGGAGCTACATAGCAGGCCAGAGTGGGGTGGAAGGGCCGGAAAGACAGGAAAAGTTTGGGTCCCAAAAGGGTTGGCCTTGCTCTGGAAGAGATGTTGGACAAGGGGGAAAATGTGTATCCATTAGACCCCATATTGCTTACTCCTGATATAGAATCCTAGAGCTGGGAGAGACCCCCAAGGGCCATCCAGCCCAACCCCTTGACATGCAGGAAGGCACAATCAAAGCACTCCTGATACACAACCTCTGTGGAATAGCCGCCACAGAATGAGGCTCCACCACACTCTCCAGAAAGTTTCTCCTAATCTTTTCAGTTGAATCCCTTTTCCTGCTGTTTGAACCCATTGCTCCCTTGTGCCCTGGTTTCTAGAGCAGCAGAAAGTCTGTTTCCCCCCTCCCTCCTCTTCAATGGGACAGCCTTTTAACTTATGAAATATGGTTCACATGTTCCCTCTCAACCCTCTCTTCCGCAAGCTAAACATCTCTCAGGAGGAAAAGAGGAAAGAAAAAGAGGAGGGAGGAAGGGAGGAGGAGAAGGATGTAAAGAAGGAAGGGTAGAAGAGAAGGGGGGAGGAAGGAGAAAAGGAAGGAAAGACAAAAGGGAAGGAAGGAAAGATGAAAGTGTAGAAGGGATGGAAGGGTGGAACAGAATGGAGTGAGGGAAGGAAGGAGAAAGAGGGAGGGAAGGAGGAAAAGGTGAAAGATAAGGAAGGAAAGAGAGAAGGAAGGAAGGATAAGATGGTGACAGAGAGGAGGGCCTGATAAAAGAACCTAAGGGGCTGCCTCTGGCTCCCAGGACTGGGTTTGCCCATACCTGATCTGGTGTGTGTGTGGTATGTAAGATATGTGCAGTGTCCAATGTATATGAGGTGTGAGATGTAAGGAGGGGGATGGGGGTAGTAGAGAAGGGAGAGGAGTGGTAGGGAAAGAGGGGAAGGAAAGGGAGGGGAGGGGAAGAGGGGGGAGGGGAGGGGAGGGGAGGGAAGGGCGGAGAGAGGAGGTAGATAGAGGCAGAGGGGAGGGGAAGGAGGAGTTGAATGGAATGGGCAACCCAGCAGGAAGGGAAAATGCCTTGGCATAGAATTTCTCTTGATTTCTCCAGATTTCAAGTGGCTCTCACTTAAGGTGGTGTTGTCACTTGCAGTCTCTGCAAATTAAGCTTTCGCTGGCTGGGAGTGATGTGGCTGGACTGTTAGCTGAAATCTTTACCTCACCCTTTATACTTGTGGGGCTTGTTGTCCAGTCTGTGCTCCTGCAGAAAGAAACATAGTGTTCACTGCTTCCTTGCTCCAACAAGAAATTTACCATCTAAGACAAGGAAATGGTGAATCAACTGCTTAGGCAACATACAAAAGTCACCAGTTGTGGCCACAGCACAGTTTGCACACTATTGTACAGGGCCAAAGAATGTTAGGGGAACCATACATATTCTATTTCAGCCCACACATTTGGTGATATGAAATGGGCCGGAAAGTTCATCAGGGCAATACCTAGTGTAAGAAAATAAAACACACATTTTGTTCCATCCAAGAAATTTTTCCAAGCCTCAGTGCATCTTTGGGTGGGCTTACTGCTGGACAAGTGGGCTTAATAACAAAAGACCCTCCTCATAAATGTACAGCAGAGCAACTCTTCAGCAGCCGCGCAATCCAGAGCCAGTAGCTCAAAATGGTAAAAGGGACAAAAACACACAAACCAATGTTATATCTTGCACAGCAGGCTTTTCTTTGTAGTTAAATATAATTGTACTATTTACTGTTTAGCCAGCATTGCACTACCTGACATCTGCCAGGAAGTAGCAGCCAGCAACGAGGACCAAGGCATTGACATCTCTGGCCCATCCTCTATTCAGGTATCAGCCAGCACACCAACACCTTAAATCAAGAAATAGTTTTCTAAAATCTACCGAGAAACTCGCCGGAACACCTCAGCAAGTGAGAGTACAAAACTGACAGGCTAAAACCCGGAACCTCAATCAGTGGCTGATGCCAGATGAGAGACTCCCTTCTGGGCACACAGAGATACTTGCTGGAATACCTCGGCAAGTGAGAGTCCAAAAGTGGCAGGCTAAAACCCGGAACCTCAATCAGTGGCTGACGCTGGATGAGAGACTCCCTCCTGGGCACACAGAAAAATGGGCGATTTGGAAGGTGCTGAACGGACTGCGTCTGGCACCACGAGATGCAGAGCCAACCTTAAGAAATAGGGCAACAAAGTGGAGTCCACGACATGCGAGTGTGGAGAAGAGCAAACCACAGACCACTTATTACCATTTACTCTGAGCCCTGCCACATGCACTATGGAGTACCTTCTTACAGCAACACCAGAGGCACTCCAAGTGGACAGCTCCTGGTCAAAGGACATTTAGTATCATGCCAAGTTGTTTGTGTAAAAAAAAAAAAAAAACTTTGTGTTTTCAAATACATTACAACTTGTACCCTTGGTTTGCTTCTGACATGATAAATAAATAAATAAATAATACCATTTACAATAACAAGTTTTCCATAACACAAATAAAGAAATACATAGTATCTTTACATGCAGCAGCCTTCACATACAAGAGCTTTACAACACGAGGCTTCTCTCTCTCTCTCTCACCCAGGTTCACCTCACGCGGACTGAGGAATTCTCTCTCTGAGGCCAAAACTACCAACAGAAGGCTTCGGCCTGCTTATTCCCCTCAGGGCGATGCTTGCTTTGGCCCAATCAATGATGGGTTTTCTCTGAATTTTTACATTTTCAAGTTGCAGATATTTGATTCCTTAGATACAAAATATATGGATGTAGATGGCCAACCAAAGTGCGAGCCATTTAGAGTTATTGTTCATTCTTAGGGGCAAGAATCATACACATCAACCTTCTGGATTTGGGTGGGATGGTCCAAATAAGCCTCTGTCAGCATACCTATTTCAGCTGCTCTTCAAATGGCCTGATTTCTCTTTCCAAGCCCCCTTCCACACAACTGAATAAAATACCACATTTTCTGTTTTGAACTGGAATATATGGTAGTGTGGACTCAGATAACCCAGTTCAAAGAAGATCTTGTGGGCTTTTCTGCCTTGATATTCTGGGTTATATGGCTGTGCGGAAGGGCCCCTCATCTCACTTCCTTGGCCATCCTACTTCAGTTGCTGCAAATAGAGTTCAAAGTAACTCAATTACAATAAGTAGGCAGGAAAGAGGAACCACGAGGAGGCTCAAGCAAATGCAAAATGGGGTTTTACCTTCTTAGCTGCAGTCAGATGTTGCTTGGCTACAAAGGTCCCAGTCTGCAGCTGTGAAATTTTGCAGGGACTTCAAGGTGCGTTGAATTTAATGTGGAAATAGAAGGACGCTGTCAACTCCCCGGAATATTTGTCCAGTACAGTAAGTTGTGTTCTCCTTTTTCCAGATTCCCTCTTCTCTCGGTCACTGTGGATGGGTATGATTCTCTCTCAAAGGCAAGTCCTGTCCACATCCTCTGTCATGGGCTACTCCACAGATTGGGGCTCCCAGAGCTCCCAGTCCTGTCCCAGTTGCTACTTGCTGGTCCCAATGGGGTGTTGTTTGTTTTGGTTTGCTTGGAAGATCTCTTCGTGAGAATTTGTTTTATGTGTGGGTATGGGTGCACAGAGACCAACACACAATCTTCGCAGAAAGAGGTTCCAATCCAAAGGCATGGATACAATGACAGTTGGTGGCCTCTCGGTCCATCCATCTGCCCGTCCATCTGTCCGCCTTCACAGCCATTCACCCAATCCCACCAGTTTGGCGACTGGGGATGGAGGGAGGGAGGGAGGTCTCCCAGCAAGTGCTGCCAGGACTGTGATGTTTTGCTTTAACTGCCCTTGTAACTGCCATGGAAGCATCCAGTGGCATTCTGAGATTTCTGGTTGGCCCAGAGTTACTTGAGCTCTCTCTCTGCCTGAGGGTTTGCCTACATGCAGGACTTTTTGGCACAGCATTTCTTTTAAAAAAAAATAAAGTCTAAAGAATATTTAACATTACTATCATGAAACAAATTGTTTGAATGAGACAGTTGCTACACATTCAGTATGAATGTAAGTTTTCATTTTTAAACGTCATACATTTTAAACAATATTTCATTGAGAAAGACGTCCAAAAATACCGACTTAGAGATAAACTCCACCTTATGGTAGCATTCAGTCTTACTTTTCTTGTCCCTATTTTGTTTCTGGAAGTTATCACGTAACCGTTGGAACCAGTTGTCTTCATTTCACACAAATCTTTTACATGTTTGAAATGGTCAAAACAGGAAACCAATCAAATATGGATGTGATCGTTCACTTGCATGGGATTACAAAGAGAAATCCATGTCAAACTAAGGCATAAAAATCTGAAATTCAAATCTTTATGAAAATGATGGTCAGGTTTCATCCCTTTTTATTTTGTTCATGCCTTGATAGTCAGATTTTGCTTTTTTTAATTACAAAATAATTTCTTAAAATTCAAAACATTTTCATAGAATCATAGAATCATAGAATAGTAGAGTTGGAAGAGACCCCATGGGCCATCCAGTCCAACCCCCTGCCAAGTAGCAGGAAATCGCGTTCAAAGCACCCCCGACAGATGGCCATCCAGCCTCTGCTTAAAAGCCTCCAAAGAAGGAGCCTCCACCATAGTCCGGGCTAGAGAGTTCCACTGCCAAACAGCTCTCACAGTGAGGAAGTTCTTCCACATGCCAATTTTCTTTTACCTTTCAAATTTCCTCTGTCGATTTTCATTCCTCCCTCTTTCATTTGGATTAATCTGTTATTGGCAGGAATGTAGACTATTCAGCAGAGAAAACTTTCCTTGTGTTTTTAAAACTATGTTTGTTGTATTAAACTGGGTAAACCTCTCTTCATGTCCCCATATATATATGAAGTTTTTATGATTGATATTGGATCTTGATTCTGATAAATATTAATTCAAAGATGAAGTGTTTTAAATGGAGTATGTGCATTTTGTATCATTTTTCATGTTTTGTCTAATAGTGAAACAGTTAACTAAGTCTGATGACAGAGGCTTATTTGGACCATCCCATCCAAATCCAGACAGTTGACGTGTATGATTCTTGCCCCCATGAATGAACAATAAATCTCTAAATTGCTAGCACTTCAGTTGGCCAATCACATTCACATACTTTGCATCTATGGGTTCAAATATCTACAACTTGGAAATGTAAAAATATCCAACAAAATAATCCTTTATTGGGTCAATTTATATCACTTTTTAAACAGTGTTTTTTAAACAGACTAGGATGAGGAACAATGGCTTCAAACTACAGGAAAGGAGATTCCACCTGAACCTCAGGAAGAACTTCCTCCCTGTGAGGGCTGTTCGGCAGTGGAACTCTCTCCCTGTGGTGGAGGCTCCTTCTTTGGAGGCTTTTAAGCAGAGGCTAGATGGCCATCTGTCGGGGGTGCTTTGAATGCGATTTCCTGCTTCTTGGCAGGGGGTTGGACTGGATGGCCCATGAGGTCTCTTCAAACTCTACTATTCTATGATTCTACTAGCTGTGCCCGGCCACGCGTTGTTGAAACAAAACTTGATGACAAAGCTTCAATGGAGACAATTTTATCCCATGATAACTTCTTCAGGAGTGAATTTCCCTTCCGAGGGGTAGATTTCTCTCACTTCCTATTGTTCCACCCCTATTCTTAACTTTAAGTTGTTTGTAAGTCAGATGTTTGTAACTTGGGGACTGCCTGTATATCCCTCCAAGGAGCGTATACAGTAGAGTCTCACTTATCCAACATTCGCTTATCCAATGTTCTGGATTATCCAACGCATTTTTGTAGTCAATGTTTTCAATACATCATGATATTTTGGTGCTAAATTTGTAAATACAGTAATTACTACGTAGCATTACTGCGTATTGAACTACTTTTTCTGTCAAATTTGTTGTATAACATGATGTTTTGGTGCTTAATTTGTAAAATCATAACCTAATTTGATGTTTAATAGGCTTCTCCTTACTCTCTCCTTATTATCCAACATATTTGCTTATCCAACATTCTGCCGCCCAATTTATGTTGGATAAGTGAGACTCTACTGTATTATGACATGAATCCACACATGTATACCAGTGCTTGTGATGATGGAGAACCTAACAGTAGAGGTTCCTGCTAATGCCATCACTATTTACTGCAGTTATCCATACACCTTTATTGTTGTATGAAACTGGTGGGTCTGTAATCCTATAATGCATCATGGTCTCTTGTTGAAGGCTTTCATGGCTGGAATCACTGGGTTGTTGTGCATTTTCCGGGCTGTATGGCCATGTTAAAGAAGCATACTCTCCTAACGTTTCACCCACATCTATGGCCAGAGGCGGTTCAACCACGAGGCCAACTAGGCAGTTGCCTGTGGCACCATCTTGTTGGGGGCGCCATCGAGGCAACTCCTGTCTCCTGCGGCCTGCCTCCGCAAGGTATTGAACTGCTTTTTCTGTTGATTTGTTGTAAAACATGATGTTTTAGTGCTTAATTTGTAAAATCTTAATGTAATTTGATGTTTAATAGGCTTTTCCTTAATCCCTCCTTATTATCAAACATTTTCCCTTATCCAACGCTTTTATTTTTCAGTGATTGGGGGGTTTTTTTGGGGGGGGGGGCAAAATTCTGTTCGCCTACACTTGAAAAATACCTAGGGCTGGCTCTGTCTATGGCAGACATCCTCTGAGAATGCCTGCCATAGATATGGGCAAAACATCAAGAGAGTATGCTTCTGGAACATGGACACATCCCAGAAAATTCACAACAACCCAGTACCAGAGTCTGTTATAAATGTTGGATGTGATGCCTGCTTTGAATGATATAATAAACTGCCAGTTATAATGTGAGCAAATATTGCTTCTTAATCAGAGTGTGTGTGTGTTCGTGTTATATTGAATGTAGAGATCTGAAGGGACAAGTCCAAATATTGGAAACAAATTTAAACTTTGATATACAGATCTCAAATGCTCTTCTGATATTTAAAACCTCATGTATTTAAAACCTAAGCCACAGTTTTTTGGGATATGCCAGGCACTACTCACCGCTGCCTGCAACCCAAAGTATGTCAATATCCTGCCTCTTCTTTTCCTCCCTCCTTAGAAGCCAACCATAGGAACCAATACCCAGGCAGTCTTCTGTCTTCTCTCGCCATGCTTTTATCTGCAGGGAGGAAGAGATCCTCCCCTGGGTGTAACTGCGTGCTGTGAAGAATAGGACTTACAGCTGCCTCCAACAATGGCCAGTGCCTCCATTCTCTAGCTGCCACCCAGTGAATTGGTATAAAAGAGTCCACTGAGCGGAGTACAGAGTAAACTCATCTGGTTCCTGTTGCTGACCTGACTGCTTTACAAGCCCTTTGAACAGCATCCTTTGCAACAAGACAAAAAATAAACTTCTGCTTATATAGTCATGGGCTCTTTCCACCGAAGCAACAGAGCTGAGAGCCATTTCCAAGCTCGAGAAGAACACGAACTGGACACTCTGGGGAAGAACGCATGGGACAATCCTGTGTATAATGGCTCACCTTCCTCTTCACTGAAAATCAGAACTATCTACAACCCCAAATCAATCCTAGAAAACCCCTATGAGAATATTGAGAAACTGACTGACTCTCCAGCCTACCAAAAAGAAAACAAGCCAACTGAGGAAGTGAAGAAGAAGGAGAAGAAGCCTTTCCCTGGAATCTGTTTCTTTATCTTCAAAGGCATTCGAGGTAACTGGGTGGGATGAGGTGAAGCAGAGTTTGGAAATTTAGAAGAAGGCCATCAGCTTGTGGCAGCTTCGTATCCAGACAAGGGGAAGCAAGAAAGTAAAAATTTTACAGCAATTACTATAGAAATATGGCTTGTTGTTTAGGGAAGTGGTTGTTGTCCAGTACTTGGCTGCACTGTGTCATCAAGTCAGGAATGGAGTTGGGAAGTGGGAGCCTGATCTATCCCCCCCCCCCCAAATGATCTATTACACTTTTACATTTAATGAGTCTGAGCTCAAATCCACAACCCTCCAAATATTTGAACAATGCCAACGTATTGATTGATTGATTGATTGATTGATTTATCTTATTTATACCCCACCTTTCTCTACCCCAAGGGGAACTCAAGGTGGCTTACAAATGGCACTTATACAGTGCCTTAAGGCATACAACTTAAGCTTGAGATAAATATTTATTTATCTTAATTTTCCTGAACTCAGAGAGATGTAATTATATGGATGCTCATTTCAAAGTACTGTATATACTCGACTGTAAGCCGACCCGAATATAAGCCGAGCCACACAAAAAACTGGGAAAACATTGACTCCAGTATAAGCCGAGAGTGGTAAATTTCAGAAATAAAAATAGATACCAATAAAATTACATTAATTGAGGCATCAGTAGGTTAAATGTTTTTGAATATTTACATAAAGCTCAAATTTAAGATAAGACTGTCCAACTCTGATCAAATCATTATTCTCATCTTCTTCAATGTCAATGTGCTTATGTATCCTTTTAATAATAATAATAGAGTAAAATAATACATGTAATAATAATAAATACAGGAAAATAATACAAGTAATAATAAATAGAGTAAAATAATAAATGCAATAATAATAAGATCAGAGTGAAATAATAAATGTATTCATAATAATAATAAAAATAGAGTAAAATAAATGTAATAGTAGCAACAATAATAGAGAAAAATAGTAAATGTAATAATACCAATAATAATAGAAAAAATAATAAATGTACCATATATTCTCGAGTATAAGCTGACCCAAATATAAGCCAACCAGGACCCTCACCCGAGTATAAGCCGAGGGGGGCTTTTTCAGACTTAAAAAAAAGGGCTGAAAAACTAGGCTTATACTCGAGTATATACAGTAAGTCCCACTGTGCTTAGTAGAATGCCAAAGGATCTTATAGTCACTTAGAAACTAACTTAAAGAATGAATAATAATAATAATAATAATAATAATAATAATAATAATAATAATAATAACTTTATTTTTGTATGCAGCCTCCATCTCCCCATTGGGGACTCAGAGCGGCTCACATGGGGCCAAGCCCAACACATCATATAACATCATAAAATGAGCAGTTAAGACAAACATAAAGGGGTTTTTATAGTTCTGAATGCATTTCAGTATTGTTTATGTTTGAATTTGCAATTTCTTTAATTGTTTTATTTGCATATTTATACTCTTCTTCTGGTTTCAGTATTGTTTTTAAATAGAATTGTTTCTAATATTTTGCAAGATGCTTTGAGTCCCATTATTGAGAAAAATTATTATAACAACAACAACAACATAAGCTTTTGTAAACATCCTCAGGTGCAAGAAATATACTTGGTGGAGTTTGTATCTATCTAGACCTGTATAACTGGGTTTTATTAGTAAGTGCCAGGACTTTATTGGTTTGACTGTCACAGGTAGATAAGCTGGGGAAAAGCATACATTCTCAGCCAACCTTGGCTGTTGATATAAACTTGAGATAAAATGTTTTTTGGAAAGTTTTGTGATGATTTAAGAATGAATACCTTGTTACAATGTCTTTTGGAATGATAGAATCATAGATAATAGAGTTGAAAAAGACCATACGGTTATCTAGACCTGCGTGGTCCAACCCGCGGGCCGTGGGCCGCATGCAGCCCACCAATTCATTTTTGTTGGCCCTTGCCCTTCTTGCTGGAAACATATTTAAATGTAACATTTGGGGGGAAAATTGTTTACCCTTCTTACTGCTTTACATTTTTAAGAATTCATATTCTTTCTAGAATATCTCTGGCCCTCATATTCCTATACTAAACTTTGATCGGCCCTTGGGTAACTAAAGGTTGGACCACACTGATTTATACCAATCCCCTTCCATGCAGGAAAAGCACGATCATAGAAAAAAAGAGTATTACAAAGATTTCAGCAATCATGTGATAGAACATTAGGTTGTATGGGGCAGCATTTTAAATACTGTATATACTCGAAGATAAGCCGAATTTAGGTCAAGGTCAAGCCAGCAGCGGAGCCTGGGGGCCACAGTATGTTTTCTTTTCTTCTCTCCTCTGCTTCTCCTCCCAGGCTGGTTATCTTATTATTTTTTTGAGAGAGAGAGACAGAGACAAGAAGCGAATGTTTTCAAAAGCGAAAGGAGAGTGTGAGACAAACCCTTGCAAGCCAGATTTCATGGGTAGAAGGGGAAGAAAAAAAGATATTCTTGCAAATTTGCACGATTCATTACTATTACTATTACTATTACTATTACTACTACTACTACTACTACTATTGTAAGAATATTTGAGTCCAAAGGAAGGGAAGGAGGGAAAAGAGAGCAACAGAAGGTGTGTATTTCTTTTTATTCCTAAGGAAACAAAAATGAAGTGGGCTTTTTTGGGAGGGGGAGAGAAGTTTTAAAAAGCCTTTTCTGGCTACTTTTAGAGTTTGAAAAAGGGAGAAAGAAAAGAGGTGGGAAAGGGTAGGAGAAAAGAGGACAAAGTTGTTTTTAGGGGGGCTTTGCTTGCATTTCTTCCTTGGGTAAATGCATGCCCCAAAGCTTCTAAATATTTATATAGATGTTCCCCCTACAAATACATTAATATATGAATTTTCCCCTCATATGTTTACAGGTCTTTGCAAATCCGATGTAAATATAGATAACTAGAGATTTCCATGTACCTGTATATCTGTTCCTATATGTATACATTAATTTTATATATTTTTATATGAATTTTACCCTCACATGTTTGCAAGTATAGAGGGAAAATGTGCGCGCATGCGCACACACACACACACAGATGTCTAGATAGATATAAACATTGATAAATAGGGTTTGCAAATATTGCAGGAGGAAAACGCACATAGAGAGGGGATTTGCAAAGGTTTCAAGGCGAAATACACATGTGAAATTAGTATATATAATGATAGATCTATATCTAGCTCTGCATTGTTTATGTAGGCATTATATGTTTGCCTGTTACTATGTTGGAAGCTGGTCTGAGTCCCCAGGGGGAGATAGATAGGGCAGGGTACAAATGAAGCTGTTGTTGATGATGATGATAAAGTTATTGTTGCTTTTCCACTTATAGAGTTAGTTTACTGTTTTTCTTTGAAATACAGTAAATATTCAAAACATTTAACCCACTGATCCCTCAATTAATGTAATTTTATTGGTATCTAATTTTATTTTTGAAATTTACCAGTAGCTGCTGCATTTCCCACCCTCAGCTTATACTCGAGTCAATAAGTTTTCCTATTTTTTGTGGTAAAATTAGGTGCCTCAGCTTATATTCGGGTCGGCTTATACTCGAGTATATACGGTACTAAATGGAAGAAATTTGGTACTATACAGGATCTGACGTATTGGAGGATTAGACCTCTGGCTTGGTGAACAAGAAACACGCACATTTGCATTTTGTTTCCTCCTTATCAAATATGGCAAGACTCCCTTCCTTGAGCTGTCTAAGGTGATGTATTTTACTCACATTTTTAGGGCATAGAATTAATACAATCATAGAATTGGGTCACATCCTATCCAACCCCCTGCCATTCACCTGCTCTCTATGTGTTACCTTGTGGTGTGTTGCCCTTCTTGCTGAAGTATTGAACAGTCTCCAGTGTTCACCAATCTATGAACCTTCATCACCAAGTGGTTCTGAGGAGAGGGAAGCCACTTTGAGTCTCCTTTGTGAGAGAAGAGGTGGGATACTAATATAAATAAATAAAGTGTTATGATAGATAGATGATAGATAGATAGATAGATAGATAGATAGATAGATAGATAGATAGACTATAAATAAAGTGTTATTATTAATTTTATTATGACACAGCAAACAAGATAGATATGCTGGATTTCATATCACAAAATCACAAGTCGAACACTTCCCAAGTGTCTAGGACTGTGTGGTGTATTTTCGGATGATGCGCGCAGATCCCAGCAGGGTGGCCTTTTGCTGTTGGCAGATCGTAATTTTGTCAATGTCTATTGTTTCCAAATGCCGGCTGAGATCTTTTGGCATGGCACCGAGTGTGCCGATCACCACCGGGACCACCTGCACTGGTTTCTGCCAGAGTCTTTGAAGTTCAATCTTGAGGTCCTGATAGCGGCTGAGTTTTTCCTGTTGTTTTTCGTCAATGCGACTGTCACCTGGGATGGCAACATCAATGATCCAAACCTTTTTCTTTTCCACAACTGTGATGTCTGGTGTGTTGTGTTCCAGAACTTTGTCAGTCTGGATTCGGAAGTCCCACAGTATCTTTGCATATTCATTTTCCAATACTTTTGCAGGTTTGTGATCCCACCAGTTCTTTGCTGCTGGAAGGTGGTACTTGAGGCATCAGTTCCAATGAATCATTTGGGCCACATAGTTGTGCCTCTGTTTGTAGTCTTGTCTGTGCAATTTTCTTACAGCAGCTGAGGAGATGATCAATGGTTTCGTCGGTTTCCTTGCACAGTCTGCATTTTGGGTCATCAGCTGATTTTTCAATCTTGGCCTTAATTGCATTTGGCTTGCTCCTGGGCTGCAAGGATCAGGCCTTCTGTCTCCTTCTTCAGGGTCCCATTCATGAGCCAGAGCCAGGTCTTCTCCTTATCAGCTTTTCCTTCAATTTTGTCAAGGAACTTTCCATGCAATGTTTTGTTGTGCCAGCTGTCAGCTCTAGTTTGTAGTGTGGTTTTCTTGTACTGGTTTTTTGTCTGCTGTGCTTTGAGAAGTATTATTATTATTATTATTATTATTATTATTATTATTATTATTATTAATACCAACCATATAAACTACATAGATATACTGGAAGGAAAGGTAAGAAATATATGTAAATACATAATGAAAATGTATCAGCTTTAACACTCTGCTGGTTCCTATCACATCTCTTCTTGTATTGCAGGCTATTTTGCAACATAAAGAGACAGATAATGGGGACAAAGGAACAGAATTGTTTTGCAGTTGCTAGGCAATTATAATGCATATTCCCAGACTGTGTACTTTTTCACATTTGCTGAATCTGACAAAACCAGGTGTCGCGTGAATCTAAGTAGATGGGGATTATCCCCAAAAGATATGGAAGGTAGATCTCTCAGAAGTGTTGGCAAACTCCCAAATGTCCTGGAAATGAGTTGGGGAAAGGGAGCTGAAAACCAAGAAGGAAGAGGGATCTTGTTGATTAGACAACTGTTTCTGAAACTGTGGGTACCAACCCCAAATGGGGTCCCCATAGCTCAGTATTGGGGTCACGAAAGATTTGCCAACAATAAAAGGTTTCCCAGCTCCACATATTTGCATGAATCTGTTAGCAACCATGTGCAGTGTTTACAGTGGACTCTGCAGAAAATGCTTCACTTGTAATAATACACTTTATTTATATTCCACTTTATCTCCCAGAGGGACTCAGAGCAGATTACAGAATACACACACAGGGCAAACATTCAATGCCTTTTACACAGTGAACAACAAAATACAATACACAGACAAACGTAAAGGTCTTCCTCCTTTTCATCTCCGGCATCTGGAGGCAATGCTCAACTCCGGCCATGGGGAGGTGCTCTTCTTCCATTTTTCCATGCTGAAGAATCTGTTACCTGTAGACATTCATTGCCAGCATGTCTGCATATCTGCATGGGGTGTTATTTTACCTTCCTGCCAAGGCAGTACCTATTGATCTACTCGCATTGCATGCTTTTGAACTGCTAGGTGAGTAGAAGCTAGGGCTGACAGTCAGGAGCTCACCCCAACTTGTGACTTTGAACTGTTGTACTCCGCAACAAGTAAAATCAGCCTTTTTAGCAAAGCTGATTTAATGTGGCTTGTTGTGAAAACTAGGATTGGTAAGAATCATAGAATCATAGCATTGGAAGAGACCTCATGGGCCATCCAGTCCAACCCCCTGCCAAGAAGCAGGAAACCACATTCAAAGCACTCCCAACAGATGGCCATCCAGCCTCTGCTAAAAGCCTCCAAAGAGAAAGTTTCAGTGGCGACACCTTTTCCCCATGGTAACTCTTCCTGGAGTGAACTTCCCTTCCGAGGGGCAAATTTATCTCACTTTCTGTTGTCTCACCCCCGTTTTTAACTTTGAGACATTTGTAAGTCGGATGTTTGTAACTCTGGGACTGCCTGCACTTGTTTATAGCCACTTACAATCACCCCTTCACTTTTATAGAGGTTAGGAGAATAACTGCTCCACAACAAAAGTGGAAAAAAGATATCTCCAGTAGCAGGGAATGGGAAACCACCCTGCCCTCCCAGTGTGGTGGACAAGAGGAGCCAACCGTGCACCACACACTGCTTTACTTACTCTGCAGAAGCTGACTCCTTTTCCTGCATAGTTGCAGTCTCTCTTTCACCTGGCAGAACAGAAACTCATGGCATACACACCTCCTGAGTATGGGGTTGCCATGTGAATGTTCTAATGGTAGCCCTAGCTTCAGGAGGCAGCAGCATTTTAAAGTCAAGAATAATCAAAACCGTGAGTGTAAAACCCATAAAAATAGAGGGCCGACTGTGCCCTCTATTGAGAATAAATAAATATACTTTGTATATTTGTTGCCAGTTCTCCCATGCTCACCGCCCTCAAGTGCCCTGAACAGAACTAGCTGGTATTGCATAGCAACAAAGTCTTGTAGGTGGGCATAAGAAGCGAAGTATAAAATAAAGATATATTATATTTTCACATGAGATTAGAAATTAAAAACAAAGATAGACACTAAAATAAGAAAAAAAAATAATTTGATACAAATAGGTAAAGGTTTCCCCTGACGTTAAGTCCAGTCATGTCTGACTCTGGGAGTTGGTGCTCATCTCCATTTCTAAGCCAAAGAGCCAGCATTGTCCGTAGACACCTCCATAGTCATGTGGCCGGCATGACTTCATGGAACGCAGTTTAAATTGTTCTTCTTCTTATTATTATTATTATTAAAATATTAATAATAACACTTTATTTATAGTAGATACCTCCAAGGTCATGTGGCCGGCATGACTGCATGGAGCGCCGTTACCTTCCCGCCTATTGATCTACTCACATTAGCATGTTTTCGAACTGCTGGGTTGGCAGGAGCTGGAGCTAACAGTGGCTGCTCACGCCACTCCCGGGGTTTGAACCTGGGACCTTTCGGTCTCCAGCTAAGTGCTTTAACGCACTTCACCACCGGGGTTCCTAACAGTAGCAACAAGTAAAAAAGCTTTACTTGGAACTTTGAAAGTTACATTTGAAATTAAATAGTTAACTTGTTACAGACCTTCCACTAATGATTTCCTATTATTAATGCTGTAATAGTGCAGGTAGACCTCAAAACTCAAGTGAAAAATAAGTAGAGCCCACATGCCTAGGAGCCAGTCCAGACAAGGCAGGCAAGGGAGGAAGACTAATGTGGGGGTGCCATTTGACTGCTTCTTGTACACTGGGCACCTAAATGGAAAAGAGTAAACAAATGGCATAAGACAAATATAATGTGTTTGTTACAGTTTTGTAATAATCCTACCACTTTAAGGGGATGCGAGGACACAAAGTTTTGGACCCACGTTGAAGAACCAGAAAGAGCTCTATGGCATCACTGAACATTAGTCAAGCTTTTAGCCTTCCTGTGCTGTTCAAATTTGAGTGCTTTCGATTAGGGTGTGGAGCCATATCCATCTCTGAGCTTTGAATGTGGGAGTCCTTAGGACTGAACCACTTGAGATGATATGAAAGGAACAGAAAACCAGTTGGCTATTGATGTGGGCACACCTACTCAGCTTTCAAGTAGAAATTAAAGTTTAAGTGGGAACAACAGCAACAACAAGCCATAAGAAGTGTTTCAGCCCTTTTATGGTATCATGTAGCTCATCAGCAGTGAACTGATCAAAGAAATGAGCAATTTTCAAAAGGAACCCAATCCATGAAGTTATTTGTCTCAGCGTGAAATGCAGATTCATAGCATCACAAAGTGCAAAGAAGCATTCGGACATCAAGTCCAATTCCCTACTCAATGCAGGATCTTCACCTAAGCATCGCTAGCAGGTAGCCATCTAGCATCTTTTTGAATATGCCCAGGGAAAGAGACCCAACCACTTTTCTTTGCAATTGGCTCCATAGCTGAACCACTATGATTGTTAAGAAGTTACTTCAAATGCCAAGTATCCACTCTTGTATTTTCTGGAGCATCTATGTAGATCAGTTGTCATGTCAGAGATGACGTTCTTTGTGTTTGTACTCAGTAACTTACAATTAGATTGGATGGCCTGCAGGTGATATACTGTTCAATAGAATATATTGAATCAATTTATGATGAATTACTCTTATTAGGTTGCTCACATATAACTTCATCACACGGGTCTTTGCAAACGTCCTAGGATGCTTGCAGCATACTTCATCCACGGAGCCCCACACAACCCATCACATGATGCACATTCACTTCAGCCAGGACTCCTTAGATAAACTGTGCCACATGTTGGGCAATCATCCTGGACTACTCAAGTCCAAATGTAGTTAGATAGATGATAGAGTTAGATTGAGGGAATCCTTTCCCTGTTTCCAAAGCATGCCTAGACAGGCTTTACTGTGTTTCACTCTATCCTGTTTACATCACATCCCTTACTTTGAAGTTAGTAGAAATGTGAATCTTTAGGGACACTAACTTCCCATTGGTCAGAATGTCTTTTATGGCCCCAATAAACTGGACCATGCGGTTGGAACCATTTTGGTTCTCTCTTCTCCCTTTGTTCTTCAAGCTAACAAGCAGCATCCTGCCATCTCTCCTGGCAAGATGTAACTATGTATATGTTTGTTATTTTTCCTTTCTTATTTTTCCTTAGAAACCAATCTATACTAATCTAGACAGCTCCCCAAGCCTTTCTATCTACAATGGAGTTCTTTTTACCTAAATAAATACTTTTTGAACTTTTATTGAGACTCTGCAGTCCATTGCAATCCTAAAAAGGCTTCTCTTGCTCGCCAGTGTAAGTAACTGTTGCATTTGAAAGCTTTGCTTTTGCTACTCTGCTGATTTTGGTGGAATCTCCCCCAGAGAGGGTTAAATTGAGTCTAACCGCTCAGAGATTACCACAACACCACAAACATCCTAAGATGCTTGGCCCAAACACGGGAAGCTTTGTGTGTTCTATAGACAGCGATGGGGCCAGTGCGGGATGAAGTTGTGTTGTGATGCTTCCCCACGTATGATGTAGAAGCATCACTGCAGGTGATCGGAGTGCGGGGTAACAGGATTGCCCTGCTCCCCCGTGGATTTGCCACAGGGGCTAGCAAAACCCCACGGATCCAACAGTAAGTGTAATGAAGTCATTACACCACTCCTTCTGTTTATATTTTGGCCGTTTCTAAGTTGGCTACAACATTGGACCAGTGAAGGTGTTCTATTTTTGGGTTTAGTCTTGTATATACATTCTTGCTTTCCTCTCAAAATCTGCAAAACACCAAACATGCAAGACAATTCTCTGTGTATTTCCATGTAGCATCTGGTTTCTATTCTCACTCTGCTCCCTTCTTTCCCTAATAGTTAAACTGCCCTGACTTTATTTTTATGCTCTACATCAGGGGTCCTCAAACTTTTAAAGCAGAGGGCCGGTCCACAATCCTTCAGACTGTTGAGGGGCCGAATTATCATTTGAAAAAAAAATCCAACAAATTCCTATGCACACTGCAAATGTCTTATTTGTAATGCAAAACAACAACAACAATAACAACAACAATCAAAGAACAATACAATATTTAAAAATGAAAACAATTTTAACCAACATAAGCCTATCAGCCTTCTAGCCAATGAGATAGTCAAGTTAATTAGGATTGTTGTTGTTGTGTGCCTTCAAGTCATATCAGACTTTGGGCAAGCCTAGGTCAAAAATTATTTATTTATTCATTTACTACATTTATTTACTACATTTATATCCCGCCTTTCTCACCCCGAAGGGGACTCGGAGCAGCTGTATGTACATACAATATATTATATTATTAGCATAGCACAATATTAGCATTATATATCATCATATTGAACTATACCACTATACTGTCATATTATATGTAATATATAACATATAATTAATATTATTATATGGTATTATTAGTATTATATTGTATAACATAATATTATTATCAATATTATATGTATATACAATATATTATATTATTAAAACTGATATAAAAATATTATATTATAAAACTGAGGGCGCAGGGGCCAGGTAAATGACCTTGGAGGGCCGCATCCAGCCCCCGGGCCTTAGTTTGGGGACCCCTGCTCTACATGCTCAGTCCAGCTCCCACAGTTTTGCTTTCTGCTAGCCTCAAAGCTATAGTGGGAGTAGAAACTGTCTTTAAATCAAGGAACCTCTCCTGCGTCATCTATTTTTATCCCTGGAAGACAGGCACGCTTAAGAACAGTATGGATATCATGGATTTTCTTGCCAAGAGGGGGTTTGCCTTTGTTTCCTCTAAATGTGTGAGAATGTGACTTACACAAAATCATCCAGTTTATTTCCATACGTGAGCAGGGATTTGAATCCTAATGTGCAGTCCAATGCACTACTCAAACTGCTACATCACACTGACTCTACAGCAGGTCTTACTATATCACACAGAACATTTCCTGAAGGTCTTGCAATCTAATATAATACAATATAATATAATACTTGCAAACCAAGTAAAAACAGCCAGGATACAACGTGCAGGTTGTATGTAAAACAACTGATCTGTGCACATGCTTCAGAAATGACAAATCTTTGACAGGACTTTGAGGCACTCCACTCAAGATGTTATTCCATTTGAGTACTTTGAGCACGACGTTCCAAACAAATATGGAAGTATCTGACAGTGTTTACATCTATTCCACACTTTGATCAAAGTATTATGGGGGACCTTCTTCTCCAGGGGGACAGTGTTTACCCTTCTCCTGTCCTCTGGCACCTCACTTGTTCTTCAAAATGTCTCAAAACTAATGACATGTGTTTCAGCGAGTATATCTTTCACTAACTGTGGGAAAAATAAGGTTGAACACTGTGAAAGCCATCCACAGAATAGCTATCAGCCTCCTCCCAGTAGACTCAAATCAAGGAAAAGCTTCATGAGAACCACCACTCCTCTTAACGTTCCCCCAGCAACAGAAAGAGTATCCCTCTGGGCAGCTAAACCAGGCAATTCCAACTGAATGCCCTCCCTCCCCCCACGAGGGTCTGCCTACAGGGACAAATCAAGAATGGGCAACTTGGAAGTTCCCGGACAGACTCAGAAGTGGAGCGGGCAAATCAAAAGACAACCCAGCAAAATGGCACTACCTAAAAGAATTCTCCACCTTGTGCAACTGTGGAGCAGAACAGGCAACTCTGCATCTGTATGATTGTCCGCAATGTCCTGCCTCATGTACAAAGGAAGAATTGTTTGAGGCTACAGACAATGCGGTCGCTGTTGCCCATTTTTGGTCAAAAGATATTTATCCACTTGTGCCTCTTCTATTTTTATCAGTTTTATACTAATTTGTGCAATGCTTTTGATATGAAATAAATAAATTAAAAGTGAGTATATCAGCCAGCTCCTTCAATACCCTGGTGTTAAGTGATTTCATCTACTTCAAGGCCCAGTGTGTCAGCTCCTAACGGACTGAATGAGACACAGACAAGTTGAAGACAAAATCAGAAGCATTTATTTCACCTTGGCCAAAGTGGATGTCAGCAGAGTTTATGCTCTAAAGACTGACATAACTCAAGCAAACAGATAGAAATATTCTAGGACCTTGACAGTTTGAAACAAAGGACTTCTGCTGCTTTGAGTGTTGACTGGTCCAGGTGTGGCAGGTTAGGATCTGCAGGCTGGTTGGCTGGGATGTGTTATCTGTTGTTGTTGTTGCTTAGTCTCCAGGTTTGGAGGGGAAATTAATTGGGTTTATTTGGAGGTTTTTGTCTGTTTATTGATCCACTCAGAAGAAGGGTATGGGTGTGAAAGAATGCAGATGGGCTACAGTTAATGGGTTTAAATGGGTTTGATGTTTCTGTCGATGAAATGGGTGCCAGTTAGGTAGACAAAAGAGTGCTCAGGGTGTTGGCAAATTCAGTGGAAACCCCAAGGAGGGGGTCTACTCTAGCAATAGATGTAAGGAAATCTTCCCAGGAATAACATCAAATAGTGTCAAGAAAAACCCTGTTGCTCTTCCTAAGCCTATTATGTGTTCTGGGTATTTTCTCTGGGCATTATGAGTGGATTATATTAGTTGATATTTAGACATTCCCTGAGTTGTGGGGTGTATGTAGTGCTTTTGCAACAATCTAGATGGGTTCAATGAAGGGTAGCTTGAAACTAGGGGAAAGGTTATCACTGGCTCTCCATTGGTTCCTATAGAGCAGGTATCCCCAAACTGCGGGCCACTACCCGTTTTGCCCTCCAACTCCCAGAAGACCTGGCCAGCTTGTTCAATGAACAGGAATTCTGGGAGTTGGAAACTCAAACACCTGAAAGGCTGCATTTAAGGATGCCTGCTATAAAGCTATGGATTCTGAGGTTCACTCCTTGGGGTCTGGTTTTCAACAACACTGGGGTGCCCTTTGTCTGTTCCTGCAGATTTGAATTAATTTAGGTCAGCTTTGTGATTCCTGATTTACTTCTTATCAATTTTAATTTGTAATCCAGATCCCCTCCCAAGGTCTCTGCTACAGCACGCAGTTCTCTTTTTTGGGGAGAAAGCTGAAGCTAATAGGTATTGAGTAGTTCTATCTTTTCACTGTGATCTTGCATTTTAATGGTCTTACTTAACAGCCGCCCCACAATTTCCATTAACTTTGTTTTCCCTCAAATGTATCTGAAAAAAACCCTTTTTGTTGCTCCTTGATTGCCCAACCAGCCTCAGCTTATCCTGAACTTTACTTAATTCTATTTATGCAAACTAGAGTTAGATATCTGTACTCTTCCTTGGTAATTCCATTTCTTCCATTTTTTATACATACTCCTTTTTCTTTTCACCTCTCCCTTCAGGTTGCAGTACAAACACATTGACTTTTTTTTAGATTTCCCCAACCTTTTCCCCTTGGAATTATTTCTAATTCTGTTTTTTTTTTTGCAATTCCTTCTTCAAGTTCTCCCATCCTTGCTGCATATATTTTTTCCCTTAGCATGTAGAGCCATGAGATTCCAGCTACGTATTTCCCTGACATTGTTAAAATCAGTTTTCCTGAAATCCGAGATCTGTGTTTGAATATACATTTCTTTGCCCTCTACCACAATTGTAAATTCTAGCATTATTATGTACCCAGTACTTTGATTCAAATGACCAAACCCACCCTATTGGTTGGAATCAACTTACCTATTTATCATAATTGAAAACAATAGAGAAAAGCCTTGATTTGTCATGGAGCACTGGGTATTTTACTCTAATAGAATGGTTACAACTCTTCACCATTGTCCTCAGTTACTAGTCTTGTGCATTTGTATGGAATCACTATCTGTTCTTGTTTGTTTTATTTGTAAGGCCCCATTTTTGTTTTTGAACACCTCTCCTGAAAAGGGGTGCCTTTACGAATGAGCGTTTTCGTCCAAGGTCTAAAAAAGAAAATATTTTGGTCCATTGGTGGCAAAGCGCCAACGCTGGCCAGGGCATACAGCCGAGCACCGAGAACCAGGGCCTTTTACTCGGCGCTCAGCACTCAGCTGTAGGCTCTGGCACTTAGCTGTAGGCCCAGCTGAGCACCGAGTAAGAGGCCCTGGCATTCGGCTGTAGGCCTACCAGATTTTCAGCTGAGTGCAGAAAACTATTACCATTCCCACCTTCCTTACGTTTCATTGGTATTTCCATACCAGAGGGGGGTATATTGTTTCATGCCTTCCGAATAAACAAAGCAGTACAAAAATATGAATTAAACAGATGAGACAGTAACCGGGCACATGACTATCAGTTAGCCATTGTTCTTTACCTCTTCTCAGTATGTCCGCTGAGACTCATTGTTACTTAAATCTCACCTCACTCTACAATTCTCCCCACTATTACCTACATATGAACCCACACTATTACTAGTCATACACAATGCTGTCAAGGACAAATATTCCATTTGTCCCAAGTATGAATCAGCACTGGAGTACATCAACTGGGAAGATGATTACTTTTGCCCATTGTCTGAATTCCTGCAATGCTCAGTAATATGCATAGAAACTACATGAAAAAGTAAATCATAGTCAAAAAGGCATGGACAGAGGAATAAGACTGGGAGTAACAAAATGGAAGCCATTGTTTCCCAAGTTTAAAACATCTCAAATGTCATGTGGGCTAGAAACATGCGTTTTTAACAGCTAAAAGCTCGAGTGAAGGATTCAATTCAACTTATTCTTAGGCTGCATCTACCCTGTACAATTAATGCAATTTGACACCACTTGAAACTTCTAGGCACTATGCTGTGGAATCCTGGAATTTGTATTTTAGTGAGGCACCAACATTATTTGGCAGAACAGGTTAAAGATCTTGTAAAACTACAACTTCTGTGATTCTATAGTATTAAGCCATGGTACTTAAAGTAATGTCACACTGCATTAATTCCGTAGCATAGATTGGCCCTAAGTTTAAATGGATAAAGTTCTAAAGCCTTATATGCTTAAGCTTATAAAAAGAGACAAATCAACTGGTTTCTCATCGGTCAGATATCTTTGACACATAGCCACTGAAATAGATCATCTGCTAAACAAAGCTCAATTTTATTAGAGCAATCTTATTTACATGAGGAACAACATGCTAGGACAACTGAAGCCCCTTCTACACTAAATCCAGTATCTGTTTTAAACTGGATTATATAGCAGTGTAGACTCATATAACACAGTTCAAGCAGATAATGTGGCTAATCTGAATTATATGGCAGTGTAGAAGAGGCCTGAGCTGTTGATTTAATGGCCATAACAGAATGCAGATAAGTCCAGAAGCATAATATTCATCACTTGTCCCTCTTATCTCTGTCTTTCCAGGACTTTGGGGCACAACTCTGACTGAAAACACTGCCGAAGACCGAGAACTTTATGTAAAGACCACACTGCGTGAACTGTTGGTTTATATTGTATTCTTAGTGGATATCTGTTTGTGTGAGTAGCGTTGTTTTTCTGGGGACTGTTTTTCCTTTTGGTTCTGTTTTTCCTGGTTACGATCTTCTTTTAATCAGTTGAATGTTGAACCCAGCCAATGCAAAATATCTGTTTGGTTAAATGTTTTTGTATTGATAATTGAGTCCTTATATTGGAAGAAAGTCAGGACAAAAATAAAGTAAATAAATAATTGACATGTCCCACTAGAATTCTCAAAACATCTTCAGCAAAAGCCTGGGAAACTGAGTTGATAAAATGTATTGAACAGGTTTTCCATTCATGCTACACCAATTTTGTTTGTTTTTCAGGTTTGTTTAGGTTAGAATAGTGGTTCTGTTCCTGAACTGGTGAATACTCTGGTCAATCATCTCTCTATTTGAACTTGCTAGTACAGACATATGGAGCCCCGGTGGCGAAGTGTGTTAAAGCACTGAGCTGCTGAACTTGCAGACCGAAAGGTCCCAGGTTCAAATCCCAGGAGCGGAATGAGTGCCCGCTGTTGCTCCAGCTTCTGCCAGCCTAGCAGTTCAAAAACATACCAATGTGAGTAGATCAATAGGTACCACTCTGGCAGGAAGGTAACGGCGCTCCATGTAGTCATGCTGGCCAGATGACCTTGGAGGTGTCTACGGACAACGTCGGCTCTTCGGCTTAGAAATGGAGATGAGCACCAACCCCCAGAGTCAGACATGACTGGACTTAATGTCAGGGGAAACCTTTACCTTTACCTTTTAGTACAGACATAGTATTGGTAAAGAAATGTCAATACTTTTTCAAATTATTTTTACGAGGCCCCACTTGTTGAACTGTGGGAATAGATAATGGTGGTAATATAAACAGTATGGTTTAAAAAGTATGTATGTGTATTGCCTGGTCTGGACTGTCTTCAAGAGAGGGTCCAGGTAGGTGCATTGCTCTATTCAAGCTGGAAAGTCATATTTGCTATAGGAGTCCAAAAAATCCAGTGAAAAGTTCAAAAGACATCAGCAGCAGACTGCAAAGGGAGTCAGTTGCCTCAGGTACTCTTGTAGTGATATATTAATAGCGTTAATGTTTGGTCCTTGTATAACTTTTCTGGCTTTCATGTGTGTTCATCATCTCATAAAGTAAGAGTTTTGGTTGCTTTTGATTTGTTTTACCAAATACAGGCAGTTTCCAAGTTAAGCACAAAATAGGTTATGTAGGTGTTCTTAAGTTGAATTCATATTAAGTCGGAACAGGTGCTTTTAAGTGTGAGACACCACAATAATGTATATTGTTTTAAATGCTTATTTATGTTTTATTGATTCCTTATAAGGTTTTATATTTGTTGCTTTGATGTTGTTGATTTTGGATTGTACTGGTCAGTTGTTGGATTATTGAATTATGATGTTCGATGTTTTTATATATTTTATGTATTAATTTTGGAATGTAATTTTATGCTATATATCATTGTGTTTTTAGGGCTTGATCCCCATGTAAGTCACCCCGAGTCCCTTAGGGGAGATGGGGCGGAATATAAGAATAAATGTATTGTTATTATTAGTATTTTATTATGACACAGCAAACAAGATAGATATGCTGGATTTCATATCACAAAATCACAAGTTGAAGACTTCCCAAGCGTTTAAGACTGTGTGATGTATTTTCAGATGATGCGTGCAGATCCCAGTAGGGTGGCCTTTTGCAGTTGGCAGATCGTAATTTTGTCAATGTCTATTGGTTCTAAATGCCGGCTGAGATCTTTTGGCACGGCACCCAGTGTGCCGATCACCACCAGGACCACCTGCACTGGTTTCTGCCAGAGTCTTTGAAGTTCAATCTTGAGGTCCTGATAGCGGCTGAGTTTTTCCTGTTGTTTTTCGTCAATGCGACTGTCACCTGGGATGGCAACATCAATGATCCAAACCGTTTTCTTTTCCACAACTGTGATGTCTGGTGTGTTGTGTTCCAAAACTTTGTCAGTCTGGATTCAGAAGTCCCACAGTATCTTTGCTCATTTTCCAATACTTTTACAGGTTTGTGATCCCACCAGTTCTTTTCTGCTGGGAGGTAGTACTTGAGGCATAAGTTCCAATGGATCATTTGGGCCACAGAGTTGTGCCTCTGTTTGTTGTCTGTCTGTGCGATTATTATTATTATTATTATTATTATTATTATTATTATTATTATTATTATTATTATTATTATTCCTCCTCCAGCCAAAAATATAATTTTTAGCTTTGGATAGCATAGGGAAGAATTAGCACCCCTTTGGTGCTTGTTTTGCAATCTGTGCCCTTGTTCAGAAGATTTCACCTCACTTTCTGTCCCTGTGATGATTAGATACTGTAGTGGAAAAAAATGGTTTTGTAGAAACAAGGATTGGTGATAAAGCTTCAGTGGAGATACTTTTCCCCCCTTGATAAATCTTTCAGGGGTCTATTTCTCTCACTTCCTGTTGTCTCACCCCCGTTCTTAACTATGAATCATTTGTAAGTCGGCTGTTTTTAACTCAGGGACTGCCTATATATTGTATAAATATATGGTTTTGTTATGGCTACTGTTCCATAGACAAATAAAGCAAAACCAGTCTGATCTGACTATGTACTAGAATTCTGTCATTCATGAAAAAGTGCCCTTATCCTGGAGAACTAATTATAGGGAACGTATTTGCTGATACAGTTTTATCACTAACCATTTGTTTCCAGATAGAATGGAAAGAAGTGGTCATAGCTCCAAATGACTTCGAGCCGGACTTTCTGAAAGACCTTATATAAGCTTGCCTGGGTTTTCAGAAGGAGGCGCCCGTTCTCAGTTCCTAGGAACAGCAACGTTTTCCTTCAGCTTTCTGGAATTTGAGATATACGCTTAACAACTCCAGCACAATCTGATGTTTCTCTTTCAAATCCCAACACAGGATGGGGTGGCTGGGATGATAACATAGATGGTAGTGCCTATTGTATTCTCTGGGTTGATTTAATGTGGCGCTGTCCAAAATACTAAAGCATTTTATGTGAACATAACAATTGTTGTTTGTTTTAGGAAGATTCATTTTTATCTCTAAAGAGCACCTGTGATGTGCTCATAGGGCAACAGATTATATTTCATGCACTCTGCAATGGAGCAGGTATACTAGTCATATTTATCAGTTAGAAACAGGGGCACAAAGCTCAATCACTCTTTTTATACAGTGGTGATGATCTGATCTGGATGAAACAGAAGCTTTGAGCATGTGTCGAATGCGTAATTGTCTTCCTTCCTTAAGAAGTAATCTATTGAACTTACTGACTACTTATGTCTGTCTGTACGCATGCACATATGTGATAACTTCCCCTTGTGGGGTAAGCAGAAGATATCTACTGGATGAATGAAACATTTATTCTAAGAGCTAGGTCTGCATGGGTCATAGACACATTGTGAAGAGTCACTGACGCAAACACCCAATTCTACCCCCCCCCCATTGCTCTAGTTTACCTTGAAGAGTTAAAATACAAAAAAGCAATGCTTTTAAGAAAACTTCCTCACTGTGCAAGCTGTTCAGCAGTGGAACTCTCTGACTCGGAGTGTGGTGGAGGCTCCTCCTTTGGAGGCTTTTAAGCAGAGGCTGGATGGCCATTTGTCAGGAGTGCTTTGAATGTGATTTTCCTGCTTCTTGGCAGGGGGTTGGACTGGATGGCCCCTTGAGGTCTCTTACAAATCTGTGATTCTATGATTCTATGAAAAGGGCAACACAGTTGTTTATAATTTTGTTATTTCCCTGTGTTTATTTGACATGGTGTAACTTACCTTTTTTCCACAAGACTGTGTCTAATCCCAGTGTCTCTTCAAGGCAATCTTTCCCTTAGGACAGTGGTTCTCAACCTGTGGGTCCCCAGATGTTTTGGCCTACAACTCCCAGAAATCCCAGCCAGTTTACCAGCTGTTAGGATTTCTGGGAGTTGAATGCCAAAAACATCGGTAAGATTTGCAGTGGAGATTTTTTCCCCTATTCTGATAAACTTCTAAAAAATTGTTCATTTCGCTCAGATCTTTCTCTAGTTATTTCTAGTTATTTTTATTGCTATAGCATTTATGCTGATTCTTTGATATTTTTGTACATCTCCAGTAAATAAAACAACCATTTCCATGCTCGTAGTGTGCATTGAACTTAATTTTAGTTTATCATAATTCATACTAATATTTAAGAGCTTTAGTAAATTTGACACAAGGTACAAAGACAGTATGGTTAGAAAAAAATGTGTGAAGATATTCCTAGAAGCACTGTCACTTTGCTCAAGATCAGATATAGCAAGATCAGATATAGCATATCTCTTTGCAAGGGAATCTGGGCTGTTTTCATTCTATCCAGATATTGGCAGTTTGTGTTGTCTCACATGATGGGTTGTGCATGAACTGAATATGGCAGTTATGCCCCCTCTGGATGTATTTCTTAATGAGTCAGTCTATATGTGGCAACTGAGAATTATGAGGTTAGCCTTGGGACTTGTTTTCAATACTTGTGCTTATTTCAGTGCTTGTCTGTCTTCCTGAGGTATATTTGCATTACAGAGACACAGTAAATTCTCAGTTAACTGGCACCCACTGGGATTGATAATGCCAAATAGATGGAGTTTTGGTTGTTTGAGAGTTACCATGAAAAATAGGCCTAATATTATACCCCATACTATAGTGAGGTAAAGGTTTTCCCCTGATGTTAAGTCCAGTCGTGACCGACTCTGGGGGTTGGTCTCATCTCCATTTATAAGCCGAAGAGCCGGCATTGTCCATAGACGCCTCCAAGGTCATGTGGCCAGCATGACTGCATGGAGCGCCGTTACCTTCCCACCGGAGCGGTACCTATTGATCTACTCACATTTGCATGTTTTCAAACTGCTAGGTTGGCAGAAGCTGGGGCTAACAGCGGATGCTCATTCCGCTCCCAGGATTTGAACCTGGCACCTTTTGGTCCACAAGTTCAACAGCTCAGTGCTTTAACACACTGTGCCACCAGGGGCCCCACCAAACTTTGTATGGTATGGTATAGTATGAAACTGATATTGAAATATAGCAACTAAAAACAAATAAAAACAAATTTAACCAAATGTACCACAGTTTTCTTGTATTATTAAAATAGCTTTGTGAATGCATTATAATTCCATTTTGCCAGTTGCTTGAGAGTTCCAGTTGATTGAGTTCTGGTTAACTGAGAGTCTACTGCAGGGGTCCCCAAACTAAGGCCCGGGGGCCGGATGCGGCCCTCCAAGGTCATTTACCTGGCCCCTATTTTTCTATCAGTTTTAATAATATAATATATTGTATATACATATAATATTGATAATAATCTTATGTTATACAATATAATACTAATAGTAATACCATATAATAATATTAATTATATGTTATATATTACATATTATATAATAGTATAGTGGTATAGTTCAATATAGCAATATATAATGCTAATATTGTGTTATGCTAATAATATAATATAGTGTATGTGCATACAGCTGCTCCGAGTCCCCTTCGGGGTGAGAAGGGTGGGATATAAATGTAGTAAATAAATGCAGTAAATAAATTATTAATTTTAGACTTAGGCTCGGCCAAAGTCTGACATGACTTGAAGGCACACAACAACAACAACAACAATCCTAATTAACTTGACTATCTCATTGACCAGTAGCAGGCCCACACTTTCCATTGAAATCCTAATAGGTTTATGTTGGTTAAAATTGTTTTCATTTTTAAATATTGTATTGTTCTTTCATTGTTTTTGTTGTTGTTGTTGCACTACAAATAAGACATGTGCAGTATGCATAGGAATTTGTTTGTATTTTTTTCAAATGATAATTTGGCCCCTCAACAGTCTGAAAGATTGTGGACTGGCCCTCTGCTTAAAAAGTTTGGGGACCCCTGGTCTACTGTATATCAATTTCATAAAGCTTAAATTGTCATTGCTTCATCCTATGAAATGCTAATAATTTTAGTTTGGTGAGAGACTCAGAGTGCATACACTGTAGAATAAATGCAGTTTGACACCACTGTAGCTGCCATGGCTCAATGCTATGGGATCATGGGACTTGTAGTTGTATAAAGTGGATAAAGTAGTGGGGTGTCAATGCTTCTTTTGGGTTCTTCTCACCTTTCTACTAAGAACATTAGGAAGACCTTCCTCACTGTGAGAGCTGTTAAGCAGTGGAACTCCCTGCCTCAGAGTGTGATGGGGGCTCCTTCTTTGGAGGCTTTTAAGCAGAGGATGGATGGCCATCTGTCAGGGGTACTTTGAATGTGATTTCCTGCTTCTTGGCAGGGGGTTGGACTGGATGGCCCATGAGGTCTCTTCCAACTCTATGATTCTATGATTCTAAGAGAAGAGGGTTGTTCATGTTTTGATAAAAATACAGTATTTATTTGCATTATTTGTGAACAAGTTGAGCCGGGTTTGTGGGGTCAAATTTTTGACTAAAATTTCTAGATTTTACACAAGTATATATAGTATCTCTTTCTGCCAACCTAGCAGTTCGAAAACATGCCAGTGTAAGTAGATCAATAGGTACCGCTCCGGCGGGAAGGTAACGGTGCTCCATGCAGTCATGCCGGCCACATGACCTTGGGGGTGTCTACGGACAATGCCGGCTCTTCGGCTTAGAAATGGAGATGAGCACCAACCCCCAGAGTCAGACATGACTGGACTTCACGTCAGGGAAAACCTTTACCTATATAGTATATCTCAGGTTGGTCTCTGGTGTAAAATAAATCTCAAGCTTTTAAAGTTGTAATCTTGGTTTTTTTCTTCTTCTTACATAGTGACTTATGGAATGACAAGTTCAAATGCCTATTACTACACCAAAGTGATGTCTGACCTTTTCTTGCAAAGTTCTTCAGATACTAGTGGATCCTTCGAGTCCATTGGAAGCATGGCTGACTTTTGGGGAGTGAGTAAAACAAGTTTTCAATATATTGTGTTTACTGTTTCAGGATATGTAGTTTAAAAAAAAACATTTGTCTTGCTGTCATAACATAAACAGCCTTCACCTGGCTATTTTAAATCTGGCTGAATAGTGTCTGTCTAGTGCCTCTAACCCAAAATTGATTTGCTTATTTTTCTGTTTGTGCAGAGTTTACCTGCTTTCTTTGATTGAATGGGCATATGGAGTATTATCACAATTCAGTGCAGTATAATCAACTGTGGGATAGATAGATAGATAGATAGATAGATAGATAGATAGATAGATAGATAGATAGATAGATAGATAGATAGATACACATCTCATACATTAGTGATTAGTTCACATGGCAGTTAATAACTAGTTTAAACTTCCTGTTCACACACACAAGTCTTCCTTTTTATTGGCTGTAGTTCTCATATACTCCTCTCTCCCATGCAGACCAAGAATTTACACTGCCGTAACTTTATCATTCCCACCCTAAGGCATATATTATGTAAGGGGGCTCTTAACACATATGAAACTCATGTTCTACAGCACCTCATATTTAGTCATGTGAGAGAGGCAGATTTTGATGTCCTCTCCATAACAGTGGTTCTCAACCTGTGGATCCCCAGGTGTTTTGGCCTACAATTCCCAGAAATCTCATCCAGTTTACCAGCTGTTAGGATTTCTGGGAGTTAAAGGCAAAAACATCTGGGGACCCACAGGTTGAGAACCACTGGAATATAACTGTCTTGAAAGGGTTTCTAATATAGGGGACCAGTAATTTTCTCCCGATATGCCAGCAACTCTTACATTTGTGCCCATGGGCTTCCACTGTTTCCTTTATGGGAGATCAGCAGTTGATGGCTCACATACTGGCATTAGATCATTACTCTGAATAGAACTTGAATGGCATGCATCTTTTCTCCCTTTTTGCCTCTCTCCCTAGTATGCACAAGGCCCGTTGTTGGACAGCCTGTATTGGGCCAAATGGTATAACAATAAATCCCTGGGCCAGAACACTCAATCCTATATCTACTATGAGAACTTGCTGCTTGGTGTGCCACGAATGCGCCAACTGAAGGTCCAGAACAATTCATGTGTGGTGCATGATGATTTTAAGGAAGACATCTCTGGCTGTTACGATGTATACAGTGAGGAAAAAGAAGATAGATCTCCCTTTGGACTCTTAAATGGAACAGCGTAAGTGGACCATAAAATCTGCTTCTATGAATAACCAGGCTACAGTTCTGGAGGCTTTTGGAATGCAAATTAACAGTCTACTCCTTGTATATAAAATTGTTGTATTTTATATTTTTGTATTTTATTGTATGGAGCCCCGGTGGTGAAGTTTGTTAAAGCGCTGAGCTGCTGAACTTGCAGACCGAAAGGTCCCAGGTTCAAACCCCGGGAGCGGCGGGAGCAGCCGCTGTTAGCTCCAGCTCCTGCCAACCTAGCAGTTCGAAAACATGCCAATGTGAGTAGATCAATAGGTACTGCTCTGGCGGGAAGGTAACAGCGCTCCATGCAGTCATGCCAGCCACATGACCTTGGAGGTGTCTACGGACAACGCCAGCTCTTCGGCTTAGAAATGGAGATGAGCACCAACCCCCAGAGTCAGACATGACTGGACTTAACGTCAAGGGAAACCTTTACCTTTTTTATTTTATTGTATACTGTTGGGCCTGCTCCCCATGTGAGCCGCCCCAAGTCCCCTCAGTGAGATGGGGTGGGATACAAAAATAAAGTTATTATTATTATTATTATTATTATTATTATTATTATTATTATTATTATTTGAAACACAACAAGATGAGTCCACAGCAGACACTCTGCTGGCTGTTGTATTGGATCACACGTCGGACACTTCCCAAGTGTCTAGGACTGTGTGATGTATCAGCAAATAATGTGTGCAGATCCCAGTAAGGTAGCCTACTGCAGCTGGCAGGTGGTAATTTTGTCAGCGCCAATTGTCTTTAAGTGCAGGCCAAGGTCTTTAGGCACTGCACCCAGTGTGCTGATCACTACTGGGACCACCTTGACAGGCTTGTGCCAGAGTCTTTGCAATTCGATCTTTAAATCCTCATATCGTGTCAGCTTTTCTGGATGTTTTTCTTCAATCCTGCTGTCCCCTGGGATTACAACATCGACAATCCATACTTTGTTTTTTTAACACGATCGTGAGGTCAGGAGTATTGTGCTCCAAAACTCTGACTGAATTCGGAAGTCCCAGAGTAGCTTGACATGTTCATTCTCTGTTACTTTTTCCGGCTTGTGATCCCACCAGTTCTTTGTCGCAGGCAAGTGGTATTTGTGGCAAAATTTCCAATGAATCATCTGAGCAACTGTATATTATTATTATTATTATTATTATTATTATTATTATTATTATTATTATTATTATTATTTGCTAGCCATTTTGTCTTATAGTTGATTGGTTGATTAAGAAGTCTCCAAAATATATTCCTAATGAGGAAGCAACTGTGAAGATTCTGTTCCTAAAAGTTACGTATTGTGCCTCATATGATTGGAGCAGGGTATCAAATTTGAGATAAGCAAATGGGAAGAATAGTAATATTCAAAGGTATCCAGGTCCCAATCTTTGGACATGGATACATAGGGAAAGGAATTGGCAGCTGCTAGCCACATGTCATTGAAGTAGGGAATCCACTGTACTTGTGCCGTCCGCCAGACAATAAAAAAACTATAAAGCTGAAACGTGCCGTCCTTTATCCGGGCGAACTGCAAATCCCTATAAGCTGTCCTAAAAATATTGAACGACTGAGTCTGGAAGACTTCAAAAAAAAGGATGTTTATTCACACAAGGTTGTAAACCTGGCACAGATCTTAAAGTTACAGAAAATGAAACAAATTTCTATAGGTTTTAGTTACAGAATTATCCCTGGTTCCAGAAGGCAAAGGTGATTATAAAACCACTATACCCTAATCACGCTGTCTATTTTAGAAGGAGAAACTCTTTCCTTCCCTATCTTTACAGCAAAGATTAGTTCTAGAAGCGACGGAATAACCCTGCTCCTCTAACTAGATTCCCTATTCCAGATCAGTATAATTCAATACTTATCTAATTTGGATAGGCTTAGATTGGCCTGGTTTTGAGGATGATTTGTCCCAGTTAGCTTTGCACAGCTGCAGCACGTTGGAAGACTATAGCCAAAATGAGGCTCCAAAATGGAGACTAGACCCTGGTAAAAAAGGGCGGTCCTAAGATGTTGTACTCTTTGACCAATCATTGCAAAGAAAACTGCAGCCAGCTCTTGCAGACTCCAAGCCACTTTTCCTGGGCTTTTGCAGCCAGAGGCTGAAACAAAATGCAAAGGAAGGAAAACAAACAAACGACCAATAGGTAAGGCAAACCATCGTCCTGGGGGACGGAACAGTACTTACTCAATATACAGTAGAGTCGCACTTATCCAAGACTTGTTTATCCAAGGTTCTGGATTATCCAAGGCATTTTTATATTCAATGTTTTCAATACATCGTGATATTTTGGTGCTACATTCGTAAATACAGTAATTACAACATAACATTACTGCGTATTGAACTACTTTTTCTGTCAAATTTGTTGTATAACATGATGTTTTGGTGCTTAATTTGTAAAATCATAACCTAATTTGATGTTTAATAGGCTTTTCCTTAATCCCTCCTTATTATCCAAGATATTCGCTTATCCAAGGTTCTGCCGGCCCGTAGCTTGGATAAGTGAGACTCTACTGTACTTTGAAGAAGTTTTCCAATGTGAATTCTGTCTCAAAAACAGTACCATGGATAGTGTTTTAAAGTTTAATCCAAAGCCTGGAGTGTATTCACTGCCAGCTGGGAAAGGTTCTTTCAGGGATTAAAGTTCAAAGTGCTTAGGGCTTTGGATGGCATCATCATTCACCTGCGTCTCAGATTCTGTGCAGAAAATATTGGCAGTAAAGGCACTTCCTTTAAGACTGGTGTCATTGGATCTCTATATGGTATTCCATCCAACAACCCTTAAAGTTCAGATTAAAATCCACCACGTGAGAATCTCCTAATTCTTTCCATGTCTCAATTCACATTGTCATTTGGAGGTAATCACCATACAACCAGAATAAATGAAGAAAGGAGAAATTATTCTGTTACCAAATGTTCTAAGAAATATGTCATGTAAATGTTTTTGGATGCAAGAACCATATTGCTGGTTCTCTTTATCTGCCAGGACAATGGGCAAGCTCATTTTTTTCTTGAAACTGATTGTTTCCTTTAGTACTCATTAGTACTTTCTGTAATGCTTTCACTGTACAGGTGGCAGTATCACACAGAGGAAGAACTTGACGGTTCCTCTCATTGGGGAAAACTAACAACTTACAGTGGAGGAGGCTATTACATTGATCTAAAAATGTCCCGGGAGGAAAGTGCTGAAAGTCTTCAAGTGTTGAAAGAAAACCTATGGCTGGATCGGGGAACCCGTGCAGTCTTTGTGGATTTCTCTGTGTACAATGCCAACATCAATCTTTTCTGTGTTCTCAGGTAGGCGACATTTCAACTGACAATGCTAATTCTTCTCCCTTCCTTTGCCTATTGGTATGAAACAATATCTTGCTATTACTCCTTTTTTCTCCTCACATCATTACACATAGTACTTTTATGAAACAACTTAATTCAGAGCTATTAAGTGTTACAGTGGGCCCCTGGTGGTGGCACAGTGTGTTAAAGCACTGAGCTGCTGAACTTGCAGACCGAAAGGTCCCAGGTTCAAATCCCAGGAACGGAATGAGCACCCGCTGTTAGCCCCAGCTCCTGCCAACCTAGCAGTTCGAAAACATGCAAATGTGAGTAGATCAATAGGTACCACTCCGGCGGGAAGGTAACAGTGCTCCATGCAGTCATGCCAGCCACATGACCTTGAAGGTGTTCTTCGGCTTAGAAATGGAGATGAGCACCAACCCCCAGAGTCGGTCACAACTGGACTTAACATCAGGGGAAAACCTTTACCTTAAGTGTTACAGTACGTTCGAAGCAGCATACTTTTTGGTTAGCAGAAATGATGGCAACATTGATTGCCAATGATACTTTATCCAGAAGGATGCAGACAGCCTCATCTCTCCTCAATTTGGATTCCTCTATAAAGCATCTCATACAGGAGGAAAATGAGCATGACACTGGAAACAACTCCCCGACCCTACCTCGGGATAGTATCGTACAACATGTTATATTATCAACACTCTTAACCAACAGTATGAGAAAACAAACAAACAAAATTTCTTATATAAACATACAAAAATGTTGTTGTATAACATTTGTTGTCTAATATTGTTTTTCTATCAGTGGTTTTAGTGACTAAACCAATCTTTAAATTCTATATTCAAAAGCCAAATCATATTTGATAGTATCTGCCTTCCCTGGAAGAGGCCATGAATTACGCTTGTTACCCAGATGGTGATAATCCTGTTCTGGATAAGCTGACTGCACCATTCCCATAAAGAACATGTAGTTTTCCAGCCAGTCAATAAAGGAGTGTTCAACAGTCTCCACTGTCTCCTTTTTTGTTCTTTTTACCCACTTTGGTTTTGTGTCTCTTCTCATGATAAAGTTGAAAGAGTGAGAAGACATCCACATAGTATCCATCTATAATGTGTTCCTGAACGCCTTTTGGCAAGTATATATCTAGATCATCTTGAAACTGTGAATTTTTACAGCCATAAGGAACATAAGAAGTAATATCATAATGAGTCAGAATGGGTCCATCCGGCTGTACATTGCTTGGCAGACTTTGTTTAGGGAAGCAGGTAGGATTCTTTGCCAGCATTACATGGAAAATGAAACTGGAATCTTTTATAAATAAAGCATGTGGTATGCTTCTTATTAATACCCCATTTCTGATAATTTCTGAAATAGTCAAATTAATTTATCTATCACATATCTTGGCATACATTTATTGATTAATGATCCAACCATGGTGCATATCAAAAGCATCAGGCTTTATCCATACATTCCCTTCTTCCTAGGTTGCTGGTTGAATTCCCAGCCACGGGTGGTGCCATTCCCTCCTGGCAGATCCGAACAGTAAAGCTCCTCCGGTATGTCAGCACTTGGGATTTCTTCGTTGTTTCTTGTGAGATAGTCTTCTGTGTCTTCATCTTTTATTACGTTGTGGAAGAGATGTTGGAGCTACACATTCACAGGCTTCAGTACTTCACCAGTATCTGGAATATCCTGGATATAGTCGTCATATTGGTGAGAGTTCTTGCAATTATTACTAGAAAAGTAAAAGTAGCAAGTGGAGTGGCCAAAGAATAGAACAACAAAGACTAAAACTGAAAGCATTTGTTTGTTAGTTGGGAACTAAACCATTACAGATTGTTAATCATGGAATCATGCACATATGTATGAACTTATATTCACATTTATTTACAAAGCACTAGGGGGGAAAGGATGCTATCTTATTATTAACTAAAACTGAATCTATGCAAATGAAATAAATGTTGGGCAAGCAGGCTTATTAACAAAAGGTCCTCCCCATAAACATATAGCAGAGTAACTTATTAGCAGCAGCGTGACCCAGCACCAGTAGCCAAAAGTAATAAAAAGAACAAAAACACACAGACCAATGTTATGTCTTCCTTTGGAGGCTTTTCTTTGTAGTAAAATAATATGGTTGCACTATTTATAAGAACAAGGTTTCCAGAACACAAATAAAGTTCTTTATACTTCCTTCTTTGCTTCCACACTGGGCTTCTTTCTCATGCAGATAAACAGCTTCCAGCTTCGCTCTCACAGAGCCTCCTCTCACACTGAACTTACACAGTAGCTTTACACATAGCAGCCTTCACACTGGAGCTTCACAAAGGAACTTTACACACAAAGTCTTCAACCTGGGGCTTTGCTCACCGAAGCTTCTCACACCAGGCCTTCTCATACTCCTCAGGATGACACTAGCTTTGGCCTACTCACTCTCCTCGAGGCAACGGTAGTTTATTTAACCCTTTCAGTGCTTGACTCACTTTTTTGTAATTTAAAATATCTAATTAATTTTTGATATTTCTGACAAGAAATGCACACTCTTCCTATTGAGTTATGCTACCAATTTTCTTCCTTTTTGTTTTCTATGTGTTGAGTTTAGATGGTAAATTCCTCTGAAAATACATTCACATTTTCAGAAATCGTGTACATTTTAATAAACTAACAGTAACAACTCACACTTGTATTGTCCAAGGAGTCTTTGATTTATTAAATCAGAGTTTTATCTGAATTCCTTTTTTACTCTTTAGGCATCATGCAGTATAGTTCCAAGGTATGGCCCAGCTATGTAATATCCACATGGATTGGTGTCTTTGGACACATTTTGCCCTCTTCTATAGAATGTCTGCCTTTAATTGTTTTTAGAATTTTATTGTAAATTTTAATTGATTTGGAAGCCACCATGGATCACATCTGGGAGAAAGGTAGCATACAAATGCAATAAATAAGTTTCCTTTGAATCGTTCTTCTTCTCTCAGCTTTCTATTGTAGCTATTGGATTCCACATCTTTCGCACCATTGAAGTCAATAGGTTGATGGGGCAGCTGTTGAAAAACCCCAGCATCTATGCAGATTTTGAGTTCTTGGCTTTCTGGCAAACCCAGTACAACAATATGAATGCTGTGAACTTATTCTTTGCCTGGATCAAGGTACCTTGCTGAATTCCACTTAGCTGTTTTTGCTGTTCAGATTATAGATATAGTAATCATTTCAGAACTAAGAGGTTTGTTCCACTAAGGAGGGCAGAGATGTGGGAAGTTGAAAAGTCAGTGAAACCAGAATAACGGAAAACAAGAGGAAAAACCAGAGGAGATATCCAGAGCTAATCAAATTGTAAAAGGAAAAGGTTGAAAGAGAACAACAGTTGAAAAGTAGAGTGACATTTTAAAGGAGGAGACTAGAGTGTTGATAAGTTACACAGCTTGTAAACTGGCTAAGATTTCTGGGAGTGATAGGCCAAAACACCTGTGGACCCACAGGTTGAGAACCGTTGAGTTAGAGTGAGTGCCAACAGAATAGTCAGATACTGCCATCATCTCAGGGCATATCTACATGGGCCATTTAGATTGGTGTAGAGTCCGATCAGTTAATGAGCAGCCACAAAACACACAAGGGGAAAACAAACGCTTAATGTGGCTCTACCCCAGGTTAAAATAACTTAGGAAAAAGTCCAAGTCCTGCACCAGGATTTGGGTTTTCATCTGAGTTTTAGCAGTGAAGACACCCACAGTTCATATATAGAAAACCAGCTTCATCCTGTTCTCCCTGGGACTCATAAAAATAAAAATATAGTACAGGTAACCAGGGAATCATCAGAAAGCATTACAGCTTGCACTGGCCCTATAATCCATCAATCATGCAGACCGGCCAGGGTATCAGTGTGTGTCTTATCTCTAAACTTAGCACTAGGCTTATCCCTACGGATTGAGATAAAGATGGTAACCGCTCATCTACTAAAGTAGTAAAAAATTATTTGATAATCAATTGTATGGTATGATTAGTTCATCTCCCTTAACTTTCACCTATTTTTTCTCACTTTTTCCTAATTAAGATTTTTAAATACATTAGCTTTAACAAAACGATGACACAACTCTCCTCTACATTAGCCCGTTGTGCCAAAGACATTCTGGGATTTGCCATCATGTTCTTCATTGTCTTCTTTGCATATGCACAATTGGGATATCTTCTTTTTGGGACTCAAGTGGAAAACTTCAGCACGTTTGTTAAATGCATGTGAGTGTATTCCCCTTCTTTCCCTTCTTTTGGTTCTCTTTCTAACATTCTTAGTACTATGTCATCCACACAGTTTGTAATACGCTGAAGCTTCGCTGTATATATAGCTGTCTGTGTGGAGTCAGGGAATCGATTGAACCGAAAATTGGATTAAATGACCTTATGCTTATCTCTACTATTATACTTCTATGTATGGTTCCTGTTGTATGAAATCCCAATCTATAGAACTGTTGATTAGTGCTGAAACATTAAAAGACAAGCACAAAAGAGAACATGGTAAATGCCATTTTGCCATGTAGATATATTTTATGGTTGCCATGCTCTTTATACTATTATAAAATGCAGATCAAATTGTGTGCACGGACACACACATGCTCTCCCATAGGATAGCTGGGATCACTTCTTCTGCAGTAGTCATGCAGAAGCAGCAATTGGTCACTAGGAGCAGAAAGATGCTAAAGTGTCCACTTCTTTTGCCGTAGTAGGTCATGTAAATGCTGTAGAATGCATGTATGCTACTGTATTTTTGTTTGAAGTGCAATAATTGTATTAAAGTTTCATTTATACATATATGAGTATTTTGTGCATTTATGTAAATGTGTGCCCAGCCTACATTTGTGCCTCTCAACTAGCCTTAGATCTAAGCTCTTAAATGTACAGTGAGGAAATATCAAGGAGGAGGACCAAAAGAAAGCAACATGTTTTCTCTCTTCTGAAATGTATGTCATACTTACAAACATAAAACAGCATTACACTATGAAAAAAATTTGAAAATGTTACTGTTCTTTCTTTGAAAGTGTTATTTCCTGTTTAATTGTGTAGTACTTACTTTGAAAGTAGTTGTTATACTCCAGAAACTTCATTTTTGTGTCTGCCACAAACAATGTTGAATTGGTTGAGAGTCTATGGGATATTCATTGAGAAACTATAGCAAAATGTGCTGCAGGATATCCTGCAAAAAACAGAGTTTTTGCAGTTTAATAAACTTTTTCCATAAGGAGCCCCGGTGGCAAAGTGGGTTAAAGCGCTGAGCTGCTGAACTAGCAGACCGAAAGGTCCCAGGTTCAAAGAGCAGAGTGAGAGGCCACTGTCAGCTCCAGCTTCTGCCAACCTAGCAGTTCGAAAACATGCCAATGTGGGTAGATCAATAGGTACCACTCTGGTGGGAAGGTAACGGCGCTCCATGCAGTCATGCCAGCCACATGACCTTGGAGGTGTCTATGGACAACGCCATCTCTTCAGCTTAGAAATGGAGATGAGCACCAACCCCCAGAGTCAGACATAACTAGTCCAGACTTAACGTCAGGGGAAATCTTTACCTTTACTAAACTTTTTCCATGTTTTGATGATCGAATCAATTAGGAAATGACATTTATAAGCCAGGAACAAAAATCGTCTTACATAGTGTTATCAGCATCTGCTATGGCTGTTAGGCACCCCCCAACAGGAAACTGACAATGGTGGTACTTCTTGTGTCCTGACTTGGTTTTGGTTAATCTCTGCTCTTTAGCATTATGCTACAGCATTTTAGCAAGGAAAGTCTGAAAACATGTGTATCAGTGATGTCGAGCCCAGACAAATTGCTCTATTTCATCAACAGAAAGTTAAGTTCTGTAAACCCTGAACTAAGAGAGTTGCAGACCAGGTGGAAGTCCTGAACAATGAGCCCCCCCCCCTTTTTTTTTCTTTTCTTTAGAAAGCAATAATACAGTGCAATCCAGAGTTCTGTTTGCTCATCCTTACGTGTCACTTGTAATCTTTGCTCAAGTTATGATCCTATGAGCCACCCAATTTCACCCACTTTCTGTTGTCCAGCTTCACCCAGTTTCGAATCATTCTTGGCGATTTTGACTACAATGCGATTGACAATGCGAACAGGATCTTGGGGCCTATTTACTTTGTCACCTATGTCTTCTTTGTCTTCTTTGTGCTATTGGTAAGTTGTTGGGTTTTCCAAATTATTTCTTATTTACAGAGATGGATTGAATTATGTTAATATCCTGTAACAGGTTCCAAAAATTGTTTCTCCAATTAATTTGTCCTCCTGACCTGAAATCCCAAGAAAACAATAGGATGATTTTTATCACAAGAGATATGTAAAGATCTATTACAGTGAACAGAACCCTTGCTGCTGAGCATTTAAAATGGAAACAAAGAAACCAGGGAGAGCAGAAGCGGGGCTTGGACGTGGCATAACACACACACACACACACACACACACACACACACACCTTCATGTATTTGTTTTTTGACTGGGCTTCCATTATCTCATTTTAGTCCTCTGGTTTCCATGCAACATTCTGCTGCTTAGATTATCATGTTGGCCTATTTTAGATCATGGTACTCCCATTTCCACCATCTATTGGATGTGTATTCCTTCCTTATTTACTTCCTTGGCTCAGTTTCATTGTTGTTCACTCATTATTTCATGATCCTAGCATTGCCTTCCTGAACATTTCTATTTCTCTTGCTATTTCCCTCACTGTTTTTAAATCCCAAATAAAAAGGTGAGTAGGTCTGGAGGGATCTCAGTGTAGCCAGAGGCCACCCCACCCCCTTTTATGGCCATATGGTGTCCAAGACAATTGAAACTGCATCAGTAGAAGTAAAGTACTTCCCTTTAAATCATCTCCACCTCTGTCACTCCCTCAGCATTTTTCAAGGAGTCAGGATTTCTGAAGAAGTCTCTGTACTACTATAGCTAGAAAAAAGTTTGGTGCCATGCAAGTTCTGGGAGTTGCAAACAAACAAAAGTTAGTCCAAGAATAATTGGGCTACCCACATCAGAAGAGGGATGTGTGATCCATTAAAAATGGTTCAAAAGTCATTACAAAACTGGGGGGTGCTGGCGTTTCGTTTCTAAAGTGTTTCTAAAGTATAGTTAGTGACAAATTTGTTACTATAATGAGAGTAACAAAATTTCGTTACTATTTCTTTATAGCAATTGCTCATAATTACTATAATTGGGGAAACTTCAGGGGCTTCTTTCTCCCTCATTTTTATTGCTATTGGGGTGCAACTCGCTACAGTGTTAGAACACATTCACCACTCTTAGTCTACCAAACTTCAGAACATTTCACTTTGTTTCAATTTCTAAAATTTTGGCATGTACTGCGCATGCGGGTTGGATATCGCATCATAAGTACAAATCATATGAAACTGATCCAACTTACAACACTTTCTGATTTTTTGAACATGCCTAGCTTTTACATGATGTTAACAAATATTGACAGTTTTGATTCCTTTCAAGGGAAATAAAGTAACAAAGCAATTCCTCAGACCAAAAACAGTTACATGTGGCTGGATTTACTGGATTCTGTTTTTTCTTTCCACAGAACATGTTCCTAGCTATCATCAATGACACCTATTCTGAAGTCAAAGAGGAACTTTCAAACCAGAAAAATGAACTGCAGTTGTCAGATATCTTGAAACAGGTTCTTTTATTCATTTAAAATATTTTTTCCATATTGTGGATTATATTTGGAAAGATTTGTTCCTCAAGTTAACTTGTTTCTCAAAGCATAGCAGAAATGTTAGTCGGAAAAGGGCATGATGACCTTGTCATTCGAAGATTCTGGTAGATGAAAAAAATGATTTGGATAAAGATGAGTAAAATTTAATATCATAACTTGACACCTGCTGCCCCTTGCAAACAAAGTGACTTGTATTTTTAAAAGCTGGAAAATAATCTGGATTGTTTCCAAACCAGCCTGCTTTTCTTTGCATCCCTTCATTGTAGGGCTATAACAGAACACTGATGAAGCTGAAGCTGAACAAGGACCGTATTTCTGATGTGCAGAAAGCTTTGCAGAAAGGGACCAAGGAGCTAGAATTTGAAGATTTCAAAAACAGTTTGAGAAAGCAAGTAGCTTCAGAGGATGGAATGAGCTCTCTAAACTTTTCATCATACTCCCGACTACCATCTACCATCAAGGCCATCTACCATCTACCATTTAATGCTAGAGACCATCATATATCTTACAGAGAAAATTCCCAAATCATTTTGCCAGTCCTTTCATTTAGAATCTAAACTATTGTGATCAAACTATTTTGCATCTCACCCACTACTTTTGCCCTTCCTTTTTTTAGGCTTGGTCATGCAGAGCATGAAATCACAGCAGCCTTTGCAAAGTTTGATAAAGACGGTAACCAAATTCTTGATGAAGAGGAGCAGAAGAGGATGCGGAATGATTTGGAGGAGAAAAGGGTAAAACTGAAGGGGAGGGAATTTATTTAATATGCACTGGTTATATTGCCATACTTCCACATTTCGAACCCATCTCACAACATCACAACAAAGTAATACTTGGATTCTTTTTTTTTTTTTTAATCTGGAAAGATCTAGTTCATCTGTAGGAAAATTCTGGAGTTATACAAAGCTTTTTCTCTAGCATCTATTTGATTATTTGCTTATCTATCATTGTATGAACTTGCTGTCCATTTACATCCTGTTAATAACAATTTACAATCACCTTGAGAACTGTTCTCGTCTTCCCATCAATATGGAATCATAAAATCTCAGACTTGGAAAAGTCCACAAAGGCCATCATTGCTACCATGCAAGAAATAAAGCACTCCTGAAAGATGCCCAGTCAACCTCTATTGAAAGTCCTCCAAAAAATAGAGAGACTGTCACTCTCTGAGGCTATTTATTCCACTGCTGAATAGCACCTACAGAGAAAAATAATTCCTAATGTTTAGGTTCAATCCTTTTTCATAGAATTTGAATCTATTCTAGTCTCCAAATGGCAAAATAAGAGTTTGATTCATTTTTACATCACATTCCTTAAGATATACTAGCATGTTTTTGTTGAAATTCAACTCAACCTCCCATGAAAGTGAAAACCAGTGAATAAAGAAATTGATTTATTTTTTACCTAGCAAGAGAACATCTTTCTAGGAATTTCTAGGTTCACAGTCATTTCTATGATCAATTTCCGTTTGAAACTGAACACAGAATCACAGTGAAGGACCTAGAAAGACTGAGGCCCCTTCCACACAGCTGTATAAAATCCACATTGAACTGGATTATATGGCAGAGTGGACTCAGCTGAACATATTGTGGATAATCTTCCTTGATATTCTGGTTATACAGCTGTGTGGAAGGGCCCTTAGAGAGGTATTATCTCTAGAAATCACTGGGTCATCCAGCATGACTGGAGTAAATCAACCACAAATTTACACAGGAGCAGCTAGAAAATCCTAGACATAACTTTTTAATCAATTCCATGAATTATCAAAACCGCAAAAGGCAAAACTACAAATGTAAAGGGATAACTGTTCAGTGAAAAGCAAAAGGTAATTTCTCCCTGCAATAATTCGGTGAAGAAGCATTCACTAAGAACTGGGGCATACTAACCTGTGCGTGTGATCTGTATAAAAAATGTCCCAACAGGAAAAAATCATTGACTGGGCTTTATTTTCCAGGTTGCTCTGAATGAAGAAATAGAGAACCTGGGGAAATCCTTTGGGGACAATGGCTTCAACGACCCCCTTGCCTTTGCAGACGCAAAGAACAATCAAGCAAATAAGTCTAGCTCGGCATCTGAAGAAGAATTCCAAAGGTATATAATTTTATTTTATGTCACTAAAATGTATCAAACTATAAAAAGGTAAAGGTTTCCCCTGATGTTAAGTCCAGTCATGTCTGACTCTGGTGCTCATCTCCACTTCTAAGCTGAAGAGCCGGCATTGTCCATAGATACCTCCAAGGTCATGTGGCCGGCATGACTGCATGGAGTGCCATTATATAGTATCAAACTATAGATATAAATAAATATGTTTATTTCATAAAATGTATATCCTGCAAAATATGGAAGATCTTTCACTGATGTATAAGTTTTAAAAAATGACAAAACCTGCAGTGCTTCCACAGAGGAGAAGGTGAGAAAGGGGGCCCAGGTCTCAATTTGATGATCAATACTGTGGTCATCAGTTCAATATCAGTGCGGGACAGCTTCAAGGCAGAATGTTCGAAATTGCAATTGGATTGTTTTGCTGGTGTAGACAATTCCTTTGACTGCAGCATGGACTGTAGGTTATTTTGGAGCAGCTGCTTTGGATCAGTCTCTTCCTAAATAGTGAAGGACAATAGGAATGTTAACTATTCAAATAAAATATTAACTCGTCAATAAGTATGCAAAGTGATCTTGTAGCACTTTTGAGAAAGAAGTTGTTAGCAGAAGCTTTCCTAGAATGTGGGTGCATACATATTGTAGAATTGATGAAGATAGATCCCTCTTCAACTGCTATGGCTCAATGCTGTCAAATTCTGGAATTTGTAATTTGGTAAGGCATCACAAACTTTGGCAAAGTATGCTAAATACCTTGTAAAACTCCCATGATTCCACAGCATTGAGCTTCCTAAAAATTATTAAATGAATTTTGGTTTGGGATTAAGACAGAATTTCCTCCCATTTCTGAAATAATAATAATAATAATATATTTTATTTATATTCCGCTCTATCACCCCATGGGGACTCAGGGCGAATTACAGAAAACAAATACGTCAAGCTTTCAATGCCGTTATACAATTAACAAGGACAGACCATACACAGACATTTCCCATCTTATTTCTGGCATCTTGGAGGCTGTGCTCAATTCCAACCACAAGGGAGTGCTGTTGTCCCATCGTCCATGCCGAGGAGTTTTGTCATCCTTAGACGTCTTCTCAGTCAAAGACGATGTCTTTAAGGGTGCTTTTATTACCTCACTGCTAAAAGCAGTACCTATTTATCTACTCACATTTCTGCTTTTGATCTGCTAGGTGAGCAGGGAGCTGGGACTAATGACAGGTGCTCACCCCAACCCGGGCTCAGACTGCCAACCTTTCGATCGGCAGGATTTTTCTGCAGCTAGAGATTTAGCCCTCTGTGCAAAGCCCCGCCCCTAAATGGCCCTAAATGGTCCTAAACTGATTTCTACCATTTTGTGAAACAGTGTTCTCAGTATTGACAATTATGAAAGTAAAATATTGATCAGCTCTAAAAACATTGAAAATTTTCTACGTCCTGCAGTATCAAATAGTCCACCAAGATGTAATTCCTTATGTAAAAATAAACAAGCATATCCATCTCATTTCTAGGCAAATTTGCTGTCATCTTTCATCAGTGGCAAAATATGTATACCAAGGAATTGTTTTAAAATAAATTCTTTGATAATTTATTATCAGTAAATATTTGATTTGTATACTTATTTTATATACCTATATACGAGGTATCTGGGCTCACCAAAATGGGATCACAAGTCGAAAAAGTTTAGGAAGCCCTGATGTAGACCACTGCTTTTACCAGAGCCACATGAGAGGTACAGTAGAGTCTCACTTATCCAAGCTAAACGGCCCAGGAGAAGCTTGGATAAGCGAATATCTTGGATAATAAGGAGGGGTTAAGGAAAAGCCTATTAAACATCAAATTAGGTTATGATTTTACAAATTAAGCACCAAAACAAGTAGTTCAATACGCAATTATGTTATGTTGTAATTACTGTATTTATGAATTTAGCACCAAAATATCATGATATATTGAAAACATTGACTACAAAATGGCTTGGATAATCCAGAGGCTTGGATAAGCGAGGCTTGGATAAGTGAGACCCTACTGTATATGGAAACAGACTAGTTGATCCATGAAATTTCTTTACCAAGTAGCAAATGTTATAAAATGAAGGAAGCTTTCTAAGATTCTTCTTTCATTCTTCCACAGACTTTTACAGCGGGTACTGCACTTGGAGCATTCCATTGGTGGCCTCATATCAAAAACGGAAGCCTTGGTTCTTAAACTAGAGGGCACAGACAAAAGCAAAGTAAGAACAAAGACCCAATGTGCAAGCTATTTGATGCTAGGTTGTTGTGAGTTTTTTGAGCTGTATGACCATGTTCCAGAAACATTTTCTCCTGATGTTTTGCCCACATCTATGGCAGGCTTCTTCAGAGGTTGTGAGGATGTTCTCACAACCTCTGAGGATGTCTGACATAAATGTGGGTGAAATGTCAGGAAATAATGTTTCTGGAACATGGTCATACAAGCCAAAAAAAACTCACCATCCAGTGATTGTGGCCATGAAAGCCTTTGCCAACATATTTGATGCTAGGAAGCTAGGGCTGGATTTACATTTCTCTATATCCCAGGAACTGATCCCAGATTATCAGTTTTGAACGGGATTATATGAGTCTGCACTGTCAGATAATCTGGGATAAACATATAATCTGGGATCAGATCCTGGGATATAGGGCAGTGTAGATCCAGCCTAGGAATACTATAACTGCACATTTAATTTGATAACCTCCAAGATCTCTTTTAAATCTCAAATTCTCTCAGCAAGCTTCTTCACAACTGAAGCAAAGTAAATGACCTTAGGACCAGACTGAAGTGTTTGTGATATTTTTGTGACTCTTGATACATAATCCACAGATATCAAACAGCATATATTATATGCTTTTATGGTTGCATTGTATCTATGTTAAATATGTAATTCATAGACGTATTTAACTATGTTATGTCCTGCCACAAGCCAAAAGAAGAGGCGGGTAATAAATTTTAAAATTATTATTATTATTATTATTATTATTATTATTATTATTGTATGACACAGCAAACAAGATAGATATGCTGGATTTCGTTTCACAAAATCACAAGTCGAACACTTCCCAAGTGTCTAGGACTGTGTGATGTATTTTCGGATGATGCGTGCAGATCCCAGTAGGGTGGCCTTTTGCAGTTGGCAGATCGTAATTTTGTCAATGTCTATTGTTTCCAAATGCTGGCTGAGATCTTTTGGCACGGCACCCAGTGTGCCCATCACCACCAGGACAACCTGCACTGGTTTCTGCCAGAGTCTTTGAAGTTCAGTCTTGAGGTCCTGACAGCGGCTGAGTTTTTCCTGTTATTTTTATTGTTGTTGTTGTTGTTACTGTATGACACAGCAAACAAGATAGATATGCTGGATCTCGTTTCACAAAATCACAAGTCAAACACTTCCCAAGTGTGATGTATTTTCGGATGATGCGCGCAGATCCCAGTAGAAAACCGCACAGTTATGAAATTATATTATTATTATTATTATTTGAACCACATCCTACACAAGTTTATAGTCCTCAGCAAGCAAATAGATAAGCAGATGAGTTAGCTGGCAGGGGAAACCCTTCCCCCATTGTCCTCTTTGTCTGCCTGTCTCTCTCTATTCTCTCTCTTTATCTCCAATTTATTAGACTGATACTTCCCAGAGACATGCATTTTATTAGTAGTAGTAGTAGTAGTAGTAGTAAATTATATTTATTATTATTATTATTATTAATAATAATAATAATATAAAAGCAAACTGCAATTGCCTCTCCTAGCTTCTGTGTTCTTCCACATTAATAATTTTTGCCATTTTGACCATATGCTGATGTTGCTTGGCAACATGTGCCCTGAATTTCATCTGTGAAATATTGGTGGGAATACACAGTCGAACTGTGGACGTTTGCTTTTAGATGTAATAATGCCTAATTAGCATCCATCAACTAATACAAGGGAAATAACCTTTCAGAGCCTTGTTCCAGGGAAAATTGGCACTTCCTTTGATGAAAAATACTTGAAATCTAGAAATGCTTGTAGCCTAGAGGGAAGTGAAAAGAAATTGAAATGAAATATAATGGGGAAAAGAACCACTCAGCCAGGTGGACTAATCCACCAGTACACAATCACCATCAAATGCCAGATCCAGATGCTTTTGGAAGTTCACCATGTATTCTGTATCTTCCACTTTTAGACATAGTGGTGCATCAGATGTGCGGAGAAACATCTCCATTCAACTTCCAACCAAGAACAATTCTCCATTAAAACAAGACACACTGCTCATACATGTCTTGTATTCATCGATGATTACACAGCCCAACCAAAAGTTTTGGTGTTTTGGTTTTCTGGCAGGTTTTTGGGGGTATTTGGGGCGCTGATTCAGAAAATTGCACTGCAATATCATGGTATGGCTATCATGATTTCTATGGGCAAGCAGATGGTGACTGGTTGATAGCATGTGATCAGTATCTCAAAAATTAAAGCTGATGGAGTGAAACAGGTACCATTTTTGGAATCAGCCGGTCAAATAGACCCCAAAACCAGACTAACATTTGAAGCATCAAAATGTGTGTAGGCTTCAGCCCCTACAATCTGCAAATGTGGAACAACCTGAAGAGATATCCTTGGATAGTAACAAGTGGGAGGTTTCATGTTTCCCATACATCACTATGAATCTGGTTTTAGAACATCAGGAGAACATCACTTTCTTTTTTAAGGTTCTGAATCTCTCTACCATTCCCTATCCTTCCCTACAGGTTGAACATCTCAACGAAAAAAGTCTGATCCCTCAGAAAACTGCAAAGATCAACAAGAAAGAAGATGGATTGGAGGCGTTTTTACAGGAGAAGAACATCACTATGAATTCTTTGAGTGCTAGTAGCAATGCTGTCTACCCCATCCTGTCCAAGACGGAGCTCGCGGGATCTCAGTTGCCCAAGACTGTTCAGCTACAATCTAATATGAACATCTAGTACATGCTGCAAATCCCAATGCTTACTATCCTCCCTGCTATTTCATGACTTGTAGTCTGGCCTGGACTTTAACTATACTTTTATATCAAAAGTTAGGAATTTCCCCATCTTTGTTTACCGAAAGCAGATACAGATGCTAATATACATGCACATATAAACAGCATAATTTTCAAGTCACAACCCACATTTTTCAAAATCCAATTGTCACAGGGACAGAAAGTGAGGTGAAATCTTCTGAACAGGGGTACCAGCAGCAAAACAAACAGGGCATGGGTGTTAACCTTTACCTCTGTTAGCCAAAACTTTAAATAAAATTGGCTGGAGTTACACTTAAAAATGTACCTGTTCCAACTTTGAACCCATTGCTCGGAGTCCTAGTGCCCTGGAGACTAGGACTCAGAGCAGTGGGTTCAAATTACAGGAAAGGAGATTTCACTTGAACATTAGGAAGAACTTGCTGACCATAAAAGACGTTCAACAGTTGAACTCACTGCCTTGAACTGTGATGGAGCTTCCTCCTTTGGTGGCTTTTAAATAGAGGCTGGATGGCCATCTGTTGAGGGTGCTTTGATTGTACTTTTCCTGCATGGCAGGGGTTTGGAACAGATGCCCCTCATAGTCTCTTCCAGATCTATGATTCTTTTGTCCAAATTTAACTCAAGAACAAACCTACAGAACCTGTCTTGTTTGTAACCTGGGGACTGCCTGTGTTCTTGGCAGATATCAGGATTGTTGAAATCCCCATCACCACTACATCCCTCCTTTCTGAATGTATGGCATCATCCAAGTCCTCAGTCTGACTTGGAGATCTCTAGCAGATCTCCCACAATAATGTCCCCGTTACTTATCTCCCCCTTTTTACCCAGAAACTCTCAACCTGGCTTCTAGGATCCCCCACAAGTATAAATATCCTTCACATACAATGTTACTCCTCATAAGAAATAGGTTATACCACCCTACATTCCAATCATGACACCTCCTATCAAGTTCAGTGATGTCAATTATATTTGCTTTAAGATTGTCATTCCCCTTGTTCGTTCCTCTGCCTTTTAAAAAATAAAATAGTCTCAAAGGCACAACACAAAAATCTGGACAGTCTATGCCTATCAGAATTAGTTTCCCAATAGATGTCAGGGTAATTGAATTCCTCCGTACCTATTAATTCTTGTATTTTTTTGAGATTTATTTTTTAAAAGCATTTTCTGCCCTCTTCTTGGCTTGGTTGCCTGTAGCAGACCTGTCACAAATCTACTTCTTTCATTGTCTGTGTTTACCTACCTGTAAATGCTTTTGACTGGTCTATTCTGATCATTCTCATGGATTTAATTACATCGTTGTTGTTTTTGGGGTGTTTATTTTTTTTTTACTTCTTTCCCAGTGAAGTCTAAAGTCATATGCAGAACATAAGTCATTGCACCCAAGAGCTGGATTCACTGCTATCACCTGTCATATCACTTGTCTGTGTCCTTCCAACACCCTGTAGAGGCCATAACCTAAAGTCTATTCTCTGTTTCCCTAATTGGCTTTTAAATAGTGAATACTGTGGTTCCTACATAAGGAGAAAGGTGGGATAGAAATCAAATAAGTACTTTGAGCACTTTGATGATATCTGTAGATCTGGTGCCTGCTCCAATTCAATGAAGGTTCACTGAGGAACATCTTGGGCATGAATTCTCATGCATATACATCTGAAACATGTTTGGGTAATAGTTTAGAAGAGTTAATCTGCTAAATCATATCTTTGCAGTGGTTGCTATCACACAATGTTTAATTGTTGTCTCTTTAGGTCGGTGTACCACTAATGTTGAGAGCTTCATTCTCTGTGGCTGTTGTTATGCAGTGTGACCATCTGCTATCTGTATTCCTATAAGAATATTATACCTCTAATTATAAGGCATAATGTAACTTGAAAGAAGTAAAGTATTTTTCAATGAAGAGTATATGCTTGACTCTGGTAGTTTTCTTTCCTGAGCAGAACCAAACAAATAAGGTTTCTTTCTTTTCTTTTAAAATCATACATCAAATAAACAATTGCAATGAGATGCAAGCAGACTGATTTAAATTTTACTGTCCATATTTGGACATCATAAAAAGCACTTTCCTGTGGTTGTGATGGTGCTCCATTTGACATGTGTAATCTTTGTGATTCATAGGTAAAGGTAAAGGTTTTCCCCTGACGTTAAGTCCAGTCGTGACCGACTCTTGGGGTTGGTGCTCATCTCCATCTCTAAGCCGAAGAGCCGGCGTTGTCCGTAGACACCTCCAAGGTCATGTGGCCGGCATGACTGCATGGAGCGATTCATACATTGGTCCAAATATGCATATGTTATTCTTCCCTTCTTTCCAACAGTAACACCAGCCTCTGCCTAAAAACCTCCTGAAAAAGAGACCCCTCCACACTCTGAGGCACTGTCAACTAGCTCTTACCATCAAGATGTTCTTCTTAACCTTTAGATGGATTTTGTTCCTGTAATTTGAATCCATTGCTCCGTATCCAAGTCTCGCCTTCAAGCTCCACTGCCGCTGCTGTTGTTCCCACTGCTCCTCCTCCTCCTCTGGCCTGCTGCACGGTGCTACAAGAGGCCATTCATTGAATGGAGCCAAACACCATCCAGCCTTGGATCTAGAGCAGGCATGGGCAAACCAAGGCCCGGGGCCCAGATGCAGGCTCCTGGGTGCTTTCCTCAGGCCCTCCTAATTTTCCCTGCCCTCTTGTCATAAGGACACGGTGGCATGCCGCATCCTTATGCCAGAAATATGGGGGAGGATGGTACGTAACACTGAGAGCCCTCTGGAGAGCTCTCAGCCACTGTGTGGAGGACCCACTGTGTGGAGGACCCTTATGCCAAAAGGACGGATCAAGGAAAGCAGGGCTGAGAGCCCTCCAGAGCACATTCAGCTGCCCCCTGCTTGCAGCATAAGGATGGTACGAGCAGCCTCATCCTTTTGCTAGGAGGACAACCTGGGGATGAACCAGGCCCTGCCCTGGCCCCTCCTGTCCCTGTCTTTTCCCTGGTCCTACCCACCCAGCATGTGCCCAGCCACCCTCCCTCCTGGCCTGGCCCTCCAGCTGGGCCCACAATGCGGTCCCAAGGCAAAAAAGTTTACCCATGTCTGAGCTAGAGTCTTTTTCCTTCAGCCGTCTGCCCCGCACCAGCTTATACCTTCACTCAAGTATAAGCCGAGGGGGGTTACTTCAGCCTAAAAAAGGACTAAAAAACTCATCTGATACTCGAGTGTTTATGGTATTTAAAATACACTAGAGGATAAAAATTGTGCAGTGAGAGCTGAAGGAAATCTAACAGACAAACTAGTGTTAATAACTGGAACTCTACAGCCAAATGACAGGCAATCGTATTTCCTGAAGTCAGAGAATGGGAAACAATTACCAGTTCATTTAAACTACTGTCAAATTTCCATGTTCTTCTAACTGCTGATCAGAAAGTGTTGGGTGTTGGATAATCCAAAACGTTGGATAAGTGAATGTTGGATAAGCGAGACTCTACTGTATTGTATTTCTTCATCTCTAAGACACATGTGTTTTTCTCACATAAACATCTCAAAAATGGGATGCAAGCATGTGGACAATTTCAACAGAAAGGAGGAAACATGAAAATAAACACAATCTGGCTACCAGTATTTTTTTTAAAAAACTCTAAAATCAGGACAGTAAATAAAGAACAAGACTCAGAAGACAAAGGAGTTCCAGATATGAATCAATTGGGGCCAGCTAACACCTCCCAACAAAAGATCCCCCCAGGCAGGAAGCAGCCAGGCATTGAAGCTGCAAGGCTTTCAATGCTAATCATGCTGGCCAATTACAATATTCACGCCTGCCTCAAACAGATACCCTGGACATTCCACATATAAAGTAGAGTCTCACTTATCCAACATTCGCTTATCCAACATAATCTAACTTGATGTTTAATAGGCTTTTCCTTAATCCCTCCTTATTATCCAACATTCTGCCGGCCCGTTTATGTTGGATAAGTGAGACTCTACTGTATATCAACCCCACTTGACTAGTTTCCAACAGACCTTGCAACTTCTGAGGATGCCTGCCACAGATGTGGGCAAAACGTAAGGAGAGAATGCTTCTGGATCATGGCAATACAGCCCGGAAAACTCACACCAATCAAATGTAATGACATTTTTCTCAGTTCAAGTGTGTTGAGGCCCTAAATGCTTTAAGTGCCCTCAACCTAAAGATGAAAGCATTCCAAACAACCCTATTCCCACAGCCGTATAAAAACACATACAGTAGAGTCTCACTTATCCAACATAAACGGGCCGGCAGAACGTTGGATAAGCGAATATGTTGGATAATAAGGAGGGATTAAGGAGAAGCCTATTACACATCAAATTCGGTTATGATTTTACAAATTAAGTACCAAAACATCATGTTCAACAAGAAATTTGACAGAAAAAGTAGTTCAATACGCAGTAATGCTATGTAGTAATTACTGTATTTACGAATTTAGCACCAAAATATCACGATATATAGAAAACATTGACTACAAAAATGCGTTGGATAATCCAGAACGTTGGATAAGCGAGTGTTGGATAAGTGAGACTCTACTGTATATGTCACACTGGAGAATTGATTATCACTTTGCACTGCATTTGTACAGTATCCACAAAAACTCGTGCTCAAATACAAACCAATTAAGCTTTCAAACCCTGTCACGTTCCTCCCAGCTGACGAACGAATTCCCCGCATGCGTAGTAGTTGCTGGAGACGGAGCCAGAAGAGCATCTCGGACGGTATTGGAGGAAGGAAGTTGTGTGAGGAAGTAGTTGCGCATGCGCGGGAGGAAGGGCTGTATCATGGAGACTGCAAAGGCGACTGCTGCTGCTCCGGCTGCTGAAGAAGGACTCCAACAGGCCGTCAAACGTAAGGTGGAGGGAAGGAGGGAACTTTTGGGGGGCTATTTATCTTTCCCTTTCTAGCTGAGGAAGAGGGGCATTTAGGGACTTGCTCATGCCTTCTCTCCTCTCTTCAGCATCCCATTTTTTGTACAGTAGTCTCACTTATCCAAGCCTCGCTTATCCTACGTTCTGGATTATCCAACGCATTTTTGTAGTCAATGTTTTCAATATATCGTGATATTTTGGTGCTAAATTCATAAATACAGTAATTACTACATAGCATTACTGCGTATTGAACTACTTTTTCTGTCAAATTTCTTGTTGAACATGATGTTTTGGTGCTTCATTTGTAAAATCATAACCTAATTTGATGTTTAATAGGCTTTTCCTTAATCCCTCCTTATTATCCAACATATTCGCTTATCCAATGTTCTGCCGGCCCGTTTATGTTGGATAAGTGAGACTCTACTGTAATTGGAAGAAGGAGGGAGAAACCTCCAGGCCGCTCTTTTCTCAAGGGCCCAGCTCAGGCCGATTCGGGTCACTGGCTGATTAAAAGTAGGCTTAAAGTATGCATTTCCTTTTAAATTCTGCGATTGCCTCTTCCTGCAGAATTCTGGGCTTTGTAGTTTAGGGAGGCCCAGGACCTCTCTGGCCTTAAACTGCAAACTCCAGGAGGCAACCACGGGATTTGAAGTGGGATGCTCACTCTAAAGCTATGTTTTAACTTCGGTATTGTATAGGGGCCCCTGGTGGCACAGTATGTTAAAGCGCTGAGCTGCTGAACTTGCAGACCAAAAGGTCCCAGGTTCAAATCCCAGGAGCGGAATGAGCGCCCACTGTTAGCCCCAGCTCCTGCCAACCTAGCAGTTCGAAAACATGCCAATATGAGTAGATCAATAGGTACCGCTCCGGCGGGAAGGTAACGGCGCTCCATGCAGTCATGCCAGCCACATGACCTTGGAGATGTCTATGGACAACGCTGGTTCTTCGGCTTAGAAATGGAGATGAGTACCAACTCCCAGAGTCAGTCATGACTGGACTTAACATCAGGGGAAACCTTTACCTTATTGTATGTTTTATATGTTGTAGGCCACCTTGCGTCCACTTGCGGAGAAAAGCGGGATAAAAACGTCTTAAATCATTAGAAGCCAACTCTTTGAAGTGTAGAATTAATAATAACAATTTGAATTTCTTAACCAAATTAAGGAAGAAGTTTTCAAAATAGCACCTTTGATTGCTCTTTATAATCTGCTGGGATTGTTTTTATTGTGTTGTTGAAGGCTTTCACGGCCGAAATCACTGGGTTGCTGTGAGTTTTCTGGGCTGTATGGCCATGTTCCAGAAGCGTTTTCTCCTGACATTTCCCCCACATCTATGGCAGGCATCCCCAGAGGTTGTGAGGTCTGTTGGAAACTAGGCAAGTGAGGTTTATATATCTGTGGAATAATGTCTAGGGTGGGAGAAAGAACTTTTGTCTGCTTGAGGCTGATGTGAATGTTGCAATTGCCCACCTTGATTAGCACTGAATGGCCTTGCAGCTTCAAAGTCTGGCTGCTTCCTGCTTGGGGGAATCCAAGTCTACATAGGGACCACCAAACACAGTATTGCTCAAACACGAATCAAGGAACGTGAAAAGCATTGCAGACTAATTCAGCCAGAGAAGTCAGCCATAGCAGAGCACTTGATGAACCAACCTGGACTCAGCATATTATTTGAGAACACAGAAATGCTGGATCACTCTTAACAAACCACCATGTCAGACTACACAGAGAAGCCTTTGAAATTCACAGTCATGTGGACAATTTCAACAGAAAGGAGAAAACCATGAAAATGAACAAAATCTGGCTACCAGTACTTAAAAAACTCCAAAATCAGGACAGTAAATAAAGAACAACACTCTGAAAACAGGGGAATTCCAGACAAGAAACAATCAGGGCCAGCTAACACCTCCCAACAAAGGATTCCCTCAGGCAAGAAACAGCCAGGCTTTGAAGCTACAAGGCCATTTAATGGTAATCAAGTTGGCCTATTGCAACATTCACACTTACTTGAAACAGACAAGAGTTCTTTCTCCCACCTGGACATTCCATAGATATATAAACCTCCCTTGCCCAGTTTCCTGCAGACCTCACAACCTCTGAAAATGCCTGCCATGGATGTGGCCAAAATATCAGGAGAGAATGCTTCTGGAACATGGCCATACAGCCCGGAAAACTCACAGCAACCCATTGTTGTTGTTATTATTATTATTATTATTATTATTAAACTTTATTTGTACCCCGCTAGCATCTCCCGAAGGACTCGATGCGGCTTACAAAGGCCAAGGCCTCAACACACAATATAACAATACAAAACAAAAGGCAAATTAAAACAAAACAGTATAAACAACAAGCAGTAAACAATACGCTAAAACACAATAAAACTGTGCCGGGCCAGAGTAATGGGTACAAGATTTAAAGTGCTGATGTGACAGGTGAAATATAAGGCTTATAGGGCAAGTGCAGGGTGCGATATGCAATCTAAGTTCTAATAAACTGCTTATAGGACTTGGTATTGGAGATTTCCTATTAATCTGGGAAGGCACATTGGAACAGCCAGGTCTTCAAGTTCTTTCTGAAGACTGCCAATGTAGGGGCCTGTCTGAGATCCTTGGGGAGGGTGTTCCAGAGTCGGGGGGCCACCACGGAGAAGGCCCTGTCTCGTGTCCCCACCAACCGCGCTTGCGACGCAGGCGGGATCGCGAGCAGGGCCTCTCCAGATGACCGAAGTGAACGCATGGGTTCGTAGACGGAGATGCGGTCACGGAGGTAGGATGGTCCCAAACCGTTCAGGGCTTTGTAGGTAAGCACCTGCACCTTAAATTGGGCTCGGAAAATAAATGGCAGCCAGTGGAGCTCCTTGAACAGTGTCACGACCCGGCTGCAGGGCACCAATAACCATACACAGAGGCCAGAATCTATCTAATATCTTTATTGAAGGAGTATATAAAGTTAATAAAAACAAGTGTAGAAAATAGTCCAGAATTAGACCTTTCAGGAAAGGTCAAAATTAGTCCAAAGAAACAATGTCCAATATGAAATATTAAGGTCCAAAGTTGTAATCCAATAACCGAAACACTCACTTTGCCAGGCAAAGTGAGGGGAGATGACAAGGTCCTTTAGTCCAAGAACTTGAACGAGGCTAGGAAATAACTTGACTCTCGGAAAAACAAGGCTTGAATACAAGACAGCAAGGAACGAGGAACAAGAACAAGATCCGTGGTGTTTACTTGGCAAAATCCGGGAAACAAGGCAAGGCTGGGTCTTGGAAAGCAAGGCAAAATCCGTGGAAGAACAAGGCTGGAAAACGAAGGCTTGAATCAGGAACAAAGGCTTGGAAGCGGAGTAGCTGTCCACACACACTACTCCAGTTGCTGACGAATTGACTCCGCAAGATCCCTCCGGGAGCAAGGAACCTAAATAGGCCTTGTTTTCCCCACCAGAGAACACTTCTCTGGGGAACCAGAAACGAAAGTCAATCTCTGTGTCCAGATGTATGACTCCCTAAAATTTCTCATGGGAACAGGCTTAATCATCTGAATGCTTTGCTGCTATTCTCAAACTCCTGCGATTAGCCTGTTGCACTCCTTTCTGCTGGAGAATGTAATTACGGCGCGAAAAAGGGGGAGAACTCGACTCCGGGCTTGTTTGGGAGATTTCTGGAAGACAAACCTCCTGCAGGTGCAAAGGCTCAATTTCTGGCTGAAATGGTTCCCTTTCTGGCTGAAATGGAGGAAAACCCAAGTTCTCCTCTTCGTCAGTCACAACAGCACTAGGAATGGGACTACAATGCCCATGAGTCATCACAAACAGGAGGGTTGACCTCTCTCTGTAAGGGGCCCCAGTTAACATCCTGGCTGCCGCTCGTTGGACTAGTTGGAAATTCCGAGCCGTTTTCAAGGGCAGCCCCACGTAGAGCGCATTACAGTAGTCCAGTCTGGAGGTGACTAAGGCATGGACCACCCCGGCCAGATCAGCCTTCGCGAGGTACGGTCGCAGTTGGCGCACGAGTCTCAATTGTGCGAAGGCCCTCCCAGACACCGCCGACGCCTGAGCCTCAAGCGTAAGCGATGAATCCAAGAGGACTCCCAGACTGCGGACCTGTGGCTTCAGGGGGAGTGTAACCCCGTCCAGCACAGGTTGCCACCCTATACCCCGGTCAGGATTACAATCGACCAGGAGGACCTCTGTCTTGTCGGGATTGATCTTCAGCTTGTTCCTCCTCATCCAGATAGACACAGCGGCCAGGCACTCGTCCAGCACCCGAGAGGCCTCCTTGGAATTAGGTGGAAAGGAGTAGTAGAGTTGTGCGTCATCTGCATAGAGGTGACACCCAACTCCAAAACTCCGGATGACCTCTCCCAGCGGTTTCATGTAGATGTTAAAGAGCATGGGAGACAGAGTAGAGCCTTGCGGGACCCCACAGCTCAAAGGCCAGGGGTCCGAGCAGTCATCTCCCAGCTTCACCATCAGGGATCGACCCTCCAGGAAGGATCGGAGCCACGACAAAACCGTGCCCCCGAGACCCATCCCAGAGAGTCGTCCCAGAAGGATACCATGATCGATGGTATCGAAAGCCACTGAGATGTCTAAGAGAACCAACAGGGTCACACTCCCCCTGTCCAGCTCTCTACGGAGGTCATCCACCAAGGCGACCAAGGCTGTCTCGGTGCCGTGACCAGGCCTGAAACCAGCCTGTGACTGATCTAGGTAGTTGATGTCATCTAGAAAGCCCTGGAGCTGTTATTGTTATTATTATTGGGGGACACCTGCTCGGCCCCACAACCATTGACTTGTGGGGTCCCGCAGGGGTCAATACTGTCCCCCATGTTGTTTAACATATACATGAAGCCGCTGGGAGAGATCATCCGGAGTTTCGGGGTGAGGTGTCATCTGTATGCAGATGATGTCCAGCTCTGTCACTCCTTCCCACCTGTCACTAAGGAGGCTGTTTAGGTCCTGAACCGCTGTGTCGGACTGGATGAGGGCGAACAAATTGAAACTTAATCCAGACAAGACAGAGGTCCTCCTGGTCAGTCGCAGGGCTGAACAGGGAATAGGGTTACAGCCTGTGTTGGATGGGGTCGCACTCCCCTTGAAGACACAGGTTCGCAGTCTGGGGGTTCTCCTGGACTCATCGCTGAGCCTGGAGCCCCAGGTCTCGGCGGTGGCCAGGGGAGCCTTTGCACAACTCCGCCTTGTGCGCCAGCTGCGCCCGTTCCTTGGGAGGTCTGACTTGGCCACGGTGGTCCACGCTCTGGTTACAGCTCGTTTGGACTACTGCAATGCGCTCTATGTGGGGCTGCCTTTGAAGACGGCTCGGAAGCTCCAACTAGTACAACGGGCGGCAGCCAGACTAATAACAGGAGTGGCTTACAGGAAGCATACTACTCCCATGCTGAGCCAGCTCCACTGGCTGCCGATATGCTACCGAGCCCAATTCAAAGTGCTGGTTTTGACCTACAAAGCCCTAAATGGTTCTGGCCCATCTTACCTGTCTGAACATATTTCCCCCTATGAGCCTTCTAGAACTCTTAGATCATCAGGGGAGGCCCTTCTCTCGGTCCCACCAGCCTCGCAGGTAAGGCTGGTGGGAACGAGGGACAGGGCCTTCTCGGTGGTGGCTCCTCGGCTGTGGAACACCCTCCCCAGCAACATACAGCAGATACCAACTCTCCTAAGCTTCAGGAAAGCCTTAAAGACATGGCTGTGCACACAAGCTTTTAATGAATAAGAACATGGACTTTACATGACCTGTACGAAGACTTGAGGATTCTGGATGAATGGATTTTAATCTTGGACATTCTTAAAATTTTATATAATGTGATTTTATTTTGTAATGGTACCTGTTTTATATGAACTTTTGTTTTGTAGATTGTTTTATATGAATTGTTGTTTTTACATTGTTTTTAGGCATTGAATTTTTGCCTATTTACTGTAAGCCGCTTTGAGTCTCCTCGGAGAGAAAGGCGGGGTAAAAGTGATATAAATAAATAAATAAATTATTATATTAGAATCATAAAATCATAGAATTGGAAGAGACCACATGGGCCATGCAACCCAACCTCCTGCCATGCAGGAAAGGCACAATCAAAGCCTCCCTGACAGATGACCACCCAGCCCCTGTTTAAAAGCCTCCAAGGGAGGAGCTTCCAACAGACTCTGAGGCAGAAAGTTCTACTGTTGGAACAGCTCTCGTGATCAGACAGTTCTTCCCAATGTTCAGGTGGAATTTGTTCAGAAGAGGTTTGTAATTGCCTTACTCAAATTCTGAGCAAGTGTTACTTGGGCTAAGTTATCACCAAGTATGTTTCAATGCCAAGCCAATGTTAAAGACATTTGGGGGGGGGGGGGGGAATGAATTCATTTCCTGCATAAATAGCTCAATGTCGATGTTGGTAAAAGCCAATGTTTTTTTCTCTGCTTGTAAATCTTAATAGATGATCCTGCTGTTGAAACAGCAGAAGAAGCTACAGAACCAGCAGAAGCAGATATCAATGAGCTTTGTAAGGATATGTTCAACAAAATGGCAGTTTATCTGACAGGTGAACTGACTGGTAAGTTCACATTAAGTTTAACACACATTAATTCTCATAATTAAGTCTCATTGTGTCCTGTGGGACTTAATTCCAAGTAATTCAGTTCAAATTCCATGTTTATAACATTTGCAGGAGCCAGATTTTACCTTTCCAAAAGAAGTTGATGGGCTGGAAAAAGGTTTTAAATCTGGCTTGTTGTTTTTGGAAGACAAGGAGGAAGAGGATTAGTACAAAGCAATCTATGATCTTGAAAAGGGCTTTAAATCAGGCTGGCATTGTTGAAAGGACAATGGGAGGAAGTGGAATGGGTTGAGGAGATCAGTGGGGCTTGCAGGGGGTTAAAATATGGCTGAGGCAACCCGATGGCAAGGTGGGAAAATTAGTGGGCTGGTGTTTTTGGAGTGGCTTACAATACTTGCGGTTTTCCCACTTTTGCAGGAGTCCTGTGCCCCTAAATCCCACAAAGGTGAAAGTAATGTACATGAGAAAATAATGAGAATTTTGGGTGGCTTCATATAAATGTAACTGAGATTAAAATTGTGTACAATAAGTAATTTACATTTTAAAAAGCAATAACATTTCCGTGTCTCTTTTCCTTGTTTTCTCCAAGCCACTAGTGAAGACTACAAGCTGTTGGAAAATATGAACAAATTGACTAGTTTGAAGTACCTTGAAATGAAAGATATTGCAATAAATATAAGTCGAAATCTGAAAGATTTGAATCAGAAATGTAAGTAGAAGAGAGATATTCAAATCAAGATTATGTTTTAATTCTAGTATTGACTTGTTAGTACAGTCACAGAAAGTGTTTCTATAAGGGGCAAAATCCACAATGTGTAAAACCAGTGGAAGGACTGTACAAACAGCAAGGTGGCAGTGGAAAGGCCACTTTGTTCATGAGACATATTGTGATCTTTTATAACTGGCAGGAAATCTGTGGCCCTCCAGGTTATGTTGGGCTTCTCATGACCTGTTAGCTTTACTAGAATAGAGATGTCCAGCAACATCTAGAGGGCTACAGATTCTCCAACCATTTTAGAAGAAACTCTTGCCATGTGTGTAGTTATTGCTTGCATATGCATACCATATCATTCAGTTGTAGCCTTTGTAAACTGATTACTCCTAACTGGGTTCCTGTGATTTCTTCCAAAATCAGTCCAAAGTGAAACACTGCATTTGCCTGTCCTCTCCAGCTCTTACCCACCTCCATATCCCTTAGATCAGTAGTATACTAATAGATCAATACTATAATACTTGTTATGAATATATTTGCTATGAATGGATTCTCATTTGAGGTTCTTGTAAATTGTGAGATAGATCTATGACTGGGAAATGTGATGTTGCATGATTTGGAAAGTATCATTGCATGAACCATTGACATTGATACGGAGTTCTCTGTTGAGTCTGGAATTTCTGTGGAGCTTGTAAAAATGATTACATGGGGTTCATGTGGTGGTGTGCCACACATTTAGTAACTAAATTGCACACCACGAGGATAGTGGGGCTAATACCAGGACCTATATGTAGTTTTGAAAATAAATACAGATATTAATCTATTTAGAACCCAAAAGTGTTGTTATGAATGGATTTCTTTAAAGTTTTAATCTTAAAATTTAAATTTTATTTAATGGGAAGGAGTTGTAGTCATTCGTGTTAAACTTTCAGCTTTAAACTTCAGCACCTTAAGTAAGAGAAGCATTGTCCATCACAGCAGAAAATGTGGATTAGTGGTATAAGATGGTACAAGGCATGCTTATAGTTTCATATTAATTTTTTAGTGGCTTGATAGATATCATATCTTCTATCCCTCTCATTTCACACCTAATGATGAAGAAATTATAGAAGTTGTTCACCATCAGCGAGTCAATAATTGTTTTTTGATGTTTTTCTTCCTCATCCTTTCTCCAAGATGCTGGACTTCAGCCATATCTGGAGCAAATCAATCTAATTGAAGAACAAGTGGCAGCTTTGGAACAGGCAGCTTACAAACTGGATGCATATTCAAAGAAACTTGGTAGGTATTTATCTAATTCCTTTCCACTTGTCCTCTTATGGCAACAATTTTCACAAGCATCTAATACAGTGGTTCTCAACCTGTGGGTCCCTGTGGGTGTTTTGGCCTACAACTCCCAGAAATCCAAGCCAGTTTATCAGCTGTTAGAATTTCTGGGAGTTGAAGGCCAAAAATATCTGGGGACTCACAGGTTGAGAACCACTGATCGAATACATAATGAGTGTTCAGGCTGTCCAGCTAAGACTTCCAAAAGAAGTACAGGGCAGGACTGATATAGGAGGGTAAAATTTAGTACGATTTAGTACTGTATCTGTCCAGTCAAGCTCCATGATGTAATACAGTAGAGTTCAGTTATCCAACACTCGCTTATCCAACATTCTGGATTATCCAATGCATTTTTGTAGTCGATGTTTTCAATAAATCGTGATATTTTGGTGATAAATTCGTGAATAGAGTAATTGCTGCATAGCATTATTTCGTATTGAACTACTTTTTCTGTCAAATTTGTTGTATAACATGGTGTTTTGGTGCTCAATTTGTAAAATCAACCTAATTTGATGTTTAATAGGTTTTTCCTTAATCCCTCCTTATTATTCAACATATTTGCTTATCCAATGTTCTTTATAGTTTTCTATAAATAGAAAGATGTCAGTTAACATTGAAGCTACAATCTGTTTGGTGGTAATGGGCTCTTGGTTTTACCATTTTGTTACAGTGTTTTGTTTTCTGCCCAAAATATGTTTTGAAACTAGAATGGCTTAGCTAAACACGGGGATGCGTATTTTCTGCAGAACATGAAAATCCTCCCAGGAATCATGGGGCACTGGGGCTCAGGCATAACTGAAGGTGATTTCACCAGTTAAATATTTTGGTTGCACTAATGGATGTGCATTTTATCTTATCTTTTGCAGAAGCAAAGTACAAAAAACTGGAGAAACGATGAAAGGACATTATGCAATGAGACTTTTTTTGTAAAACATATGGCTCTTCCATGCAAGAAATAGGATCATGCGTCACTGACTTTCTGGATTTTACAGAATTTGTTATAAAAAAGCATTCTTGAATAGAGTTATGTGGGAACTCCTAGGAGCTGCAGTGGCTGCCCTTGGCTGAAATCTTCTCCTGTAGAACCTATCTTTTCTGGATGTTCTTTTTTTTACTCATTTTACAGGGGATTAATATCAAGGCCACTCCTAGCTGCTTCAGCAATCTGACACAGTAATTTCCCCATTACTAATATTTCTGCACTTACTCCCCTACGATACATATGATGAATGTTGTGCTTTGCAGAGATATTGATTTGTGAAAATGATGGCTACCAATATACTGTGATAGCTACTAAAATGGTATGGCCTTACTGTAAAGTCTGTGTACGTGTTGTTTTTGAGAAATATATAATAGCTAGAAAGTAACATAAAACTATTTGCAGTAGGAGGATAATCTTCAGATTTTTTTGGAGTGGTATCTTTGTAGATCAGTCCAGACTGTTTTCTCTTTGTGTCATGATTAGGCAGAATATGCATGGGACTGGCTGGTTCTAAGTTTGCCCTGTCTCAGCAGCTACTTGACCTGTGGCTGAAGATAACTGGTTTTTTGCCAGTTTGTGATGGGTTTATTATATTAGAGTTTTGGTCAGGCATGGGCAAACTTCATCCTTCCAGGTGTTTTATATTTCAACTCCAATAGTGGAAATTGAAGTTCCAAAAACCTGGAGGACTAAAGTTTGCCCATGCCTGGCTTAGATGGTGATAATATCCCATAGGTAGAGCTACATCTCCTTTAAAATTTAATTCAGAATCATTTTAAAAAGTTACCCAAGAATGCCAGGATGGAAAGTGGTACTGTAAGGTGACTGCTAAAGAACTACCAGTCTTGCCCACAATTCTTCATACGAACAATTAATCTAACTTTCTAAGCGGTTTCTTGCTAGCAAGGCTTGGAATTCTTGCCTCCCTGCCATGAACTTGTAATGTCTCGCAGCCCACAGCTGATGGTTCCTCCATTTCTATTCCACTCGGTGCTCACCCTGTTCTTTCAACCCAAATTTATTTTGGAGATCTGATATCTCTGAACAATTACATTAATGTTAGTGTAGTGCAACTGCAAAGTATGTAAGGTTTCAGAGTAACATGTAAATTAAAATGGTTGAGACAATGAGTAGTGAAGAAAAACCTGGAATTTTGTTGATAAACACAGAGAACAGTGTCAAACATTTTCTACAGTAGATACAATTTGTAATATGGGACCCTAAAGCAGTGCCCATTCCATTTAGAAGAATCGGCAAATGCTCTATTTTCAAAAATTGGAGTCCTCTCTCTAGTTCAGGAATGATTGGTGGGTGTTGTCTAGTTTCCATTAGGTCTGACTTCCTGAATTGTAATTATAGCCAGACGTGGCACTGTGATATATACACATATTAATCATGCAGAAATGTGCAGGTGCATTAACTCTGGGATCTGATCAACATGACTGTTAGTATAGCATTTATTGGCTCCCATTACGATCACCAGCACAATGCCGGTGTTGTCAATATCTCTTTGAATTATAAGCAGACTTCCTCAGTAGGTCTTCTCTGTGCAGGAACTCAGCATGAACATGTGACTACTTACTATTTCAGATGTATGTTTTTGATACTTGCCTAAATCCAAATTCAGTGATAGAGGCCTATAAATATGTATTATACATCAACACATATATATTTTGTTATTTGTGCCTCTGTGTTCTTTTTGACTTCTTATGTATAGGTAAAGTTGATTGACAATTATCCTTTTGCCATCCTGTTACTAAATTGCTACATTGATCTTTAACCTTACAGATTTGGACTATGGAAAAGAACAGTGATTTGCGTGGATTAGCTTCTAAATTTAGCTGTATCTTTTAACTTGCTGAGCAGCATATGAAGATGCAGAATTGGATCATTGTTCTGTCTAGCTCAATATAATCTGGTTCAGGACTGAGAAACTGTTGCCCATATGGAGCTGAACTCCAGTGCCCATGATCTTTACCATTACCTAAACTGGATCAAAGAGTTCATGGGTCCTAGGAGATCCCAATTAATAAAATGGGGACAGCAGACACCTCAAATGTCTGTTAATTAGAGAAGAGTCTTCCTCAAACTTCGCCTGGTATTAAACTAAGGACTTAGTGCATACAAAGTGTGTACAACTGAATTTCAGGCTCCTATTAAATTTGGACAGCTGAAATCACCTCAGTTACTCTCTACCTCAATCTAGCATGAAACGTTTGCATTTCTACATTAACTTTTCACAATAGTGTTCAATTTAGTATATAGCAAGAGCTCTAACTGTACGATGATTTCACATATTTAAGTGAAGTAATGCACAATAATTTTTAATAAAACATTCTTACAAGGCAAACTTTCCTGTCTTTAATATTACTCACAAGGTACAATGATACAACTTTTTAAATGAGAAAGGCGGCCATATATGCTTTTAAAAAATTAATATTCGCAACTAGAGATGTACACTGGTGAGGTCCAGCATGACCTCACAGAATTGGAGATCTTTGAAAGTCTGATTTTTCCAGAGGTTAAAATATACTACCAAAAACACATCTTTGTACTATCATTTCACAGGACTTGGTCTCCAAACATTTGATCATTTTGCTCACCCTTCTCTGGACACGTTCCAGCTTGTCAATATCCTTCTTAAATTGTGGTGCCCAGGTGAAGTCTTGCCAAAGCAGAATAGAGTGGGACTATGAATTCCCTTAATCTTGACACTGTACTCTTATTGATGCTGCTTAAAATCAAAATGGCTTTTTTTAGTTATCGCATCACACTGTTGACTGATGTTCAGCTTGTGGTCTACTGAGACTCCTAGATCCATTTTACATTTTCAAGCTAGATGTCGCCTATATTATATCAGTGCATTTCATTTTTATTGTCAAAGTGTAGTACTGTATATTTCTCCCTGTTGAAATTGATTTTGTTAGTTTTACCCAGATCTCTAATCTGTTACAGTCAATGGCTATTCTGATTCTATCCTCTGGGGTATTACTTATCCCTTCCAATTCATTGACATCTGAAAATTAGGTAAGAATGTCTTCTATTCTATCATCCAAGACATTAAAAAATATTTTGAACATCACTGGGCCCAGGATAGACCCCTATGACACCCACTGGTAACTTCTCTCCAGGATGAAGAGGGGCCAATTCAAATGCATCCTTTGGATTTGGCCAGGTAAACAATTCCCAATCCACCTAACGGTAGCCTTGTCTAACCCACATTGTATTAGTTTCCATTTGAAAATGTCATGGAGAACCTTGTCAAAGGCCTCACTGAAATGAGATATGCTACATCCATGGCATTGTCGTCATCTAGCAAGCTTGTAACTCTACCAAAAAAGAAAAACTACCCATAACAGACCTTAAATAATTGTCGAATTTCCTTTCTAAACATTGATAGTACATTGGTCATTTTCCAGACTTTTGAAACCGGTTAATCTTATATATTACTTTAGTTATAAAATCGGCAATTTAAGAATTCTCATATACTAGCTGAAACTGGAATTTTGTTTGTTTTGAATTTGTCAGCAAGGTCAATAACTTCATTCTTTCTCATGACTATCAGTTCTTCAGATGTCTTTTCTGAAAATAACACTTCAGTTACTAACCTGCTTGTTCAGAAGATAGAAATGAAAAGACTTAAATTGTTCCTCTGCAGGTGTTTGGTGCATGCCTTTCCAACCTTAGCCCATGTTTTACCATATGGACTATTTCCACTACATTCCTATTTAGACAAAATTTCTTCACCTTCGTCGCTTAAGGATGATCAATTCAAACTAGAGGTTTCTCATCTGTTGGCACACTAGCCGTTTCCTAAATGCTAGTGTGCCCCCTTTTTCTAAGCGCCAGCAGTCTAGCTGCATCCTGGTTAAGTGGAACCCATTCCTCTTGTCCAGGCCTGGCATGCTCAAACTTCTTCCACCATCTTACTCCCCTCTCTCTACATACCAGCAGATCCATCACTGAGATGACTTAGCTTCATGTTTGTAACTAACCCTGTACATGCAACATGCCACATTTCAAAATAAAGTACCTTTGAAGCATGGCTTTCAGCATATTTAGCAACTATGTTTGTCTTCCAGAACCTCCCAGTTACATTTCACTACATCCTTGGCACCAAAGAAGCATGCATTATAACCACTGACCACTTGGTGCTTTCTGCCAAGAAACTAGGTTAGCAGTTTTCAATGAACTGGCCAATTCACCCTGCAATCTGCAAAGAAAAAAAATCCAAATGCCTATGCATCTAATGATTGATCAATCAATACCACAAGCTGTCCCAGAATCATTTGAAACAAAAACAATTGATTTCTGCTGTTTCACACACCCCTACAAGTCTGCAGTTTGTTCTGTTTAGTCAGGACTTAGATACAAAACTGTGGATATGGTGTCCGGTTATAAAATGTCCTTCAACCCTTTCCTAGCCTCAGAGCCACAAGTGCTCATGTGTTGCAATTCCCATTATCTCCAGTCCACATGGCAGATAAGCAAAAGTTATGCGAGTTGACATTCAGTAACATCCAGGGACCCAAAATGAATATATACTAACAGCACCAACCACAATGTAAAAAAATTATAGTTGGCTCTCTTCTTCTTCTTCTTCTTTATTCGTTCAGTCATTTCCAGCTCTTGGTGACCTCATAGACCAGTCCACGCCAGAGCCCCCAGTTCCTTCAAGGTCAAGCCAGTCTCTTCAAGGATACCATCCATCCATCTCGCCCTTGGACGGCCTCTCTTCCTTTTTCCTTCCAGTTTCCCCAGCATCATGATCTTTTCCAAGCTTTCCTGTCTTCTCATAATGTGGCCAAAATACTTCATCTTTTCCTCTAATATCCTACCTCCAGTGAGCAGCCGGGCATTATTTCCTGTTGGATCTTCTTGTGGTCCAAGGAACTCTCTGTATCCACGGATTCTCTGTCCATGGATTCAATGGCTCTTTGAAGGAACCCATAAGACTGATGCGGCCCTCGATTAAAATGAGCTTGACACCCCTGTCCACCTTTGCTTTGAAGGAACAGTTTTCTCTTCCTTAATGTACAGTAGTTGTGGTATGGGGAGTCTCTGACCCTCAGACATTTGGAGTACAACACCAATAACCCCTGCCCAATGGTAAAAATTGTGGAAGTTGTTATCCATAACATACATATCCATTTAACATCCTGCATGTTTCCCCCTCTGCACGAGTAACATTCTATTCATTATCTTTGTTTTTGAACAATTGTCAAGGTGTTGGTGCAAAATAAGACCAAAGTGAAGGTGTAACTAAGAAGGAAGCAAGTTCCATTGCTCTTAAAAATGAACAAATCCCAAGTCCAAAGATGTCGATGTTAGATAAATGAAGAGCTCTTGGCTATACAGCTTTAAAATTATTTTTAAAGCATTAGTGTAAAGTAAAAAAGAATTATGACAAACAACATTATAGTGGGGCCCCTGGTGGCACAGTGCATTAAAGCGCTGAGCTGCTGAACTTGCGGACCAAAAGGTGCCAGGTTCAAATCCCGGGAGCGGAATGAGTGCCCGCTGTTAGCCCCAGCTCCTGCCAACCTAGCAGTTCGAAAACATGCCAATGTGAGTAGATCAATAGGTACCGCTCAGGCGGGAAGGTAACAGCGCTCCATGCAGTCATGCCGGCCACATGACCTTGGAGGTGTCTATGGACAACGCCAGCTCTTCGGCTTAGAAATGGAGATGAGCACCAACCCCCAGAGTCGGTCACGACTGGACTTAACGTCAGGGGAAACCTTTACCTTTTACCTTAACATTATAGTGGTCCTGTTTCTTAGTATTCAATACAACTAATACAATCTACCGCCCTAGAATAGTTTTTAAAAGCTGCTTTAAAAGCAATGTATTAACTATATACAGGTATAGTTTAAATTCATAAATACATACAAGTGAAATTGGTGGGGAGGGGAGGTGGGAGAACAACATCCTTTTTTTCCAGATCATGTCCAATCTATATATATAAAATGATAAAGTTGTTTGCGCAGTGACTATAACAACAAAACTAAACATCCCAGAAATACGAAATTTGGCAACACAATGCAAAAGGCTTGCCTCCAGGTTACAACAACACAACCACACCACAAAACCACAATCCAGACCCACAAAACTCACAACAACGCATCATGCGATAACAACACAACTAAACGCCCCAGAAATACAAAACTTGGCAACACAATGCAAAAGCCTTGCCTCCCAGTTGTAACAACACAACCACACCACAAAACCACACAGGACCCACAAAACTCACAACAACGCATCATGACTATAACAACACAACTAAACGCCCCAGAAATACGAAACTTGACAACACAACGCAAAAGCCTTCCCTCCAGGTTGTAACAACACAACCACACCACAAAACCACAATCCGGACCCATAAAACTCACAACAATGCATCGTGACTATAACAACACAACTAAACGCCCCAGAAATACGAAACTTGGCACACAACTAAATGCCCCAGAAATATAAAACTTGACAACACAATGCAAAAACCTTGCCTCCCGGTTGTAACAACACAACCACACCACAAAACCACAATCCGGACCCACAAAACTCACAACAACGCATTGTGACTATAACAAATACAAAATTTGACAACACAACTCATCCACCTCCCCAATCCCTACATTCACACTTGGCCTCCAAAAAAACTATTACAATAATAACAATGACAACAACAACAACAATAAGAATCAACACCATCACAGGCAAGAAACAGCCAGGCACTGAGGCTGAGAGGCCAGTCAGTGCTACACTGGGCCTCCAAAAAACAATACAGTAGCATCTAACTTATCCAACCTTCATAATCACTACAACAACAATAATAATAAACACTTTCACAGGCAAAACAAAAAAAAGACTATTGTACCACAATAAAAATATAAACCGCACTCAGCAGAATCAGACATTACAACTAACAACAAACCAAAGACAACAGGGATCTCAAGCAATTATCAATCAACACAAAAATTGAAGAAGGTAACAGACTTCAAATACTACTACTAATGTGAGCATAAAGAAGGGTGGAGCTCACAGCATAAATACAACCTAATGCAGACTGACCAACACCACCAGACTAAGACACAGCAACGCGTGGCCGGGCACAGCTAGTCTATATATATAAAAGGATAAAAAAAATTCGTCCTAGGACAAAACAACAAAACTACACATCCCAGAAACACTAAACTTGGCAACACAACCCCTCATCCATGCCTCTACGTTCATACAACAAAAAGAAAAGAAAAATAAAGTCCTAATTAGAGGAAAAGGAATAATTGTTTTTTATCCAATTGCTGCCAGTTACAAGGCTAAACTCTGCCCACTTGGTCTCCTAGCAACCTACTCAGCCCAGGGGACAGGCACAGTTAGGCCTCAGGCCTCTTCCACACTGCCTATAATATACAGATTATCTGATTTTAACAGGATTATATGGCAGTGTAGACTCAAGGCCCTTCCACATAGCTATATTACCCATTTATAATCTTATATTATCTGCTTTGAACTGGATTATCTTGAGTCCACACTGTCAGATAATTCACTTCAGTTGTGTAGAAGGGGCCTCAAATAATCCAGTTCTAAGCAGATAATATAAGGTTATAAATACACAGTAGTCTCACTTATCCAACATAAACAGGCCGGCAGAACGTTGGATAAGTGAATATGTTGGATAATAAGAAGGGATTCAGGAAAAGCCGATTAAACATCAAATTAGGTAATGATTATACAAATTAAGCACCAAACATCATGTTATGCAACAAATTTGACAGAAAAAGAAGTTCAATGCTCAATAATGCTATGTTGTAATTACTGTATTTAAAAATTTAGCACCAAAATATCACAATGAATTTAAAACATTGACTACAAAAACATTGACTACTAAAAGGCAGATTGCGTTGGATAATCCAGAACACTGGATAAGCGAATGTTGGATAAGTGAGATTCTACTGTAATATGAAATAATTACTGTGGTAATCCAGTCCAACCCAATTCTGACATAGAGGACACAATCCAAGCACGCCCAACAGATGGCCACCCAGCCTCTCAATAAGAAGAAGAAGAAGAAGAAGGAGGAGGAGGAGGAGGAGGAGGAGGAGGAGGAGGAAGAAGAAGAAGAAGAAGAGGAAGAACAATAAGAATATCATACAATCCTAAGGTTAGGAGACACCCCTAAGGATCATCCAGTTCAACTTCCTTCTACCATGCAGGATGACAAGCACTCCTGACAGATGGCCATCCAAGATCTGCACAGTAATAATCCAATTCGAATCATAGCATCACACAGTTAGGAGACACCCCTAAAGGCCGTCCAGTCCAACCTAATTCTGCCATGCAGGACACAATCCAAGCACTCCCAACAGATGGCCACCCAGCCTCTCAATACTAATACTACTACTACTAATAATAATAATAATAATAACAACAACATCATCATACAATCCTAAGGTTTGGAGTGATCCCTAAGGATCATTTCAATCAACTTCCTTCTACCATGCAGGAGGACACAATCCAAGCCCTCCTGACAGATGGCCATCCAGCCTCTACATAATGATGATGATGAAGATGATGATGATGATGATGATGATTATGATGATAATAATAGAAGCATAGAATCCAAGAGTTTGGAGAGACCCCTAAGGGCCATCCAGCCCAACCCTTTCTATTATGCAGCAGCACAAAATCCAAGCATTCACAACACATGGACAGCGTATAAATACTATACAATACTACACAGGGACATACACCCCCTCTATCACAGTACACAAACAACCAAATGCATACTAAACATAAAGGCAACCATACAACAGATATTCAATACCACCACTACCTCAACGAGTTCTCACCAACACCACCAGACAACACCACAACAACACGTGGCCGGGCACAGCTAGTATTATAATAATTTTTTTCATGTCAGGAGCAACTTGAGAAACTGCACGTCACTTCTGGTGTGAGAGAATTGGCCATCTGCAAGGACATTGTCCTGGGGATGCCCAGATGTTTGATGTTTTACCATTCTTGTAGGAGGCTTCTCTCATGTCCCCACATAGGGAGCTGGAGCTGACAGAGGGAGCTCTTCTGCTCTCAAACCGCTGACCTGTCAGTCAGCAGTCCTGCCGGCACAAGGGTTTAACCCACTGCACCATCAGGGGCTGCATTATAACAATGCCTTACAGGTTTTAGCATCATGATCTTCACATGTCATCTCTGAAACACGATCCTCTCTGAAACAAAAACACACAATAAAACAAAGTACTTAGTGAAAATATTTGGTTAACACTATCAGGGCGAACTGAACCTTGGACTAGTTTTTTTCATGTTTAAAAATAAAACATGGGAGAGTTGGCGGACTGATCTTGGAGTGAGGAAGACGGTACTTTTCATGGTCAAAGAAACATTTTAAATCTTTTTGCTCAGAAGATAAAAGGGGCTGCACGTGATATAAGAATGCTGCCCGTAGATTTGGTCTGCTGTCATTTACGTTGCTAGTGTTGTGTGTCTCCAAGTCATTTCCAACCTATGGTGATCCTCAGGTGAATTTATCACCATTTTTTTCTTGGCAATTCTCGCTCAGAGAGGGTGTGCCAAGGTCTTGAATAAAACCTGCCAAGGTCACTCAGTGGTTTTCATGGCCAAGCAGTGGTATGAACCACTGTATTTTAATATAGTTAAATAGCCATACAACCTGTATAAACGGTTAGGTACATTGTGTCATCAAAGGCTTTCATGGCCAGAATCACTTAGTTGCTGTGAGTTTTCCAGACTGTATGGCCATGTTCCAGAAGAATTCTCTCCTGACATTTCGCCCACATCTATGGCAGGCATCCTCAGAGATCGTGAGGTCTGTTGGAAACTGGGCAAGGGGGGTTTATATATCTGCAGAAGAACTGTTGTCTGCTTGAGGCAAGTGTGAATGTTGCAATTGGCCAGCTTGAGTAGCATTGAATAGCCTTGCAGCTTCAAGGTCTGGCTGTTTCCTGCCTGGGGAAATCCTTTCTTGAGAGGTGTTATCTGGCTCTGGTTGTTTCCTGTCTGGAATTCCCCTATTTTTGGAGACAAGAGTTCTTTCCTCCACCCTGGACATTCCACAGATATATAAACCCCACTGGCCTAGTTTCCAACAGACCTCACACCTCTGAAGATGCCTGCCGTATATGTGGGTGAAACATCAGGAGAGAATGCTTCTAGAACATGGCCATACAACCTGGAAAACTCACAACAATCCGGTGACTCTGGCCATGAAAGCCTTTGACAACACATTTTGCAGGATTGTTTGATGATTATTGACAATCGTAGTTTCTCTGAGTCTCAAATTTAAATAACAAGATGCAAAATCTGTACATTTAAGCAGCTGCTCATCCAAATGGAAGTCAGAAGCACACGTTCAATTATTTCAGAAAGGAATCTGAGACCTGATAAAATCCCATACTGAAGAAAGACAAGAAGGAATTCATAGCCTTCTTGACTATGATTGTGGATAGCATGATTAATAGTGAAGGTATTGTTTTAAATGTTTTAATATATATTACAATTCTATTTTAAAATGTTTATTTTAATTGTACATTGTTTTAAAGCATCAAATAATTGCCTACGTGTAAAGTCGCCTTGAGTCCCCTGCACAACAATATATGTGCAAGTGCATGTGCAAATAACATGATCTGTTTCCACTGTCAGTCGTTTCATTTTTGAAAAGTCCCTCCGAACTGAGAAAAATATGGACTTTTGTGCCTAACAGTGCTAATAGCAACACAGAATGGACAGGAAATGTTGGCCAGAAACTTGTTGGTTGCATTTGCAAGCATAAGTTTATTAATTAAAATATTTATAGCCAATTCCATGTCACAAAATCTCAGGATGGTGTACATGTACGATCAATTTCAGCAAATTAAACCAATATAAAACAAGAAAAATAATGTAAGCAGAAAAAAAGAATTTAACAAGTTAAAACAAGTTAAAAATAGAAACCATAAGCACTGACATTTTTGATAAATCAAATTCTTCAAATGCTGTCCTCTACATCCCAATGACTGACAATAACAAATGTGTATAATTAGCTTAGATCGTGGAAACCAGTGTTGTGTGTTTTCTGACTTCTTTCTCCTGCTGAATGAATATTTTCTACTGAAAAAGAGCCCCACACCATCTGAGCAATACAGAGGCAATTTTGACGGGACTCACTTCAAAGCTGTTTTAGGCTCAGGCGGGAAGCCAGGTTCCACCTGCGTATGTGTTTATTTTAACTTATACCAGCGTATATACCCAGCATTGCCCAGTTAGGCATTTCGTAATATTGTAATCCCAGAATATTGGAACCATTTGTCCATCATAGATTTTGGTAGGTGAGTGGAGATAACCAGCTCACAGTGATTAATTTGGAAGAATATTTAGCCTACAAAACTATCAAAGTGCATTCAGTATTTTCATCCTGTTTCACTGTTCTGATTATGATATGATTCTTAGGGAATTTGTGATTTTAAAATGATAAACTGCACTTAAAAACAAAGGATGTAAGTACCGTACTTCTTATTTTCTAAGAGGTACATTCTTTAAAAGGCTGCTATGTATGTCATGCCAACCTAGCAGTTCGAAAACATGCAAATGTGAGTAGATCAATAGGTACAGCTCCAGCGGGAAGGTAACGGCGCTCCATGCAGTCATGCCAGCCACATGAACTTAGAGGTGTCTATGGACAACGCCGGCTCTTCGGCTTAGAAATGGAGATGAGCACTAACTCCCAGAGTCGGTCACGACTGGACTTAACGTCAGGGGAAACCTTTACCTTACTATATATCAGAGATGGAATTTGCACGTCTCAGAAACTCTGGTCCAGCAGTCCAAGGTTTATGGCTCCAAGTGGTCATAAAAACACCTATTTCATAATGAGCCTTTTAAATTAAAGTTGTGGTTAAAAAGCAGCAACTCACCTTTGCTTGATTTTTTCACTAATTCCTCCTATTTCTGGAATAACAGAGAGGTCAGATATATTTCCGTTCTGAATAAGTAGGCTGTTCAGTCTGCTCCACCCAGGAAAATAATTCTTCATTTCTCGGTATGAGCTGAGCAAAACACTGGCAGCACCACAGGAGCAGTGCTGTATAAAATACTCCTACATTGGGTGGAAAAATGAGATATGTTGGTGTTAATTGTGCAACTTGTAAATGTATGTAACTGGTGCTGCAGGCATTCATAAACAAATACATATTTTGCTCACCTTTTTTTTTTTCAAATTTGCACTGCAAGCACCAACAAGGCAAACTGTTAGACTTTAAAAATACATAGAATGACTTCTGGAAGAATCACAAACACCTTTTGGACCCCTTCCACACAGCTGAATAAAATCCCACATTTTTCTGCTTTGAAGTGGAATATACGGCAGTGTAAACACAGATAACCAAGTTCAAAGCAAATATTGTGGGATTTTCTGCCTTGATATTCTGGGATATAGGGCTGTGTGGAAGGGCCCTTGGTTTGCATAGCTGTCATGTCAAATATACAATGGCAAGAAACACATTTCTAAAACATTAGACAAAAACACAACTTCGAATTATTCAGCAGCTACATGAATATAACAGAAACAGACCAGAGGAAGGAAATGACAATTGGGAGGAAACTAAGAGATCACATTCTTTTCCCTCCTCTGATATTGTCCTGCTTTATGACTTTGACAGAGACGTAGCATATTGTTTGTACAAGCTAACCTATGGAACCTGTTTTTTTCCAGTTCTCTGCTTCAATGAAACATGTAAAATTCAAAGGAAAAATAAAATTGGTGTTTTAGGAATACAGTGTTCCCTCACTACTTCGCAATTCGCTTTTTGCGGATTTGCTGTTTCGCGGTTTTTCAGTAAACTCTAAAAGAATATTATAAATCATTAAAAAATTACAATTTACAGGCTAAGGAAGGGAGGAAGGAGAAGCCCAAGCAGCAACAGGAAGAGAAGGAGGCGATTTATCAACACACAATTGGTTGATAAAGATTTAAAATATTGTATAATTACTAAAAGAATGTATAAATATATAGCATCCCTACTTCGTGGATTTTCACTTATTGCGGGTGGTCCTGGAACGTAATCTCCACGATAAGTGAGGGAACACTGTAGTTCATGTTGTATAATATAACTATAGGTATTAAGATGTATCCACAGATCCACATCATAGTTTTTCACCAAGTACCATAAGGTGGTTTACTTTCATGGGGCATTTTGAAACCGTTCCCACAATGCTGGACCATTCCAACAACTATCATGTCAGACTACACAGAAAAGCCATTGAAATTCACAAGCATGTGGACAACTTCAACAGAAAGGAAGAAACCATGAAAATGAACAAAATCTGGCTACCAGTATTAAAAAAAAACTCTAAAATCAAAACAGTAGATGGGAACCAACACTCTGAGGGCAGAAGACAGCTAATGACTGAACAAAGGATGCCCCCAGGCAAGAGACAAAACCTTTCCAATGCTAATTAGGGTGATTAACTGAAACATTAATGCTGGCTTCCCAGTGACAAAGGACTCTTGCCACACACTCTGGACTCTACACAGATATATATTCTTTCCTTTCCTTACTTAGTTTATCCATACCTCACAACCTCTGAGGATGCCTGCCATAGATGTGGGCGAAACGTCAGGAGAGAATACTTCTGGAACATGGCTACACAGCCCGAAAGACATACAACCCAGTTCCCACAATTAATACTCCTTTGTCTGTGTACTTGCTCATTGGTGAGCCCACAAATTAAGCCAAATTCCTGCACATCTGCAACTTTTTGCAGGTCTTCGAACGACTAGCTTAAAACATGAAAAACCAATTCCCCTTGCAAAATGGTAACTATTCCAGGAAATGTCAGAAATGATCCTGCAGCAGAGACAGATCACACAGGGCAAAAAAAAGCATACTAGGATGCTTCTGCCCCAGTTCACCCATGGAGCCCCATGCCGCCCATAAGCCGACGTAGGGTGACTTCTGGTGAAGCTCCCTGCGTGAACTGGGACGGCAGCATGGTGGGACACTGACGCTGACAACACAGAAACCTCCCCGTAATCCATAATGAACAATGGGGTTTTGGCAAACTAAAGCCATGCAGTGCTGCTTTCCCAGGTGGGATGGGCAAGCGTCAGTTGGTGGCCAGACAGTCAGGTTTGCCCCGATGCCGCCCAGATTCCCCACAGAGCCTGGTAAATAACAACGCTGGACCTCATCCATGTGATGAGGTCCCTAGATGACAGAAAGAAGAAAGAAACATTGAGAGAATCTCTTGGAAGGAATTCTGATCACCCAATATTTCTTTTTTTTAAAAATGTATTGATAAATTATCCTATATGTTCTAATTTTTTAAATAATAGATATGTCTTCGCCTAGTCATTTAACCAAAATCAGTCATGCCGGCCACATGACCTTGGAGGCGTCTACAGACAACGCCGGCTCTTCGGCTTAGAAATGGAGATGAACACCAACCCCCAGAGTTGGTCACGACTGGACTTAACATCAGGGGAAAACCTTTACCTTTACCTTTTTTTATGTTTTATATGCTTAACTTTCACATAGTTTTATATTGATTGTGACATTCCTGAGTTACATTCTATCCCATTTATTATGACTTGTTTTATTTTTTGGGTGATTTAAATTGTTTGACTTGTTATGTGTTTTATTATTATGTTATTGTTTTGTTGTAAGCTGATCCACATCCATTTGGGAGATTAGACAGGATATAAATAAAACTTCATTCATTCACTCATTCATTCCTAAAGAGTCTTGAGGAGATCCACATCACGATTCAACTTATACTTCCCATATCAACAATCATGTATAAGAAGATCCCAGACGTCTAAAGCATTTGCATGGATAAGATATTTTGAATAACTATGTCAGCCACATCACACCCGTATTTCAGTCTTGTCCCAATCAATCATGCTACCAATGCAACAATGAAGTGTCTACTTCTACTAGTAAATCTGGGAATGTTGCACCAACATACATTTCAAAACAACAGAGTATCTCACACTGCATCAGTGAAGCAATTAAAACATTTTTTTTTTTGGTTAAGGTAGACAGATAAGATAGTCTGTTACCTCCTTAAGTTGGCTTGTTCTCTGTTCCTTCTGTAAAGCACAAATTTCTTTCTGTAATTTCAGATTGTGCTCTTGTAGCTGTCCAATCTTTTCAATAAGTTGGCAGATGTGCTCTAGGTAACCCAAGCCTGAGCCACGTGCTTTGGCATTTTCTTGGTTGACCTACAATGAAAATAAAATAAATGACAATTGGATATTTTTGTGAAAAAATAAAATATTGCTTCTCTATACTGGTCATTTAAGGGGACACTCCTCAAGAAATCTGCTCAGAACAGATCAAGATAAAACAACATTTGCTCCATTTAAGCAAACAAGTACTTTTACAGTCAAGTTCATGGAAAAGAACTTGTAAAATCGATTTAATTTTTGCTGAGTGACTCCAATGAACATACAGTAGAGTCTCACTTATCCAAGCTAAACAGGCCGGCAGAAACTTGGATAAGCGAATATCTTGGATAACAAGGAGGGATTAAGGAAAAGCCTACTAAACATCAAATTAGGTTATGATTTTACAAATTAAGCACCAAAACATCATGTTATACAACAAATTTGACAGAAAAAGTAGTTCAATACACAGTAATGTTATGTTGTAATTACTGTATTTACTAATTTAGCACCAAAATATCATGATATATTGAAAACATTGACTACAAAAATAGCTTGGATAATCCAGAAGCTTGGATAAGCGAGGCTTGGATAAGTGAGGCTCTACTGTATAACACAAAGTGGTCCTTGGAAGCAAAAAAAAATCAGGAAAAGAGAGCTAGATAAAATTGCCATAAATTGTCATGGAGACTCAAAGTTCTAATTTGATTTCCCCCCAAAAAAATTATTTGTAATTTATCTGCAATTCATAATGTTTTTTTCTTCTTTGTAGGGGGCATTATAATAATCTTTGTTTAGTGTATTTGATTCCTTATTTACTCTGCATGTATTTTCCTGTACATTTTGTAGCTTTTTGTCACGGCCTTGGGCTGGCACAATAAACATATTAATTGACTGAAAAATAACTTGTTCACAAAGGTCAAGAATTTTGACATACACATAACATCTGGACTTATAGGAAGGGAAACACTTTTAAGTTGCAATAATCTTGTTTTTCAATGTTAACTAATCCTTCAACTATATAAAAAAAATGTAATACTTTTATCAAAATAGGTTACCCCCTTCTTTTCTTATCATTTTGTAGTATCTTGAGTCTGACTAGTTCTCTTCCCTTGCAATAGAGAAAGGTTGACAATGTTTAAATGGAACATCATTCACTATAATTGGTAATGATTTAAACAGAAATAACATCTTAGGTAACAAACACATCATCTTGATTGTTGAAATTTTTACCCATAAGTGATATTTTAGACTATTCCACCTTTGTAAGCTCTTCCCATATTTTATCATAATAATTATGCAGTAAGTTAAAAATTTTGGTAGAGACATTTACTCCCAAATATTTCACCTTATGAACAATTCAGAAACCCATTTATTGGGGGATTTTTTTGTTTTTGTTGTTCCTCTTCAATCAAATTCTTAGCGGGGTATAAATAAACATAATAATAAACATAATAATAATAATAATAATAATAATAATAATAATGCTTGGGAAGTGTTTGACTTGTGGTTTTGTGATACGAAATCCAGCATATATATCTCATTTGCGGTGTCATACTGTCTTTGTGTCAATAATAATAATAATTCCCCATTGGGAGCTTACTGGGGATGGGGAGAATTCCGGCACTTTGCCATTTTGCCTTCCTCCAGCGCTGATGGAGTAAGACTTGGCCAAATTCAACCAATGGGTTCCTATGACCAGTTGAGGATTCGAACCCTGGTCTCCAGAATTACAGCCTAATACTCAAACCACATGTTAGGTATGCATGAAGAAGAATCCTTTTGTGTGCATGACTGTGCTGAAGGCTAGTGTTTGAAAATGTATGTACACACATAACTTAATTTACAAAGCCTCTGATAAAGAATCTTCTTTTTTATGAAGGCTTTTTATGCCCCCTCCTTCCTACTTTGTTGGAAGTTTTTAAAGGCATCAGCATGAGGAGGATGGTGAAGGAGCCTGGATATACACACATTTTTGATGTTGGATTACAGAAACATGTCTGCAATAGACACTGCAATAGAGCTTGAATAGATGGATGGATGGATGGATGGATGGATGGATGGAAGGAAGGAAGGAAGGAAGGAAGGAAGGAAGGAAGGAAGGAAGGAAGGAAGGAAGGAAGGAAGGAAAGGAGAGAACAGATAAGCTACCCACACAATATTAGAAATAGATCTATACGTCTGGTCACCAAAATTATATACCTACAGTATACAAATAAATCATTGACTCTGTTGTTATCATTACTAATGGTTTGGAATTTCTGGATACAATTCACAAATTTTATTCATTTTAGCTCAAGGAATAGCCTAATAATTCTGGCTACAAAATGTTTGTATGACTTTCTTCATGGGCTATTAATTAAAAGAAGGAACAATATGCATACATTAACCATTTTAATCAGAATATAAACAAAATAAATACCAGCATTGCTTACATACTTAATATGCCTTGTATTAATTTAGAGAGTACCGTAAGTAAAGTCTATGTAAATTAATACAGAATGGAGATAAATACATATAAAACTGGATTCTCCCTGAGATGATCTGAAAGTTCACCAAAAGAAGTGTGAACAGCAAATGACTGTTTTCAAAGTTACCTGTCATGCAACACCTGCTGAAATCTCCTCTTCTACATTTCACCCAGCAGTGCTATAAGATCTCTAGGAATGTTATCCTAGAAAGGAAATACCCGAATAGGGCATTGAATCTCTGCACTAGCCAGTGAAATAGGTTTTCTCAGTCTCAGTTTTTTCATTGGGAGCTCCACCTCAACAACCCTATAAATTCATACTTCGCTCAGAACAAATTGGTATGCACCAAAAGTCCTTACCTTACTGAGCTTACAGCAGGCATCCATGTACTCATCCAAGCTGTCACTTGTGGGATACCGTCTTAAGGGATGAGCAGGTAATGTCAGTTCTTCTAAGTTGTCATTTCTGTAATCATCCTGAAAACTTTTCTCTTCTACAGGCATAGTGGGAAGGAGGGAGGAACTGTCCTCTTTGCAAATTTTACCCTGCAAACACTCTACTTGGCTGCCATCCGAAAAAGACTGCTCAGTATGCTTTGTATCCTGAAAATCAGCATCCTTGTTCAAGGAAACTGCAAAAGTCTGTATCTTTTCTGCATTGTGTTCTTTTGGCTCCTTGCAGTCTGAAATGCAGAGACAGGCATTCACGGGGTCTTTGTTAGATATCATTACTGGGGAGGAAGAGGCACTCAGAACTCCAGAGTCACAAGAAGAGTCTCTACTGTGCAGCACAAAGCGCTTTTCAGAGTTGGCTCCATGAGGCAATGTCACACCAGAATCTTCCGATTCCAAGTTGTCTGATCTTACAACTTGATCTTCTGGTGTCAAGGTATTGTGATGAGAGAGCATGGCAAAGTACTCAGTTTTTACTGGAATATCACTTACAGTGACTGAATTTGCCTGCTGCTGTTGCAGCATGCAAGATCCCAGGATCTCTGAAGGGTCTGAGGCTGCAGGAAGACCTAGCCTTGGTCTTTCACCCATTTCATTGATTGTCTTCATCTTTTTCAAAATCACCTTGTCATCAGATGGTGGAGTCTTTTTGCCTAACAAAACAATATAAATAAAGAGTTCAGTCATGGAGAATCACTGGTCTCTTGAACATACTGTATATACTCGAGTATAAGCCTAGTTTTTCAGCCCTTTTATTAAGACTGAAAAGCCCCCCTTGGCTTATACTTGGGTGAGGGTCCTGGTTGGCTTGTATTTGGGTCAGCTTATACTCGAGAATATATGGTACATTTATTATTATTGGCATTATTACATTTATGATTTTTCTCTATTATTGTTGCTACTTTTACATTTATTTTACTCTATTATTATTATTATTATTATTATTATTATTACATTTATCATTTCACTTTGATCTTATTATTATTATTGCATTTATTATTTTACTCTATTATTACAAGTATTATTTTCCTGTATTATTATTATTATTATTTTACTCTATTATTATTAAAAAGATACATAAGCACATTTACATTGAAGAAGATGAGAATAATGATTTGCTCAGAATTGGACAGTCTTATCTTAAATTTGAGCTTTATGTAAATATTCAAAAACATTTAACCTACGGATGCCTCAATTAATGTAATTTTATTGGTATCTATTTTTATTTCTGAAATTTACCACCCTCGGCTTATACTGGAATCAATGTTTTCCTAGTTTTTTTGTGGTAAAATTAGGTGCCTCGGCTTATATTTGGGTCAGCTTATACTCAAGTATATACGGTACTTATCTAAAGCTATGTGCATCATGTTCAGCGACAGAACGTGATGTTCAGAACCCACTCAGTCTTCTGTAACTTATACACCTTTCCCATAATCTTATAATGTGAAGAGGGATATGAATGGTAAAGTGTGTGGGAACCAGTATTAGCCAACCCAGGTCCTGGAAGCCTTATTGTCAAATTTTGACCAATCACTGGGCTTTTTTTATGGGCTCAGTTGCGGTTGCAGGTAAGTAAACCTACAACACCTGTGGACAGATTTGGTGTTTGCTGAAAGGTTTGGATGTTTTCAGTGTGATTAAAAAATTATCTGAGGGTTTGGGAGACTTCTGCACATTGCCACCCAGATCATATTTTACTCATCAAGTTGTAAATGGTCTGAGAGAAAAGAAATTTAATGGCACATACTTGAATGTAACCTCTTTTGCAGACAACCCAGAGGAAAACCAAACTCAACTAATACATAAACACTCCACACTATTAGAGCAGAGAATCACAAATATTGAACACTTTCCCGTACTCAAGACCCTCTGATAGTGAAATAGAAAGAGCATTAGGACAAGATTGTTAGCTATATGTCTTATGCTTCCCATTATTTTCATAGAATCAGAGTCGGAAGGGACCACAAGGGCCATCCAGGTCAACCTCCTATCATGCAGGAATACACATTCAAAACACTCATGACTATGCATGTTTGCATCCTTATAAAGCAAATTCAACACATTAATCTTTTTATTTATTTTTCTGTTTTAGTTTTGATGCCATTCCTCTAGCAACTACACATCAGAGAGAATGAACAAAATAATGTTTAAAATACTGGACCTAAAACTAGAGATTCAAGTTCAAAATCCTGTTTATGTGCCATCATAAATAGTGGGCTACTTTAACCTTTCAATACTATTGTGGAGACTAAAAACAAGCGAGAGACCATGTAAAGTGGTGTACATTCCTGATGTTGTTCATCCTTCTCTTCCCATTCTGGACAGAATATCTGTATTCTGGAAAATGGCTTGGAACAGCAACTTTCCAGACATTATACTGTACTCACTAAATTCACCAGCTGCACAAAATTAGAAGGGTGAGGCGACAAAAACCACAAACATTTCCACAGGCACCATTTCATACTACCTAATAATAATAATAATAATAATAATAATAATAATAATAATAATAATAACTTTATTGTTCTACCCCACCTCCATCTCCTCAAAGGGACTCAGGGAGGCTTATATGGGGCCAGGGCCAGGTGGTTACAGACAATATAAAAGACACAACAATATATAAACAATTCAATAAAACATATAAGAATCACAGTAAAACATAGATAAAAACCTGGGTAGGCCTCTAAAAATGAGCTGGGCCAGAGAAAGTGCATATAGTGAAGAATGTAAACTGGGGGAGAGGTAAGTACCTGGAATGATAAAGGACTAGGGCAGGCGTAAACATAGGAACTATTTCCAACTGAACGAAAGGAATAAAGTGCAGAGATACTGTTAAAACAACAAGGCGAACCCTAACCATAAGGACTGTTGGAAGAGACAAGTTTTCAGGCTCTTCCAAAAAGTTAGGAGGGTAGGGGCTTACCTAATCCAGGCAAAACATCAATTTTCCAGGAAAGAAACCAGAACACTAATTTCTCAATATTCATATCCATGCAACCCATCAGTTACAGAAGAATAGAAGGGAGAAAGATGTAACAATTCACAAATATTCCACCTTTATATAAAGTTTGGGGCAAATTATGAATTATGGAAAATTATCCAGAACGCCAACTTTCCAGGTTGCTGTTGTTGATTGTGTGTCATTAAAATATGTCCTGCTGATGGTGATCCGAAGGCAGCTCTATCTTAGAGGTTTCTTGCAAGATTTGTTCAGAGTGGGGTTGGCCTTTCTCTGCAGATGAAAGAGTGTGCCTTGCACTGGTCAGCTAATCTTGTGGACCTGCACAATGGAGACCTCTCTCTTTAAAAGTCCATGAAAGCTGGAACAATTAACTCTTCCTCAGCCTGCTCAGAGGAATTTTCTTGCACTTGTTTTGCAGACTAAGAAGTAGTAGTTCATTCCATGAGTGCTACTTCAATGCTTGAATGAGGTAGCTGTTGGGCACTGCTGGGCTTCAGCTTGACCGCTGAGCTTTCCACCAGCATCTCCTCATCCTTGCTTTCCAAGCTATTCATAACTGGGATTGACCTTGGACAAGTTATAGTTCACACTGCATTCAGAGAGCCTTCTGACTCCTGCCAACAATGAATCTGGACCAGACATGGCACACAAACCTCCCCCCCCCCCCCCAACACCACCACCTCCAATGACCAACCAAAAATGCTAGAGGGGCTTGGAAGGGATTGACCGTGGACAATGGGAGTTATAGTTAACTCTACATCTAGAGAGCCCTGTGTTTCCCACCAACAATTGATTTTGACCAAACTTGGCACACATACCTAACATGATCAACTTTAAGTACCGGCAGGGTTTGGAGGAAATTGACCCACAATATTGGGAGTTATAGTTCATGCACATCCAGAGAGCACTATAAACCCCACCGACAAAGGATCTGGACCAAACTTGGCACACAGACACATCACGACCAACTTTGAATACTGGTGGGGTTGGTGGGTGGGGGTTATTGACCTACAATTTTGCATGTTATACTTCACCTGCATCTTTATGCATTTTCACTTAACATTTTAAATAATGACAATGTTTAAAGGTAAAGGTTTCCCCTGCTGTTAAGTCCAGTCGTGTCCGACTCTGGGGGTTGGTGCTCATCTCCATTTCTAAGCCGAAGAGCCGACGTTGTCCGTAGACACCTCCAAGGTCATGTGGCCGGCATGACTGCATGGAACACCGTTACCTTCCCGCCGGAGCGGTACCTATTAATCTACTCACATTGGCATGTTTTCGAACTGCTAGGTTGGCAGAAGCCGGAACTAACAGCGGGCGCTCACTCCGCTCCCTGGATTTGAACCTGGGACCTTTTGGTCTGCAAGTTCAGCAGCTCAGCACTTTAACACACTGAGCCACCGGAGGCTCCATGACAATGTTTGTCACCCACCAATCTGTCCCTTACTCCCCATCTGCACAGATATCACTGTGATCCAGAGAGACAACATAGCAAAAAGCAATTTTTCCTTGAAATTGCACAGCAAGAAGTGACTTTAAAATTGTGTTAAATTTACAAGAAGCACTTCATTGTTAACATGGTTGTATGTCATGTAGTGGTACACACTAGAATAGAGGTGAGTATGGATTATTTTGTTGGTGTAGAGAACTCTAGGATTTGAAATAATGGTGAATTCATTAGCAACAAGTCTATAATCCAGTGGAAAGTAGTCAGGATGAGATAATTTTCACTAAATCCTAGGCTTCTTCTTTACATGTCTTTTTCTGTGCCTCATTTCTCTGTATTTGTCTGTGTTTGTTCCCATTCTCTTTCCCAGAACAGTATATGAGGCCTTTCCTTCATGCCACACAAACACACACACAAAACCCTTTCAAATCACAAAGGGATCTTATTTTAAACAAATGATGACATCTGTGTTTTCTACCATGTCCAAGAAACTAGTCATTTCCTTTCTGAAACAATAGGCATTTCCTACTTCTCTGATTAACTCTGCCTTGTGTGTGGGAAAAGATATTTGGGTAACCAAACATCACTGGAAATGCTGCTGTGACAAGTAAAGAAGGGAGCTTTTTGATTCTTCACAACAGCAACCTAACAGCTTTATCTAGCAGATGTTAGCTTCTTTCTACATTACATGTCCGCTATAACCAAGCACCTATGGTGCATTTCCTTATATAGATGAATACTCAGCTTAGGTAAATGCACTGTGTTTAGTAAAGTCATTATTAATACATTCACTAGAATGGTGATTCCCAAACCTTTCTGGTCATGAACCCCTTCAGAAGACATTTATTTTCCACAGGTCTCTAACTCTATTCTTGGTGAAGGTTCTTCAGCTTCCTGTCATGGCTTCACAATCCCACCTGATCTCCCAAAGGCTACCTCTTACACTGTTATTGATTCTCACATGGACCAAAAGGAAGGGATAATAGTCTCTTGGCTTGACAAGCCTTGCCAACCTCTCTGTCACATCTTGAATTTTTGGTCCAGGGAGATAGCATACCTTTTGAGTCATGCTGTTAGATCCTCAGGGAGCTCTGGCGTGGACTGGTCGGAGATGACTAAACTAAACGACTGAGCAGCAGTTAGATCCTCAGAAAGAGGTCCCCTATGATCATAATCACACATCTTCTTGGAGGTTTGGCAAGAGCCATTCCATGTGCTGACTATTCCAGGGGCAACTGTACATTCCCTGAGGACATGTTTTGATTCATTTCTTGTTCTGCGTCATCACTGATGCTGGATATAATTTTGAATTGATTCTGTAGCTCCAAACTTACAAAATGATTCCTGGACATATTAGTTCTATGTGTAATATTCATCCAAGTGTCTTTCTACACCCTGTACTTGGGGCATTACCTTCTCCTCAAAGAGATCCCCTGTGTGATTCTCTTGCAAAACAGAGTGTTCTGCTGTGTCCAAGGCAACTTCTTCCTCCGTAATATGTTGAAGTGTGGATACATAGCCTCAGAGCATTGGACCGTCTCTTCCAAGATGGCCACTAACTTCCACTTGCTGCAATAATCGCTACGGTATCTACATAGCTTTCCAAGAAGGGTACCATACAAATTTCAAAGAAACCATTCAGATTATGCTTTTTGTTTGGTGAGCTGCATGGGTAGACTATACTGGTTAGATTTTAAAATAAATTCAGGAGAAACTTGTCTGATCAACGTAATTGTTCCCCCTTGAAAGTTATTCTCCACACAATTTTGTGATTTGTCTATGCAAGATAAACAAGAACAGTGTGCTGTTCCTGAACATGGGATCTTCCTCTATTGCTCCACAAGAATTAAGCATTCAGAAGAGACAGATTTAATCTAACATTTGGATTAATATAAACTGTAATTCTTAAAGTCTGCCTTCAGTTCTTTAACACTCCTAACTCCAAATCATTCCAGTGAAATCCCGTACAGTTGCCATAAATTGGAAACAACAATAGCAACAACTCTGAAATTCATGGCGTCACCATAAATCAGCAGGTCATTTTTGTGCATGCCCATACACTCACACATAAAAAACATGAGGTTAAAAAAAAGACTAAATGCTACTACAAGTGATCCACCTAGTTGTTATGAGAGGGGAAAAGGCCCTAATAATCAAAGTTTCATGTCTCTCTGGCCTCTATTCCCAATCCGTTTCCAGATTAAGAATGGAGAGTATACATTCTCTCACATTTTGGCACTATATCTGGCAAACAATCACGCCTAATTGAAAGACACAATGAAATTCAGAGGATTTCTAAAATTCTGTTAAATTTCTGCTGGAGACCTTGTTCCAGACTGTGAGGAAGGGGAGGTTGCAATAAGAAAGCTATAGTCATACTGATTCCTGTGGAAACACCAAGTGTGGACTCACTGCGTAATAAATGTTTCCTCTTAGGCTTGTTGAGGGAAATTTCTTTATCAGTGTAAGAGGACAGGTTTCTTCAAATTCAAATTGCTAGAAGTTCTGAAAAATGTGCTTTAAATTAGAAATATGAATTCATCAGACCTAGATTGTACTATCTTGGTCTGATAAATTTAGAAAGTCCCACTATTGCTATAGATTAGAATCTTGACAAAGAAAACTTTTTAGTCATCACCAAATAACTTCGGGTACCTTAGGATTCAAAACGGTTTAATCACAAATTAGTGCCCAAAACATACAAAAACAGTTCTCGGTGCCCTGAAATTCAAGTAACAGGAGAAACAGTTACATCTCTGTTCCAGTGTCAATTTTCAAACATGCTGTAACACACAACATCGCTTTGATATCACAGACATTGCCTGAAATACTATCTTGTTTCTACCATAGTCCTACCTTGGTAACAAAACCATCACAGATCTTTAAGAGCAGCACTGAAATCTATGAAATATTTCTGTATGTTTTGGGTACTTACTTTTTTTCCAGGGAACACTGATTGTGAATGATTGTCGGCAGTTGAACATCCTGGATCGTCTAAACATCTGTCTGTTGGAAGAGTACTCTTGTGCATTAAGGTTCGTCGGTGACATGTAGGAAAGCCTTATGAATCATCCTGCTAGAGGGAGTTTCTTGAGATGAAGTCCAGAGAGCAGTAGAAAGGCTTTTAAAATTCCAGTCTATCATCAAGCTCTAAAAACGCAATGTGAAAGAGAAGAAACTCACATGTTTTGTCTTCCCATCCAAGCCGCAAAGCAATGGAGGCAGGTATCATGGCTCACACAGCTTAAAGCTTTTTACAGAAGCCATTGCTATCAGAGAGCTGTTCTTCTGCAAACTGCAGGATTGCGACTAGGCGGGTAGGCAACTGTGACTTTAAAAGGGAGAAGCCCTGTGGAATGCATTTCCCTGAGCTGAAAAGTCAAGATGACTGGAGGGGTTTCAACTACCTTAGCTCTTTCCTGAGAAAATAAGATGCCAATGTGCTTGCATAATTTTACGTTCTGTTTTTTTTTTTTTTGAGATTTCAAAATGATTTACATAGGGAGGGGGCAGAATGGAGTTTTTTCTTTCCTTCCAGCTTTCCTGTTTCCGATTCCTGTTTTCACGGTATGATCCTATTATCTATGGAAAAAAAGGACAACACTAGGAAGCTGCAACATTTACACCAGGGGTTCTCAAACTTTTTAAGTGGAGGGCCGGATCACGGTCCGTCAGACTGTTGGGGGGCCGTACTATGATGAAATAGTCAAGAATTAGGATTGTTTTTGTGTACCTTCAAGTCATTTCAGACTTAGGTCAACCTAAAAGGCCAGATAAATGACCTTGGAGAGCTGCATTCGGCCCATGGGCCTTAGTTTGGTGAGCCCTGATCTAGATGGTCTCATAAGACCATAGGTAAGGAAAGGGACCCTCAAAAGCCATCTAGATTGTTTCATAGGACCATAGGTAAGGAAAGAGCCCCCCAAAGACCATCTAGACAATCTCATAAAACCATAGGTAAGGAAAGGGACCCTCAAGGCCATCTAGATGGTCTCATAGGACCCTAGGTAAGGAAAGTGACCTCCAAAAGCCATCTAGATGGTCTCATAAGGCCATAGCTAAGCAAAGAGACATTCAAAGACCATCTAGATCAGGGGTCCCCAAACTTTTTAAACAGGGCCAGTTCACGACCGTTGGAGAGCCGAACTATAGTTGGCCACCGAGCAATAATAATAAATAATAATAACAACAACAACAATAATAATAAAAAGAGGGTTGGAAGAGACCCTTTGGGCCATTGAGTCCAATCCCCCTCTGCCGTTGTGCACCGAAAGCACAAACAAAGCACCCCTGACAGATGGCCACCCAGAATCAATGTTAATAATAATAATAATAAAGAGGGTTAGAATAGACCCCTTGTGCCATTTAGTCCAACCCCCTTCTGCCTTTGTGCACCAAAAGCACTAGCAAAGTATCCCTGACAGATGGCCACCCAGACTCAATGTTAATAATAATAATAATAATAATAATAATAAAGAGGGTTGAAAGAGACCCCTTGAGCCATTTAGTGCAATTCCTTTCTGCCTTTGTGCACCAAAAGCACAAGCAAAGCACCCCTGACAGATGGCCACCCAGCCTCAATGTTGTTAATAATAATAATAATAATAATAATAATAATAATAATAATAATAATAATAATGATGATGATGATTCTAAGAGAAGAAGAGACCCCTTGGGTCATTTAGCCCAACCCCCTTCTGCCCTTGTGCTGTGGGGGCCGGATAAATGGCTTTGATGGGCCACATCCGGCCCCCGGGCCTTAGTTTGGGGACCCCTGATCTAGATGATCTCGTAACACCATAGGTAAGCAAAGAGACCTCCAAAGACCAGGTAGACTTAGGTCAACCCTAAGTCTAAAGTTTAGGACAGGGGCCAGGTAATGACCTTGGAGGGCCACATCCAGCCCCTGGGCCTTAGTTTGGGGACCCCTGATTTACACCATCATCCTATCCATGCCTGCTGAAATCAGAAGTTAGCCATGTTAACTTCAGTGAGACTTAGACTCGGACAAGTAGTTAGACTCCAACTTTATTTAGTGAGATCTCTACCCTACAATATACAGTAGAGTTCCGGCTATCCGACTTAAATGGGCGGGCCAAGTGTCGGATAACCGAAACTGACGGTTAATAGGGAGGCCCGGTTTAGAGAAGCCCCGGTGCGTGCTTGCTGCTTAGCAACACGCACCGGGGCTTCTCCAAAGGGCCGGGCGCTTTGCGAAGGGAAGAGCCTCTCCCCACCCGCCAACACCCCATTTAGAAATGCCCCGGTGCATGTTTGCTGCTTAACAACATGCACCAGGGCCTCTCCAAAGGACTGGGCACTTAGCGAAGGGAAGAGGTTCTTCCCCCGCCAAGCGCCCCATTTAGGGAAGCACCGGGGCTTCTCCAATGAGATGGGCACTTGGCTTAGGGAAGAGGCGCTGGGTGCTTGCCGGGAGGGAATGTCTGCGGCAGCCACGTCTCCTCCCTCCAGCAAGCACTGTGGACCACGTGGCCTGGCCTGGCACGTCGGATAATACGGTACGTCAAATAACCAGAAGTCGGATAACCGGAACTCTACTGTACTAGTTTTAAAAAGAGATTCACTGTATCTTGTAAAAAATAAGATAAAACAATGAATATCACTAAAGCAATCCATCTGTAACTGCTGATAGAGCCCTTCCTGCCTGTCCTCAATAACAAGAAGGAAATGCTATGGATTTCCTGCCTATCCTCTTCTCTTCTGTGCCCACATTTGAATGGAGACAGCAAGAGCGGACGGTGGGAATCCAGAGGTGTGGAATTGATATTCTGAAGTTAAAAGTAGGACCCTGAAGCATTCAAGATTCCAGTCAATCAAAATCAATTTGACAATGCAGTAGCATATATCTGGAGAGGGCCACTAGACAGTATGGATATATGTGTGTATGTATTTCCAGGCTTGTGGCTCCAGTTCAAATTGCAACACAGTAGCATAGAAATGGAGAGGGATACTAGATAGGAGATATAATATCCCTCTACATTTCTATGCTACTGTGTTGTAATTTAACTGGAGCAACATGCCTGGAAATTATGGAATGATATCAAAATTCAGATATATACACACAGTCATTCATGCATTCACATATTGCAGTCCTGATGAGGTTGAATTTAAAGCAAAAACCATGGTTATAGAGGGTCCTGCCCAGTGAGTATTATGCTAACCCAGATTTTCCCAATTGAAAGCACACTCAGGAAGGTTGAAAGCAACAACAGAGGTTTATTCACAATCCGGCCAGAAGGGATACATGTAAAGCTTTTAATTCTGCGTTGTGTTTTTAACTTATTGTGTATATTTTTTATTGGTTTTGTTTTTGTCCTGATGTTTTATATTTTATCATTGTTTGTATTTTGATTTTGCTGTAAGCCGCCCCGAGTCCCCTTCGGGGGAGATGGAGGCGGGATACAAATAAACTTATTATTATTATTATTATTATTAAAGCTAGCACCAAAAATACATGCATAACATGAATACAGACACAAGATTTTATACAGTTGACAACTGTTCAGACTTTGGATCCATGCCCCATTGGCCATTGTTTGTGGGGTCAGCAAGGGGCAATGGCATCTGTGGCTGGTTTTGTGTAGAAGTCATATTCAATTTGATAAAAAGGGATATAGAGAGGTTAGGGTACAGTCAAAGCAGATCATAGTAGTCGTATTTTATTGAAAAGATTAGAAGCATTGCTTTTATTTTCTGGCTAATGCTCTGTTCATGCACAGATATGGGTTGGAATATAGGTATAGGCATATGGGATAAGACATTGGGGGTGGGGGAGAAATGTGGCAGGGGATAAAAGTACTGTACAGTAGAGTCTCACTTATCCAACATAAACGGGCCAGCAGAACGTTGGATAAGCGAATATGTTGGATAATAAGGAGGCATTAAGGAAAAGCCTATTAAACATCAAATAGGTTATGATTTTACAAATTAAGCACCAAGACATCATGTTTAACAACAAATTTGACAGAAAAGGTAGTTCAATATGCAGCAATGCTATGTAGTAATTACTGTATTTACGAATTTAGCACCAAAATATCACGATGTATTGAAAACATTGACTACAAAAATGTGTTGGATAATCCGGAACGTTGGATAAGCGAGTGTTGGATAAGTGAGACTCTACTGTATATAAAAATAGATCCATTGGAGAGAGAAAAGATACATTTCATCAAAAAGGAAAGATTGGGTTTGTTGTGCAAGAGATCGACTTCTGCAGGCTCAGTTCATACATCTGCTGGTACGCATCAGGACATCTTTATGGACTTTTAATTTAAAAAATAAAACCAAAGTGGGCTTTTAGGGGTATTGGCTGCTGCTGGCCTGCCATGGGGTTGCGGAGGTCACGTGGAGCAGGAAAAGAAAAAAAAACTTTTTTTTTTTTGCTTTGGTGTCCTTGGCAAACTACAAATCTTTGGGGTGGGGTGTCGTGTTCGACAACACTGTCTATAAGAGAGATATTAAATAAATAGATAGACAGAGATAGTATATATATTATACTATAAACCAACCTTTTTGATTTCTCACTGTGCCCATTCTGCAAAGGAGTGATAAGACAATTATTAGGGTCGTGCAATTGATAAATCCATTAGTAGACCCAACTAAACCCTCTATGGCAGGGGTCCTCAAATTTTTTAAGCTAAGGGCCGGTTCATGGCCCCTCAGACTTTTGGGGAGCCAGACTATAATTAGAAAAAAAGAACACTTTCCTTTGCACACTGCACATATTCCATTTGTAGTGCAACACACACACACATGAAAGAACAATACAATATTTAAAATTAAGAACAATTAACCCAGATACATTTACAAGTAGTTCAATGGGAAGTGTGGGCCTGTCTGATGAGATAGTCAAGTACATTAGGATTGTTGATGTTATGTGCCTTCAAGTTGTTTCAGACGTAGGATGACCCTGAGATAGAAATTTGGAACAGGGGCGTGGTAAATGCCCTTGGAGGGCAATGGCATCTGTGGCTGGTTTTGTGTAGAAGTCATATTCAATTTGATAAAAAGGGATATAGAGAGGTTAGGGTACAGTCAAAGCAGATCATAGTAGTCGTATTTTATTGAAAAGATTAGAAGCATTGCTTTTATTTTCTGGCTAATGCTCTGTTCATGCACAGATATGGGTTGGAATATAGGTATAGGCATATGGGATAAGACATTGGGGGTGGGGGAGAAATGTGGCAGGGGATAAAAGTACTGTACAGTAGAGTCTCACTTATCCAACATAAACGGGCCAGCAGAACGTTGGATAAGCGAATATGTTGGATAATAAGGAGGCATTAAGGAAAAGCCTATTAAACATCAAATAGGTTATGATTTTACAAATTAAGCACCAAGACATCATGTTTAACAACAAATTTGACAGAAAAGGTAGTTCAATATGCAGCAATGCTATGTAGTAATTACTGTATTTACGAATTTAGCACCAAAATATCACGATGTATTGAAAACATTGACTACAAAAATGTGTTGGATAATCCGGAACGTTGGATAAGCGAGTGTTGGATAAGTGAGACTCTACTGTATATAAAAATAGATCCATTGGAGAGAGAAAAGATACATTTCATCAAAAAGGAAAGATTGGGTTTGTTGTGCAAGAGATCGACTTCTGCAGGCTCAGTTCATACATCTGCTGGTACGCATCAGGACATCTTTATGGACTTTTAATTTAAAAAATAAAACCAAAGTGGGCTTTTAGGGGTATTGGCTGCTGCTGGCCTGCCATGGGGTTGCGGAGGTCACGTGGAGCAGGAAAAGAAAAAAAAACTTTTTTTTTTTTGCTTTGGTGTCCTTGGCAAACTACAAATCTTTGGGGTGGGGTGTCGTGTTCGACAACACTGTCTATAAGAGAGATATTAAATAAATAGATAGACAGAGATAGTATATATATTATACTATAAACCAACCTTTTTGATTTCTCACTGTGCCCATTCTGCAAAGGAGTGATAAGACAATTATTAGGGTCGTGCAATTGATAAATCCATTAGTAGACCCAACTAAACCCTCTATGGCAGGGGTCCTCAAATTTTTTAAGCTAAGGGCCGGTTCATGGCCCCTCAGACTTTTGGGGAGCCAGACTATAATTAGAAAAAAAGAACACTTTCCTTTGCACACTGCACATATTCCATTTGTAGTGCAACACACACACACATGAAAGAACAATACAATATTTAAAATTAAGAACAATTAACCCAGATACATTTACAAGTAGTTCAATGGGAAGTGTGGGCCTGTCTGATGAGATAGTCAAGTACATTAGGATTGTTGATGTTATGTGCCTTCAAGTTGTTTCAGACGTAGGATGACCCTGAGATAGAAATTTGGAACAGGGGCGTGGTAAATGCCCTTGGAGGGCAATGGCATCTGTGGCTGGTTTTGTGTAGAAGTCATATTCAATTTGATAAAAAGGGATATAGAGAGGTTAGGGTACAGTCAAAGCAGATCATAGTAGTCGTATTTTATTGAAAAGATTAGAAGCATTGCTTTTATTTTCTGGCTAATGCTCTGTTCATGCACAGATATGGGTTGGAATATAGGTATAGGCATATGGGATAAGACATTGGGGGTGGGGGAGAAATGTGGCAGGGGATAAAAGTACTGTACAGTAGAGTCTCACTTATCCAACATAAACGGGCCAGCAGAACGTTGGATAAGCGAATATGTTGGATAATAAGGAGGCATTAAGGAAAAGCCTATTAAACATCAAATAGGTTATGATTTTACAAATTAAGCACCAAGACATCATGTTTAACAACAAATTTGACAGAAAAGGTAGTTCAATATGCAGCAATGCTATGTAGTAATTACTGTATTTACGAATTTAGCACCAAAATATCACGATGTATTGAAAACATTGACTACAAAAATGTGTTGGATAATCCGGAACGTTGGATAAGCGAGTGTTGGATAAGTGAGACTCTACTGTATATAAAAATAGATCCATTGGAGAGAGAAAAGATACATTTCATCAAAAAGGAAAGATTGGGTTTGTTGTGCAAGAGATCGACTTCTGCAGGCTCAGTTCATACATCTGCTGGTACGCATCAGGACATCTTTATGGACTTTTAATTTAAAAAATAAAACCAAAGTGGGCTTTTAGGGGTATTGGCTGCTGCTGGCCTGCCATGGGGTTGCGGAGGTCACGTGGAGCAGGAAAAGAAAAAAAAACTTTTTTTTTTTTGCTTTGGTGTCCTTGGCAAACTACAAATCTTTGGGGTGGGGTGTCGTGTTCGACAACACTGTCTATAAGAGAGATATTAAATAAATAGATAGACAGAGATAGTATATATATTATACTATAAACCAACCTTTTTGATTTCTCACTGTGCCCATTCTGCAAAGGAGTGATAAGACAATTATTAGGGTCGTGCAATTGATAAATCCATTAGTAGACCCAACTAAACCCTCTATGGCAGGGGTCCTCAAATTTTTTAAGCTAAGGGCCGGTTCATGGCCCCTCAGACTTTTGGGGAGCCAGACTATAATTAGAAAAAAAGAACACTTTCCTTTGCACACTGCACATATTCCATTTGTAGTGCAACACACACACACATGAAAGAACAATACAATATTTAAAATTAAGAACAATTAACCCAGATACATTTACAAGTAGTTCAATGGGAAGTGTGGGCCTGTCTGATGAGATAGTCAAGTACATTAGGATTGTTGATGTTATGTGCCTTCAAGTTGTTTCAGACGTAGGATGACCCTGAGATAGAAATTTGGAACAGGGGCGTGGTAAATGCCCTTGGAGGGCTGCATCTGGCCAACGGGCTTAAGTTGGGAGACCCCTACTCTGCAGGGTGTTTCAAACAGGTTTTAGTCTTTTCTGTCTAAAAATATTGGGTTCTATCATGTCTGCTCTCAGCTTTCTCTTCTGCAGGTTAAACATGCCCCACTCTTTAAGCCGCTCCTTATATGAAATGGTCTACAAACTTTTGATCATTTTAGTTGCCCTCCTCTGGATACGTCCCAGCTTGTCAATATCCCTCTTGAATTGCAGTGCCCGAAATTGGACACAATATTCCAGATGTCTGACTAAAGCAGGATAAAGGGGCACAATTACTTACCTTGACCTTTCTAGGCAATATATGCCTTTTGATGCAGTCGAAAAGTGTAATATCCTACATTTTTTCTTGTTGAAATTCATCTTGTTAGTTTTGGCCCAGCTCTCCAATTTGGTAAGGTTGTTTTGAATTCAAATCCTGTCTTCTGGGTTATTAACTATCCCTCACCAATCAGCGAGGAGCTAGCTGGGTGGGAGCGGGAAATTCAAAAAGCAAAAATATAAAATGTGTATTTTTCTGTGTAATTGTATGCTGGTTCTTCTTGCAACTTATTGCTGCCATCATCCTGCTCCAGCTGGACCAGAATAAACTCAGTGACCTCTGCTTCAAACTTGATGAGCCTTTTTTTGGGAATAGGGTTATCAAATCTTTATTTGATTCTTGCAAGCTTGCCAGGTGCTGTGCAACTCTCCTTCTGGGTCTGGCGCGGGTCTCTATTTCCAGCGAGACCCCCAAATCTTTGATGTCCTCGTCAGGAGTTCTAAAGAAAAGACACCATGTGCTTAAATGATGGGAGCAGAAAAAATGGGTCTGTGTGCAAAGGGCAGATATGAATGTGAACTCTGTTACCCTTTTGCAACAATGGAGTTGCATGGGACAAAGCCAATCCAGTATAGACAGGTATAAGTACTGCAGTCTGAGCTAATAAGACATTTAAGTGCTGATTGTCCTCTTTAAATGCAACAAAAATGCAATTTCCCTGTTCTCAGCAGGGGTGGGGTTGGGTGAGTTTGAAAGGAGAATTCTAGTTTGTACTTTTAACATAAGACTTGTCTCTGCCAAGATGACCAGAAAACCAGGAGAATAAAGCTCCCTCCTTCGTCTTTTGTCCAAAGTATAACAGGACGCACTTCTCTGTTGAAAAGTTTGCTTGCAAATGTTTATTAAATATTACTCAGAACACACTGGCTAGACTTCGTCATCCCTGTTCACTTCTGTAAAACATTGGTGGACAGTAGATTGCTATAGTAGGAACAGGCATGCTATCACTGCCAGAATATCAAAGGGTTTCAGATCTCATTGTGATAGTGAAAGCTCTGGAAGAGATCCAAGCAATGAGAGGTGAAATTATTCTGATAGGAGCAAAAATTACAAATGAACTACTATAATTACTATATGTTTATTTATACCCTGCTTTTTCTTTCCACAAAAGAGACTTAAAGCGGCTTCCATTAAAAGCATTTCAATACAATATAAAATCCAAAACCATATAAACATTAAAATAGAATTAAACATAAATGATATTAATTAAAAATAGGCTAACATCCTTAACATTTATTTAAAACATATTATACCTCATGATGACTGTAGGATATAATTAGGAAGGAGAGTTGTGGCAACTCTCACATAGGTCCCGCCCACACAGCTGTATAAAATCCACATTGAACTGAATTACATGGCTTGGGCAGGTGGAGTCAGATAATACAGTTCAAAGCAGATATTGTGGATTATTTGCCTTAACATTCTGGATTATATGGCTGTGTGGAAGGGCCCCTAGAGTTTATCAGGTGATGTGTGGGAATTAGGGGCCTTTCCATACTGCCACATAACCCAGATAATCCACACTGCCAGATAATCCAGTTTAATGTGGATTTTATATATCTATGTGGAAGGGTCCTAAGTTTCATTAAGGGACCTTCAACACAACAATTTAACCCAGAATATCAAGGCAGATGATGTACAGTATGTTTTTTTTTTACTGGATTATCTGAGGGCCCTTTCACACAGCCCTATATCTCAGAATATAAAGACAGAAAATCCCACATTATCTGAGTGTGGACTCAAATAACCCTGTTCAAAGCAAATATTGTGGGATTTTCTGCCTTGATATTCTGGGATATAGGGCTGCATGGAGGGGCCCCCAGACAGGCTTTATACCCCAGGATCTGATCCCTGGTTTTCTGTTTATCCAAGATTATCAGACAGCGTGGACTCATATAACCCAGCTTAAAACCGAAAACCTGGGATCAGATCCTGGGATATAGGGCCTGTCTGGAAGGGCCAAATAACCCAGAATATCAAGGCAGAACTTACTTCTTACTTACTTACAACATTTCTACCCCGCCCTTCTCACCCGAGGGGACTCAGGGCGGCTTACAAAAACGGGCAAAATTCAATGCCAAACAGATCAATAAAAACTGCAACATATTCAAAACCATTAGCAATAATCCATAAAATACATTAGTCAAGCTTAAAACATATACAGTAGAGTCTCACTTATCCAACATAAACGGGCCGGCAGAATGTTGGATAAGCAAATATGTTGGATAATAAGGAGGCATTAAGGAAAAGCCTATTAAACATCACATTAGGTTATGATTTTACAAATTAAGCACCAAAACATGTTATATAACAAATTTGACGTATTGAAAAAGTAGTTCAATACGCAGTAATGGGATTTATGAATTTAGCACCAAAATATCATGATGTATTGAAATTACTGTATTTATGAATCTAGCACCAAAATATCATGATGTATTGAAAACATTGACTACAAAAATGCATTGGATAATCCAGAACGTTGGATAAGCGAGTGTTGGATAAGTGAGACTCTACTGTAATTACTTAATACCATTCTTCCAAGGAACCATTGCACATAAACATAAATTCAGACCATGTCAATAGAGTACTTATTGGGTTGTTGTATGTTTTCCGGGCTGTATGGCCATGTTCTAGAAGTATTCTCTCCTGACGTTTCGCCCACATCTATGGCAGGCATCCTCAGAGGTTGTGAGTACTTATTCATTAAATGCTTGCGCACAAAGCCATGTCTTAAAATCACACAATATCTACTTTGAACTGACATATCTGAGTCCACACTGCCAAATAATCCAGTTCAATGTGGGTTTTATTCAGCTGTGTGGAAGAGGCCTCGGAGTTCTCCACAGGCTTGTTTAGGGGCGGGGCATGGGGGCGGGAGGAGGCCAAAAGATTTCCTTGTTTCTATTGGACGATTAAAGCGCCGCGCTGGGTCTCGCGCTCCCCGCTTCACTTAGCTTGAAAGCTCGTGGCTGTTATGGAACAGAGTTATTAAAGAATCTCAGAATCCCCCAATCAGAGCGTCCAGATCAAGCGGATGTTGTAAAGCTTAAGGTAAAGGTTTTCCCCTGACGTTAAGTCCAGTCGTGACCGACTCTGGGGGTTGGTGCTCATCTCCATTTCTAAGCCGAAGAGCCGGCGTTGTCCGTAGAAACCTCCAAGGTCATGTGGCCGGCATGACTGCGTGGAACGCCGTTACCTTCCCACCGGAGCGGTACCTATTGATCTACACACATTTGCATGTTTTCGAACTGGTAGGTTGGCAGGAGCTGGGGCCAACAGCGGGCGCTCATTCCGCTCCTGGGATTTGAACCTGGCACCTTTTGATCCGCAAGTTCAACAGCCCAGCGCTTTAACGCACTGTGCCACCAGGGACCCTTGTAAAGCTTAGAACCATCCCAACATACGGGACACCACTACACCACTAACAAACCTCCCTTTGAATTCTCTCCCTGTCCTTTCACAAAGCGCAGACGGGGAAAAAATAAAATAAAAGGGGGCCCGGAAGTCTTGCCGACGCAGAGGAGGTGGATCACTCTTCATCCTTTTTCTATGCTCACATTTGCTTGCCGCGTGCAGCTGTTTCTCACACAGACGAGCGGCGACTTTCATCGTGGGCGGGGCCTAGTTCCGGAAAGCGAGAGCAAGCCGGGCTCTTTTGACTACCTCTGTAAATTCTAAGGGGGCGGGGCAAGGGGCGGGGCCTGCTTTTCGCGCGAAAAAGGACCTCGCTCTCTGGTGATTCTGGGAGGAAGCGTTTTCTCTCAGGCGGCGCGAGGGAAGCGGGCAGAAGAGAAAACATGCCTCTGGAGCAGCACGAGGAAGGCAGCGCTTCCGGCCTCGTCCACGCCGGTAAGAAGGGGCCGGAGCACAGTGGGCAGCCCTCACACTCCCCCCCCAATTCCCACTGCCTTTGGGGAAAGCGAGCTTCCTTCCATTCTTTTTGTGCTTTCTTTCCTTCCTTTCATGTGTAATATGCCGCGAGGAGAAAACAAAGAGGGTGAGGGTTGCTGTGAGTTTGGGTTGCTGAGGTAAAGGTGTGTTCTTGTACAAAACTAGCATTATTACAATTAACCCTTCATCCTTTAAGGCATATTTCATAAAATATTGAGAGTTATTTTAATAATAAATCTTTATTTACATCCCGCTTTACCCCCTCACGTGACACAAAGCGGCTTAACATTAAAATCATAGACAACAGAGTACATCACAATAAATATAGGCATAATAAAATTAGCAAATTAAGAAAAACAACTACAGTATACATTCACAGTTCATGTGGCATTGTAATATTTAAGTCAATTGGTTGTACATTAGAGTCTCACTTATCCAACATAAACGGGCCAGCAGAACGTTGGATAAGTGAATATGTTGGATAATAAGGAGGGATTAAGGAAAATCCTATTAAACATCAAATTAGGTTATGATTTTACAAATTACCGTAAACACCAAAACATCGTGTTATACAACAAATTTGACAAAAAGTAGTTCAATATGCAATAATGATATGTAGTTATTAATGTATTTATGAATTTAGCACCAAAATATCACAGTGTATTGAAAACATTGACTACAAAAACATTGACTACTAAAAGGCAGACTGTGTTGGATAATCCAGAACGTTGGATAAGCAAATGTTGGATAAGTGAGACTCTACTGTATCTTCTTCTGCCTTCTCTCATGGTCTTCTGGTCTTCATATATTCCTTTCCAGTTCTTCTTCAATGGGAATTGAGCTTCACTTTTTTGATAAGATTATTTCACCTTAAATATTTCATTAGTACAGTAGAGTCTCACTTATCCAACATAAATGGGCCGGCAGAATGTTGGATAATAAGGAGGGATTAAGGAAAAGCCTATTAAACATCAAATTACATTATGATTTTACAAATTAAGCACCAAAACATGTTTTACAACAAATTTGACAGAAAAAGCAGTTCAATACACAGCAATGTTATGTAGTAATTACTGTATTTAAGAATTCAGCACCAATGTATTGAAAAGATTGACTACAAAAACAATGACTACTAAAAGGCCGACTGTGTTGGATAATCCAGAACATTGGTTAAGCGAATGTTGGATAAGTGAGACTACTGTATCTACCAAGAAGCTCTAGAATTTTCATTTAGATTGTTAATAGGTTAATATTTATACCATTTTATCATTATCCTGCTGTCTCTTTCTGTCTTTACATCAAATATATTTTCCACCTACAACTCTAGGGTTCAAAAACTCTTAATTTAACCATAATCACTCCGTATGATAATTATTTAATTGATTATTTATTTACTTTACTTATGCCCCACCCTTCTCACCCCTGAAGGGGACTCAGGGCAGCTTACAAACTATGATAATAATTCAATGCCAGATTTAGACAATACCAATAAAGCACAATATTATAATATTGTAAAACATATGCATATCAATTATAAATAGTAAAATTATATACTGCCCTATCTCCTCAAGGGACTCAAAGCAGTTTCCAACACAACAGAAAACATACAAGTCAAAACATACAGCAATTGAAACATTATACACATAATCAAAATTCATAAAACAATAGTCATAAAACACATAACCAAGAATTTAAAACCGAATGACTGGGCTCCATCAATGAATCCAGGTATAGTGGCCAGGATTTAACATTGGAGTGGCCAACTATAAAGTGCTAGGAATGCCAGGTGCTACAATGCAGTGTGGGCAGAGGTGGATAAAATGCTAAACAAGAGCATAGCTAAAAGGTCCGGGAGCTCTATTCAAAAATCTGTTTAAACCACCAAGTTTTTAGCTCCTTACGAAACAAGGAGGTTTGCCTGATCTCTCTAGGAAGGGCATTCCAGAGCCGGGGAATCTTTTAAATAATGTTAAATAATCTTTTAGATAAATAATTAAAACATATCAAAAAGCTAGCACCAGCTGAGCTTCATAAACATTAAACCAATTGCTTTTGTCATCCTTATACAGGTACTATTATACTTGTGGGTCATTAATCCCCAAAGGCTTGCTTAAATAGCTAGGTCTTAATATTTTTCCTAAAGCTTAAGAGTGAAGGGGCTATTCTGATGTCACTGGGGAGGCAGTTCCACAGCCTCAGGGCCACCTCAGAAGGCCCTGTCTCTCGCCCCCAGTTTACATAAGTTGGCCAATATTCATCAGCAGGGTTATGAAACCTAGGTCTTCATGTGTTGAGTTAAATGTTGTGTTACATAACACTTATGCTGAATGAAAAACTGGATGCACAACAGAATGTACAGTGAAATATGCCTCACAGGCACCATAGGACCAAATGATGCAATTCCACTTCTATGGTCTTGAATGAATATGAAAATTGAATATTAGACAAAAATGTATGACATTTCGGTATGTGGATTTGTTATACACAAGGGACAGTAGTATTATAGTATACAATATAAATATACTTTATATTATAAACTATAATATAAGAAAACTATAGTTTACAATGTATGTAAACTGTAATATTCTTATAGCCCTTTTTAAAAACTTTCCCTAATCGCTCCTGGAGGACAGATCTCTCCAACTTCTCTTTCTCAAGGTTTTGTTCCCATCTAGCCTTTTTATATCAATTTGTCTCTCTATATGTACAGTACATACATAAATACATGCATGTATAGCTCTCTCACTATATATATGTGTATGTGTGTGCTTCTATAATGTCTACATCATTGATATTGTGCATTTTTCAATTATAGTTTCTTAACAATTGACTAATCAGAAAGCATCCATCTCTTAAGCTTTAACATACAAAATACAGAAGATAACCATATATTATTTATCGTATTTTTAATTATCAAGTCTTCTTTAGGCATCTTCTTTTGGTTCCTTTCTCCCTTTGTAGCCCCCCTCCCTTTCTCAAAGCCTTTGAGAAAAGGAATCCTTTCCTTCCTTCCTTTGCATCCCCCCCTCCGTTCTTGCTCAAAGCATTTGAGAAGAGGCTTCCTTCCTTTTTCTTTCTTTCCTCTCTTCATTCATTCTGTCCTTCCTCCATCTTTCCCCTCCTTTTTTCCTTTCTTCTTTTGCAGCTACCCCACTCCTTGCTCAGAATAGAATAACTTTATTGTCGTTATACATTGCATAATGAAATTAGATGCTTTACCCAGCACACATCACAAGACAACACACTCATCCCTCCACACTCCCCCACCGACTGCTCTGAAGAAAGGGATCTATTCATCCCTTCCTTTCTTCTTTCTTTCCTTTTTCTTTCTTTCCTCTCCCCCCTCATTCTTTCTTTTCTTCCTCCTGTCCTCCCTCCATTCCTTCAGGGCCCGCTCACTCCCTTCTTGCTCAAACTCTTTGAGAAAATCAATCCATCCTAACTTCCTTTCTTCTTCTCTTCCACTTAGCTCTCAGGGTGGTTCTACATAGGCAATACAATGCAGTTCAAAGCCACCTCGAGGTTGGAGTGTCCACAAAACATAACTCACCCCCTCCCCAATGCATGCTGCAGCAGGTATCCAGCCAGAAAAAGCAGATTTAAAAAACTTAGGGGAGGTTCTGGAGCAAGCCATAAAATCCGCTGCAGCTCATCAGTGTACATCCCATGTAAAGCTGGACTCTAGATCAGGCATGGGCAAACTTTGGTCTTCCAGATATTTTGGACTTCAACACCCAGAAATCCCAGCCGGCTTATTAGCTGTTAGGAATTGTGGGAGTTGAAGTCCAAAATACCCGGAGGGCAGAAGTTTGCCCATGCCTGACCAAGCACTAGTCAGGATAGTGATAGCACTGAAGCACCCCCCCCCCCCCCACACACACACACACTTCTGGCTGCAGATAAATAAACACATATACACACTTAGAGGAAACCACAGCATTCCCAGGGGAATGCTCACTTTCCACCTCTTGCTATGCTCCAACTTGCTCTAGCACAGGCTTGGGCAAACTTCAGCCTTGTAGATGTTTTGGACTTCAGCTCCTACCATTCCTAACACCCTACGAATTGTGGGAGTTGAAATCCAAAACAACTGGAGGACCGGAGTTTCTCATACCTGCTCTAGCATCCTGCTGGATGAGGTAAGAAAAAATATTCCTGGTTTCAGATTGATCTGCAATCAGCAAATTTTGGTGGCCATTATCCCATCCCCTAATTGGTTACTCTGAGGTGGTCTTAGGTTACTCCACAATGGACTGGCTCACTTGAATCCACATCCTGACAGCCTGTGTTGAACCATTCTCGTTATCTCTTTATCCAATATGACATTGGCAGTGGAATTTTCACCCAAAAAATAGCTTCACTTCATTTTCTACCCATCTACACCATTTTGCCTGCACCTCCTCTGAATATCTATTACTTTAGATCAGCTTAAGTCAACTGGTGACTTGAGGGCACACAGAGAAGGGAGGGAAATGGGTAGAATCTTAATTCTGACAAAGGGAGTGACTGAGCCGCTTTGCATGATTTGTAGGGCATTTTTGCAGGCTCAATATTCAAAGAAATCAAGAGAAACAGAATAAGAGGAAAAGCTTTTGTTATTAACGAGACAGGGGAGATCTTTTCAGTTGGTGTTACAGGAAGTTTTTGAACATTCAATGACTCCTTAGTCTTCCCCCTTTCTGTTTTGTGTATGGCAATATGTTCTCCAAATTCATGTATTTGATAATTAATTGTGTTCTTTGTTTTCTGATAGGACTCCCGCAGCCAGAGATGGCTGAGGAAATAGAAGCAGCTGTGATCACACCATCTATGCTACAGGAGGAAGAGAAGCTTGAAGCAGAAGGGAGAGAGAAGGAAAGGCAGTTAATGGAGGTTTGTGTCCTTTCTGTAAGCTATTCTGAGGGCATTTTGACTTATGAGGTCAATTAATATTGACTAAATAGCTAGAAAAATGCCATGTATATTCTTGTACAAATCAACATTGTGTGTAAATTGAAGGCAGGTTTTGGGGCACAATTATGGATTGTGATATGATCTGTGGCTAAGTTGAGGGGCATTCTATGGAGATGGGAAAGCAGGAGCACTGTCTAGGGCCCAAGGCACCCATGCCACTACCTCCGCCATTCCCCACCCAAGCATGGAAAGAGGCCAGAAGTGGTACCACGGTGGAGAAAGCAGAGGGGAATCGGTGCTTCTGTACATTCTCCAGGTACAGGGCTAAGCTCTTGTCTTTCTCTACTCTGTTCATTTTTAAAAATACGACTTAAGTTGCAGCACTTAAATTGACTTGCATAAGTCCACCCAGGTTTTTCGGGGTTGATTTTTTGACTAAAGTTTATAGACTTTTTCATGAGTATATATAGTAAAACTTTGACAGCATCAAAAATCACTACTTGACTTACGAGTTTAATTTGTTCTGTGATCAAGGTCTAAACTCAAATTGCTCATATCAAGGACCATCAAGGGAGTAAAGGTACCATCACCAGGGGCTTTGAGGAAAGAGGCAGCCTTTGTTTCCTTTGTTGCCTCTGGCTCAGCTCCTGGAACTCACTCCTTGCAGAACTGAGGCCCTGGCCCTGTGATTCTGCGAAGCCAGGCCCAGCAAGAACACCTGCCTGCCTCCAGAGGCTGGGGCATAAAAGGACCACGCCTGTGGGAGCCCCAGCCATCGAGGGCCTCCACCATCTTGCTCCCTGGGGGAGCAGGGAGGATATATAAAGAAAGGGTGAAACTATGGAGAGGGAGATGGTGATGGGGGAAGAGAAGGGATCTGTGTTAATTGCTGTAATAGCATGTTTTATGCATATGTATTTGTTTGATGTTTTTATAGTTTTAATGGTTTTAATCTACAGTTGTATGTATTTTATTTAGATATGTGATATATTTTTATATATTTGTTAGGCATTGAATTTTGCCATTTATTATGTTATAAACCGCTTTGAGTCCCCCCAGGGGTGAGAAAAGCGGTATAGAATGCAGTTCATAATAATAATAATAATAATAATAATAATAATATCTGAAAGCAGATTTCCCCACTGAAATGCTATTAATCCATTCCAGCCCCCCAAAAATCAACACAATCCCTCCCTTTGTGCTGTCCTTAAAATAGGTCCTGGTTTGGGATGGCATTTCTAAATATACTTTGTCTCCAGGATAATGTTAGAATTGATTGGCAGTGCCATTGAATACAGTGTACTATTGACTTCAAATGAGTTATTAGTTTCACTTCATGCATCTTGGAGTGAAAAATTGTCCATTAAATAAAAAAAAGTTTACCTTGATCTTTTTAAATCTTTTTCTCCGATAATCCATCCAATTCCAAACTTCCATCATGATCATGCTTTCATGGGAAAGTTCAATGGAGGGGAAAAAACTAATGGCAATTGAGGAGGCCATTAAAGTGCAATTGTAGCTTTATTGGCCAGCTAACAAATTACACATTTTCTCTAGTTCTTTGCAGATGATCATGATTGCTTACATTTAACAAAATGTTAACTTTGCAGTGAAGAGATTTTGATTTTAAAAAATTACTGCAATACAATATCCAGATACTCTTGAATATACTAAGTAATTCCTTCTTTTTTGTTTCAGGCTCATATGTCCCGGGACAGAGACTCACATGAAGCTCGCTACAAGAGGCTTCAACACTTGCTTGAAAAAAGCAATATTTACTCGAAATTCTTGCTGACCAAAATGGAACAGCAGCAATTGGAAGTGAGTGGAAAAGTTGAATATACTATATTTACTTCAGTCAAATGTGCATCTTTTTGAATTGGATTTTGGCTACTGTCTGAACATAAACCATTGGTAAAAACATAATCAGAAGCCTTGTTTTCTGAACAAGACCAAAAACATTGCACCCTTTTGATTGGCTCAGAGTTTACATTGCAAACTTCAACCTCTCTGTGTCATACTTTTCTTTCCAACTTTTCCTGGATAATGGCAGGTGTTTTACAGAAATGTGTTCTTCTCTTTTTAAAGGAGTTACGAAAGAAAGAAAAACTGGAAAAAAAGAAAGCGGTGTTAAATACTTCAAAGGTAAAAGAAATCTTGAAGACTAGATGAATAGAGGGTGAGCTCTGTGCATGGCAAAATTGTTCACTTGATTTTCTTCCAAGTATTTTGTGCCTGAACTGTTTTCAGTCTAGTTAGGATTAAAATCCTCATGTATAAACAAAAATTCTGTTGGAATATTTAAAAAGTCTGGATTCTTTTGTCACAACCCAGAGCATAAAAGACCTTTAACCATTTGAGGCATTTCTACTGGACAATGGTTTACAGATGTAGTGATAGCAGAGAAGATTATCACTAGTTCCCAACAACACATGGAAGCAGTCATTTCTCTGTTCCAGAGGTCCAGCAGAGTCTCAAAAAATAATCTGTTAGGATGACAGGAAGATGCCCCAGAATCATCAGGAAATTAGATCTAGCAGTTTGCTAGGGTGCATCATTGTAATCAGTCAGAAGATCTGAATTTCAGAAAAGCTAAACCCACAATGATTATAAGAGGAAGTTCCCACAATTAAAATCACCATTGCTCCATCTAACACAGAAAACAAGAACCCATTTGTGTTCTGAAGCATTAGTGGGATCAAGCACCACTTGGTACAGAACCATAGTCATCATAGTAGGCATGAAGTCCTGTATCATTCTTGAGAGGGCAATTTCAACATTGATCATATAATCATAGAAGTGGAAGAGACCACATGGGAAATCCAGGCCAGCCCCCTGCTATGCAGGAGCATACAATCAAAGCGCTCCTGACAAATGACCATCCAACTTCTGCTTGGAAACCTTCAGAGAAGGAGATTCTGCAATGCTCAAAGACAAAGTATTCCACTGCCGAACAGCTCTTACCATCAGAAAGTTCTTCCTATTTAGGTGGAATCTTTCCCTGTGTTTTGAATCCCTCGCTTCATGTCCTAGTCTCTAGAGCAGCAGAAAACAAGCCAGCCCCCTCAATATGAAGTGCTCCAGCACAAGAAGTTGAGAGCTCTTCTCTGGCTAGTTCATGAGGGAAGACTGGAGCAGTACAAAAAGAGAATATATTCTTTACTGGCCAATCACTTTCTAATATGTTAAAACCCAGCAAATTCAGGATAGGACACCTAATAAGGGGATGGAATCACAATAGATCACGGAAACTTCTCTTTCTTGTCCTCCAAGGTTTAGCTTGGTAGGAAGAATTCTGAGGCGACTATAACCAAATCCCTATAATACAAGCAACATACCAAGTCATGGATCGCTCTTACTTTTCCATTCATCACCAGCATTTTCCACACAGCATACTTGTCACCCACACTGTCCAGGCTCTTTGCACAGCTTGAGGCCAACAATCATGCTGTTCCCTTTTCTATTACAATACAACATAGTCTTCCCCCTGTATTTTCCTCACTCCTTTACAATTGCAGTGATTGCTGTGAGAATCTTATTACATCACCTTTTCAAAGTGCACCCTTCCTTATAGGCTGCAACAACCTCAACATTAACAGTTGTAAAGATAACTTTTGCCTTTTATAATTCTGTTAAATGTAGGTAACATTACCTCTTTCAGATGCAGGAAATGCCTTATGTGCCCCCAAATGGCTCCTCTCCAATCACTTTGGTGTCAACCCATTTTTTGGCAAACTCCCTGAGGCTAGGCCCTGTAAAGTGCAGCTTTTATTTCCCAGCACAGACAGATGGTGCCAACTGAGCTGGAAATGAGATGATTCTTCTATTGACATGTTGCATACATCCACTTTTTTGCTGAAAGAGGAGCAAAAAGCCCAGCCACACGCCCTCTCATCAGGAAGGAATCTCTATCCTTATCCAACAGAAGGGCAAGAAGCCTGTCTTGTGTGGAACACGCCCCTCTTTCAGTGGTGGAAGGGGTCTTTGTCCCCTTCCCTAGCTGAGGGAGGGACAGGAAGTCCAGTTATACAGAGCGTGCCCTTTTCTCTGCAGGAGAAGTAGATTAAGAGGAAAGAAGAATGCACACTTGGCACCCAGGGCTTGCCAGTGCCTTCATTGCTTCCTTTGGTCCACTTCTCATCCTGGTGGGTGTTTAATTATTCACAGTTTTTCCACTTTTGTGTGTGTGTGGGGGGGGGGGATCTGTGCCCCTAACCCCCACAAAAGTCGAAGATTGAATATATGACTTTTAAAGGTACAAATTATATTGTTCCAATTATTTTGTTTTTATAGGATGAAAAACTAAGGATAAGGAGAGAAAATAAACCAGGTGTGTCTTATGCAATTCTACAAGTAAAAATATTTTGCTATTTTTGTTGAGTAAATACTGATGCTGAAATCTCTATAATATTCTTTTACAGCTGGAAGAAAGCGAGCCAGAGAAGATGAAACATACAATATCTCTGATGTCATATCAAAAGAGGTAAATTGCTTTCCAGAGGATTTAATGACCATGTAGGAATTAAATCTCAGCTGACTATGGTGTATGACTATGGTGCATCTTGCCATGTTTCAATACTCAAATCAGGTGATATGGTTGCAGTACTTTGTTAAAGGAATGCTGGATACTAGAAAAGGAATGTATGTTATTGAAGCACAGAAGAAATTAAGTAAATGAGTATCAAAATTATCTTGATAGAAACATTGGGGTTTTTTCTAGATTCCAGAAAAATTCAAAACACTTCTGGTCCCAAGTATTTTGGATAAGGTATACTTTACCTGCAATTGTAGTAATCAAATGTGTGTGAAAAAGGAGGTAAGGTCTAATGTTAGGCAATGATGTTTGTTGAATACACATAAGCAGGTTACAAATACAGATTTGCCATTATGTATATATCAGTGTTTCTTTGTGTCCAGCTGAGGGTAGTCAAAACAATTATGATGCTGAAAACTAAATCTTGTAAGAAAGGGTTGCAAAACCAGATATGTTTTGACTGCAAAAGAGACAATTAAGATAACATTTTCAAATAACCAAAGGGCATATTTACAAGCATTTTTTGGCGTTGCTGAGTAGAAGGTAGAACCAAACAACAGTGTTTGGTTATAAGAAACAGTGATTATGTTCAGCATTAGAGGGAAACTCTATCTAACAGTATGATACGTATTGCAGTGAAATACACTCACTTTGAACGTGTTAGGGTCTTGGTTAGAGGGCTTTTGGATGAGATATCTATCAGTTTTAATAATAGCTTCTAAATTCCTTTCACGTCAACTGTTTTTAAGCCAGGTGTCACCCATATATCTGTGCATTTCATTTTTATAGAAAGGTAAATGATGTGATCAATAAAATTTCACATGTAGAAAGTAACCAATAACCATGTTTTTTCTATGGTTTAGTAACTTGTTCTATTAGTTTCCCCATGGGATGGTTACTTTAAATTGATTCTACCAAACATATATATATGTAAATGAAATGTCTGTGTTGCATTACTCAATATGTTAACAAATCATTTATTATATTTATATTTTCTGTTAGCTTGTGGAAATACTTCTTTAATACTCTGAGATTTAATGTTAAATTCATTTCAAATTCGAACCAAACCATTTTTGCCCATTTTCATTCTTTCGTAGGAGATTTTGTTAGCAGCCAAAAAAAGTAAAGATGAAAAAAGTAAGGTATGTTGGCTTTGTTTCAGTCCTGTTTATAAATATTAATTACTTGGGAAACAAACATTTAAGATTATTTCCTGCTGTTTTCACATCAAATTCTACATAATATTCTTATTTCTGTTTCTATAATTTCCTTGAACAATCATGAAGGTTAGCTTTATTTATTTATTTATTTATTTACAGTATTTATATTCCGCCCTTCTCACCCCGAAGGGGACTCAGGGCGGATCACATTATAACACACATAGGGCAAACATTCAATGCCCATAAACACATCAAACAGAGACTGAGAGACACACGCAGAGGCAAGTTAACCTTCTGAGGGGATGTTCGATTCTGGCCACAGGGGGGAGCAGCTGCTTCATCATCCACACTGACGGCACTTCCTCATTCCAGGTCGTAAATTAGTTAATCTTGCCTCCCCACTTTATAAGTGGTACCTTATCTCCTACTTGATAGATGCAACTATCTTTCAGGTTGCTAGGTCAGCAACGAGCAGGGGCTATTTTTTATTTTTAATTGACGGGTGCTCACCCCGCCACGGGCTGGCTCGAACTCATGACCTCATGGTCAGAGAGATTTAAGGCAGCTGCTCAACAGCTGCGCCACAGCCCGGCTTTAAACATTTTCATTATTTTTAAGTACTATTAAAGTGTATTTAGTTTGAAATATGAATACTGAATATAAAGTTTGGTCCTTTCTTTCTCCACTTCTAATTAAAGGAGGCTAATTGTCTCATGTAGGGTATAATTCTACTTACCTATTCATTAACAGCTCAAGGCCCTTGCAGTTTAGCGAGTTCCTCTTCTCCAAGTCTTTATATTGTTTCCATCTGAATGCCTTGCTCAATGTTTTCAGACATAACTGTTCCATAATATCTCACTTAATAAATCTTCTGATAAAGAAATTCCTTTTTACAAAAAAGCTTCAGCTAAAAAGCTCCGAAACCATCTTTCTGTCCCAGGCATTCATCATTTCACCAATAAATACACAGTGCTGTAGGGGCAGGACAATGGCTTAAACCTTGGTGGATGTGTTCCTCTACCACTAAGGTGAGAAACTAATAGACAGGCACTTTTGTAGCAAAATTCAGCAGTGACATTGCAGATGCAAAATTGATCACCATGGCAGGTGTGGTTAGCCTCCAGAAGACTTTTACACACTTCCCCCAATACAACAATTTCCTCTCTGCCTGGAGATCACATTCTCCATTCTTTCTGTCTCACAGACTGGACAATTAGCCGTCTCTGCATACCCAGAATCTCCCTCAGGCTTTTCATGATTTGTTCAACATATTCAATTTTTTCTCAAGGGATTTAAGAATCCCTAAGACCTCTGTTCCCAGCCTGGGATCTCTTTCCCAGCTGACTTAAGAGTCCCTTCAAGCCCTTGATACCTCTGACCTCTTCACTATGAAAACACTGTTTTTGGTCACTGTAATGTTCATATAATGGGCAGGGAAAATTAATGCCCCCTGTTGCAGCACCCAATTTAAATCTATATATATAAAAGGATAAAGAAATTTTGGCCTAGGACAAAACAACAAAACTACACATCCCAGAAACACTAAACTTGGCAGCTAAACTCATCCATGCCTCTACATTCATACAACAAAAATAAAAGAAAAATAAAGTCCTAATTAGAGGAAGATGAATAATTGTTTTTATCAAATTGCTGCCAGTTAGAAGGCTAAGCTCCGCCCACGTGGTCTCCTAGCAACCCACTCAGCCCAGGGGACAGGCACAGTTAGGCCTCATTTAGGCCTCTTCCACACTGCCTATAAGATACAGATTATCTGATTTGAACTGGATTATAGGGCAGTGTAGATTCAAGGCCCTTCCACACAGCTATATAACCCATTTATAAACTTATATTATCTGCTTTGAACTGGATTATCTTGATTCCACACTGCCATATAATCCACTTCAGTGTGCATTTTATACAGCTGTGTAGAAGGGGCCTCATATAATCCAGTTCTAAGCAGATAATATAAGATTATAAATATACAGTACAGTCTCACTTATCCAACATAAACAGGCCATAAACAGAACGTTGGATAAGTGAATATGCTGGATAATAAGGGATTCAGGAAAAGCCGATCAAACATCAAATTAGGTAATCATTATACAAATTAAGCACCAAAACATCATGTTATACAACAAATTTGACAGAAGAAGTAGTTCCAAGTGCAGTAATTCCATGTAGTAATTACTATATTTACAAATTTACTACCAAAATATCACAATGAATTTAAAACACTGACTACAAAAACATTGACTACTAAAAGGCAGACTGCATTAGATAACCCAGAACATTGGATAAGCGAATGTTGGATAAGTGAGATTCTACTGTAATATGAAATAATTAATGTGGTGGGATAATACAGAACAATATAATCTCTAAAACCAGGACAGTAAATAAAGAACACCACTCTGAAAACAAGGGCCAGCTAACAGCTCCCAACAAAAAATTCACTCAGGGAGGAAGCAGCCAGGCTTTAAAGCTGCAAGGCCATTACATGCTAATAATTTTCCCTAATTGCAGCATTAATACTTGCCTCCAACCGCCCAAAAAAAAAACCAATCAGAAATATTGTATATTCACAAGCTTTAGGAAATAATATCCCCTGATGATGCAGCGTGTTAAAGCGCTGAGCTGCTGTACTTCTGGACTGAAATGCCGCAGGTTTGAATTGGGGGAGCGGAGAGAGCCCCCACTGTTAGCCCCAGCTTCTGCCAACCCTAAAGTTCAAAAACATGCAAATAAGAGTAGATGAATAGGTACTGCTCCGGCACGAAGGTAACGGCGCTCCATGCAGTCAAGCCACATGACCTTGGAGGAGTTTACGGACAACGCCAGCTCTTCAGCTTAGAAATGGAGATGAGCACCAACCCCCACAGTCAGACACGACTGGACTTAATGTCAGGGGAAAACCTTTACCCTTTACCTTAACTACCACCAATTCCTCAATACTTTATTTCCCATACCATCATATTTCGCCACAGCAACGCATGGCCAGGCACAACTAGTGATTCCATAAAAATAAGGTAATCCTCCAGTTGGACATCAACTTCCTCCTGCTGTCTTCAACTCATTTTCCTAGATCTCAGTCATTCACTGTACTTTGCTTCCTGCCTGCATGTTGAGGGCACTTCATTTTTCTTCCCAGAAGTCTTTACTGTGCTTTATTACTCATTTGTTTGAGAAGGGAGCAACATGAGGTCTGTCTCTGCCTGAAGATGGCTTACAGAAACATATGTGAGTCAGTATTAGGGAATTTTCTTCCAAAGTTAGAAAACTTGCTTTTGTCTGTCTATTCTTTTAAATGAGATATATTATCAGCTTCAATAAAAGTACGTTTTTAAAATGTATTTTGAACCCTTATCAAAGCAATCTATATTTTATGTCATGTTTTCTGCCATAAGATCATATATACTGCTAGCTATGCTGAACTCTGCTCTGCTATAGATACCATTTAGATTCAGTTTTCTCCAGTACTTTTCTAAAATTTAAAACAAATTATTTACTCAAACCTATCTATCAGTGCTAAATGAATTATAGCATTTAAGTCTTCCCACATGTGCTTGTGAAATAATTATCTATAAACTTCTTCCTGTAGATTGAAAGCTCTTCTGCAAAACTGTGTGCCGAAGAACTCCAGAATAATGGGGACTCGAATAGCATTATTAAGGACAGACTGACACAGACAGTGCGTCACAGTGCCAAACATTTCTTTGACCCAGTACGAAAATATAAGCAACAGCCAGTACCTTTTCAGCAACCAAAGCTCTTCACTGGAGGAATAATGAGGTGGTATCAAGTTGAAGGCATGGAATGGCTTCGGGTATGTATCTTTTTAGTGTGTGCATTTTAATCTTAGTATTTCTGGTTTAGATATTGATTATGTACATCTTTTCAATCGTCTTTCTAGTACTCCCAGACTTCTTGTCTCTATTGTGCTTTCGAACTGGGCTTAAACCTTTTCCCTTTTTGCTCAATACATTTTTATAGGACCCCAGGCATATAGGTATATAAAATAGGTGTGCAAATTGATCATTTGCTGATAATAAATCATAAAGAATTTTTTTAAAATAACTTGTGTATACATATAATTTTACCATTTATTAAAGATGAAAGCACATTTGTCTACTAATGAGATGGATGTGCTTGCTTATTTTTACATAAAGAATTAAATCTTGGTGGAATATTTGATACTGCAGGACATAGAGCATCTTCAACATTTTTCAGAATGGATCGATATTTTGATTTTACAATCATCAATACTGAGTATTCCACTTCATATAAATACAAATGGCAGAAGTATCTTTAGGACCATTTCAGAAATCCCAAGCCAAAATTCATCTAACAAGTTCTTAGGAAACAAGAACTTTAAAACAAATTCTTCTTGAACTTTTAGTGGCAGATGGACAGGTGTTTTTTATTTCAATTTAGTATATGAGTTTTTTAGAATCAAAATTTTAAGGGAAGTATTTCTGAAACTGAAATCAAGCAAAATCAGCATTTCTAAAGAAGATTGATTTTCTCTTTTTATGAAGTACAGCTGGTGCATTTGCCCCAGAATCATTGCTAACAGGTTCAAATAAAGGTCTAAAATAGCCACTAGGTGGCAAGGTACACAAATTATTTTGGGTTGTTGCATATAGAAACCTTTTAGTGTTTCCAACTTTTTCATGACCCTCACATTCAGGTATGGGTCATGACCCCATATGGGGTCACAACCCACAGTTTAAGATGCTTTGCTTTAGAAGACCATTTGTAATCAATATTGGAATACTGGATTCATGTTTGTTTCTGAGCCCCACTCAAGGTGGTATTTTTTGCGGTGCTTTTTTTTTTTTAACATAAAGCTTAAAATAGCTTGTAAAAATTTGTGGATTCTTTTCCTATTCTTGTAATTGTGGATTCTTTGATATATAACTCCAATGAGCCAGGAGAATTCTCTCTTAACCAAGAGTACACTCAAAAGTAAAGCAAATTTAAAGTGTATTAAAATGATAAGATGGTGAAAAATAATGTATAACTAAAAAACGAGTAGTGTAAAATATGAGCTAGTAATGATAAAGAAAGTTACACTATTAACAGCAACATGGCTCACAGCAACATTCACTTACTAAGGCTTGACAACTAAAAAAGACCAAGGATAACTGCAGTGAAAATACTATAAAAGACTGTGATGAAATAATGAATGAAATAGAAACGAAAGTATCATAGATAGCAACTAGTGTATAAAAAATTAGAAGAACTCTCAAATATTAAATCTGATGTTGATAACATTTCCATGCTAGTCTAACAAACTTAAGCAAAGCATTTTACATTTCCGTCTAACACAGAAAATTGTGTCTACCACTCATATAGACAATTCAAGATTTTTAATTGTTGTAGCAAAATATTTAAGCAAGTCAACTCTGAAGAGCAGGGTAAGCACAGACTGTCTGGCAGAGAAAAGCCATCCATCCTTGGCTATCCCTTTATGAGTATGTTTCTCTACTTTCTAGCCAGGCCTTATTGTCACAATGCACAACTCTGATTTTACCAGATATCAAAACCCCTGAATTTTGCAGACTTAATACCTTAATGCCAATGACCCCATAAATCTATGTTCTTAAAGGCTCTTCCAGACAGGCCCAATATCTCAGGATCCTATCCTAGGTTTTCTGTTTATCCCAGATTATTTGACAGTGCGGACTTGTAATTAGTTTAAAGCAGAAAACCTGGGATCGGATTTTGGGATATAGGGCCTGTCTGGAAGGGCCCTAAGAGAGGATATGGCAGGTCTCAGCTGTTCTTTGCTTATGATATTCCAGATCATGCAAAGAACCTAAGTTGTGCTCATGTTCACATTCTCCTCGCAGACTTTCTATAGGCAACTGATTGACTTCAATGCAAATAGCTAATAGGACTAAAGAGACCTTTAGTCAGTACATTGTTGATTTTTATGTGTTCTTGTTGTTACTCTTGTTTGTTTATGTTCCTCATTTACAGCTGAGGCCAGAATAGCTGAAATGCTATCTGCTGTTGTTTAACTCTGGCCAGAGTCTACAATTTTTATCAGAATCCCTGTTTTATATCTCAAGAGAGTATAGGTTAGTTGTGACAATTTTTAGCAGTCTTGCGATGCCCCAATTATAGAGAGAAACCAGATTGACTCAATTCCTATTGATTTTTAAATATGCTGTACTATTATTTCAGGTATTTGATTGCCTCTGCTTGGCTTGCTATAAATAATGTGTTATTTAGATAGTGGATATTGTTTAGATAGAATTGTAAATTTTTAAAATTGTGAATTGCTTTGGAAGGCATATTGTTCACTAAAAGTAATTGATAAATAGTATTTTTCTCCCATCTATGCAGATGCTTTGGGAGAATGGCATTAATGGTATTTTGGCTGATGAAATGGGCTTAGGAAAAACAGTCCAATGTATTGCAACAATAGCTTTGATGGTAGAAAAAGGAATGGTTGGACCATTTCTGGTATGTGGACCCCTCTCTACTCTTCCTAACTGGATAGCAGAATTCAAGAGGTTTACTCCTAAGGTAATATGTATTTAAAATAATAAATATATAAAAATAATAAAGCTGATTTTTATGTGTAAAGGTATCCTCCTGATGATGACAGATTCCTCTGTTTTAAGTGACATACTTTCAGAAATGTCAGAATTGTGTTCTGTTTTGTGCTTAACAGAACTTTGGAACCCTTCTCATGAGGTACAGGTATCCTTACAGATCATCCCTGCTTCCTACTGGAATAAAATAGTCAAAAAAGGCCTTTTATTATTAAAATAACAATAACATGAAATAATACCATGCTCTAATGAGGCGACAAATTGGGAAAGCACCAGAATTGAACACAATAATCTAGACAATATATAGAATACTGTTCAAACAATATAGATCAGTGGTTCTCAACCTGTGAGTCCCCAAGTGCTTTGGCCTACAACTCCCGGAAATTCCAGCTGTTAGGATTTCTGGAAGTTGAAGGCCAAAACATCTGGGAACCTACAGGTTGCGTACCTCTGATATATATGATCCTAAACATGTGCAACATTTGCTTTTGTGTGCCTTCAAGTAGTTTCTGACTTGCGGTGACAATAAGGAAAGCCTATTTCACAGGTTTCTTCAAAGTATTTGTTCTGAAGAGGTTTGCCAATACCTTCCTCTGAGACTGAGAGTGTGTCATTTGCCCAAGATCATCCAATGGCTGAATGGGAATTAATAGAATAATAGAAATCTATGATTCCGCGAATCCTCAATATCCAGAATCATAGTAATTTTAAGGTTCTGAAATTTTAAGATTCTGAGTTTTATTCACTAGGTGTATTTCATTTTGTTTGTTGATTGATTGATTGAATTAAATTATTCATGGGAGAATTGATGAAATGAACGATCAATGTGGTGCTGCATTCAATCTGCATCTGTTTTGTATCACATTTTAATTTTCCAAAAAATAGATTCCTATAATGCTCTACCACGGTGCCCAGAAAGAACGACGTGAATTGATTCCTAAAATTCGAAGGAGAGAAAATTCATTAAGTGTTCACCCAGTAGTCATTACTTCTTTTGAAATTGCCATGAAGGACAGAAATTTTCTTCAGGTGTGTAAATGCATTGTTTCATCAGTATATAGTTTTCCCTGCACATTTATGGGAATGTAAAATGTGAAAGAAATGTGAATACAGTAGAGTCTCATTTATCCAACACTTGCTTATCCAACGTTCTGGATTATCCAACGCATTTTTGTAGTCAATGTTTTCAACACATGATATTTTGGTGCTAAATTCATAAATACAGTAATTACTACATAGCATTACTGCTTATTGAACTACTTTTTCTGTCAAATTTGTTTTATAACATGATGTTTTGGTACTTAATTTGTAAAATCATAACCTAATTTGAAGTTTAATAGGCTTTTCCTTAATCCCTCTTTATTATCCAACATATTTGCTTATCCAACGTTCTGCCAGCCCGTTTATGTTGGATAAGTGAGACTCTACTATACTTACATACATAGATCCATGCCCCTGCCTCCTGAAAATGGAGAGCCCAGAGAACATTCCCAAGGCAGCCCCACCCTTAGAAGATTAATGCTGGGGCGATGCTGCCATTTCCCTAAGATGGTAATACCTTGGGAACATTTCCAAGATACTGCCATCCTGGGAAATGGCAGTGCATATGTCGGGGAGGGAGGGGGAGGATCCATCGTTACCATTGTCAAGAGTTGGTGGCAGGCGAGTCCATCACGCTAACCTATCATCTCCCAAAATGTGACTCACACAAAATATATGTCTGAAATAATTAGTTGCTTTTTGTCCGTGATATTTAAAGAACTGCACACAAATATGAATTGGAGACATGCTTATGCTTGAGACATATTCTTTCACCCTGTGATGACTATATCAGCATTTTCAGTAATCTGGCCAAAACTGCATGCAAGAAAGGTGCACCTACCTTTAAAAATGCCAGAACAATGTTTTGTTTTCCCACCTTCTTTATTTCTCCTTTGAAATAACTGGAGCCTTCTTTCCTCTAGAACTTCTCCTGGAAATACTTAATTGTGGATGAAGGACATAGGATTAAGAATATGAATTGTCGTCTTGTTCAAGAATTAAAAAAGTTTAATGCTGACAATAAACTTCTATTAACTGGAACGCCATTGCAAAACAACTTGTCTGAGCTTTGGTCTCTGCTTAATTTCTTGCTTCCTGATGTGTTTGATGACTTAAAAAGGTAGGCAGTGATCCACTTGTTTTGTGCTATGTGCTGTGTCTCTAGGACAGATTTCAAACTTTCATGAATTTTGTTAATGTTAACACATGTGTTGCATTCCTAGAACATTTTGGATTGTGTGAATTGGCCTTCAGTGTGGAAACCCGGCATAGGTTGTTCCTCTCACTGTCTTTGGCAGGTGGGACTATGTTAACAGGCTTTTGTCTTCCTTTCCCTCTTTGAAAATTATTACAGTTTTTCCCCTAGCAGACTTGAGTCCATTGTATTTTGTTCTTTACTTTTCTTGACCTGTATCTTGGCAAATGTAAACAGACTAGTGTTGGTAAACAAATTTGTCCACTGTGGTACTACACCTCTGTAAAATCTATTCACCTCTCAAGTGGATAACATGTATCCTACTCGCCCTACTCAAGTTATCTTTTTGCTGGGAAACAATGGATGCGGATGGGGAGCGAGGAGATGACTCTGACTTCCAAAAAATCTTTAATTTCTCCATTATTTATATCTTCATTTATCTCCATTATTTATCCATTGACGCACTGGGTTAAACCCTTTTACTGAGCTGCTGATTTGAAGGTCTGCCGCAAGACGGGTGAACTCCTGTCTCTCAGCCCCAGCCTCCATGCAGGGACATGGGAGAAGCCTCCCACAGGATGGTAACACATCCGGGCATTCCCTGGACAACATCTCTGTAGATGGCTGATTCTCTCACACCAGAAGCAACTTATAATATATTCTCAATTTGCTTCTGACACACTAAAAAAATCTCTTCTGAGCTGTTTGTTCCTGCAAAAAAGATTCCCTTTGTATAAAAAGCAGAAATGAATTAGCATGATAGTTCCTTCCTTCAGGTCAGCTGTCCAGTAAAACGATGGTTGGGGACATTCAGATATCCTGTGATTACATGTTCAGAGTGTGTATACTTTTTGTCGGCCTTGAATGCGCCTACATATGTCTAGCATTTATTTAGAGTGTGGAAATCTTTTATTCTAAGAATCTTGAGTTCCTTGAGAAAACCTCTAGATTTTATAACTCTGAAAATAGACTTGAAATCTTTAAGGATGGGATAAAGAGAGGATAACGAGGCTTTCGCAGTAATATATTGACCTGATATTAGTGTCTTGCAAACTTCTTTGGCCATACCTTGCTAAAATGAGTCTGAAACAAATGCATGTAATGCAATGCTATTTGTAGAACTTAGCTTTCTTCATCACAGAAATGAATCAGTATTTCGGTTTTTTTAATCACTTTTTCATTCTGTTATTTCCTCCAGCTTTGAATCCTGGTTTGATATTACTAGTATGTCTGGAATTGCTGAAGATATTGTTGCGAAAGAAAAAGAGCAGAACGTCTTACACATGCTGCACCAGGTCTAATGTTTTAATTGCTTAAAGTGTGTTCATGTTTGTACTGGTTAGTCTACCTGTTCTTTGAAGAATTTTAGCATGCTGCATTATTCCTCTTAGATGAATTGTTTGTTTTGAATGAATATTTTATTTTGGTCAGTGACCAGGATTAAAAACAAACAGTAAAAGATTAATAAAACATAGGCATTAAAATACAGTTTTTAAAAGCTGAATTAGGAGACAGTGTTAAGTTGAGAGGGTTAAAACAGTATTAAGTATTTGTATATTTAAATAGTGATTAAAACTGAGAAAATAATAAAACCATATACAGTAGAGTCTCACTTATCCAACATAAACGGGCCGGCAGAATGTTGGGTAAACGAATATGTTGGATAATAAGGAGGCATTAAGGAAAAGCCTATTAAACCTCAAATTAGGTTATGCTTTTACAAATTAAGGATCAAAACATCATGTTATACCACAAATTTGACAGAAAAAGTAGTTCAATACACAGTAATGCTTTGTAGAAATTACTGTACTTACGAACTTGGCACCAAAATATCATGATGTATTGAAAACATTGACTACAAAAAAGCGTTGGATAATCCAGAACGTTGGATAAGTGAGACTCTACTGTATTAACAAATGTAGTGTTTCAAATTCAAAACAAAATGGACTCTTCAAGATAGTTTAGAAACACCTACACCTATAATCCAGAACGTTGGATAAGCGAGTGTTGGATAAGTGAGACTCTGCTGTAGTTACTTAATACTATTCTTCCAAGGAACCATTGCACATAAACATAAATTCAGACCATGTCTCCCCATCCACAACAATTGTATTATTGAATATGTGCGCTGGACTTAATGTCAGGGGAAAAACTTTACCTTTACCTTTTTTACATGAATATGTGTGCATCAATTTCTGCAAGTACCTCTCTTGCCTGTGCATACCCATCATAAACAATAGATTTGTGCAAAAACTGTGGAGGCTGAGTCTCTCTTATCTTGAAATCAAAATATTCCAAAACTCAAAATATTTTGATGCTAGTCACCAACTAATTACCAGTTCAAATGTTAGTAGATCAATAGATACTGCTCTGGCGGGAAGGTAACAATGCAGTCATCCTGGCCACATGACCTTGGAGGTGTCTACGGACAACGCCAGCTCTTTGGCTTAAACATTGAGATGAGCACCAACTCCCCTATTAGGACACAACTAGACTTAATGTCAGGGGAAAACCTTTACCTTTACTATATTTATTTATAGCCCACTTTATCTCCCCCGAAGGTTACTCAAAGTGGCTTAACATAAAAGCACCAGTATAACAATTTAAAATATACAAATACATAAACATTAAAACGAAAATATTGTATTGCCCATGTGCAAATAATTTTAGCTACTTTTGTTTTGTGTGTTTCTATGATGAATGAATTAGTGGAACTTAGTAAATGGGTAATTCTATGCTTATGCGAGATCTTGCAAAAAGATTTCAAAACTGGAACTACTTTGCCTTCTAAAGAATCTTTCTGATTACTCAGTGTTGTATATAGGTCATATGTGTCTCCAAGAAACACAAGTAACTGGGCAGGCAGCAAGAAAATACACCCAGCACCTCTGAAATATTGTCTTGATATAGTGACCATTTTTCCTTTGAGGCGAGTAGTTTTCTATCTTTTAAATGAGTTAAAAATAAGTTTCTAAATTTTTATTAATTTATTTACACTGCAGATTTTGACCCCTTTCTTATTAAGAAGACTGAAGTCAGATGTAGCTTTAGAAATTCCACCCAAGCGTGAAATTGTGGTATATGCACCTCTTGTGAAGAAACAAGAAACCTTCTACAGTGCCATTGTAAACAAAACAATTCGCAAACTCATACAAAACAATCAGGTACTTGCTCTGGTGGCCAAAGCAGCTTTCATTTAGACATCGAATTAGTCTGTTAGCAGATGGGATTCTTTTTTTCTGAATGTAACTAATATGTGTCCATAATACTTTAGTAATTGTATGAATACTTTGTTATACCAAGTTTGAAAGGTCTTTTGTTCTTTCTCCTTAGATCAACTTTTTGCATGCTATAATAAAAAGAAAACTTCCCATGAGAATGCTCTATTGTAGTATGTAATATCTGAAGGTCCCAACATGTTTTGGCAAATGACCAGAGTTAGCAACAAGGTTGTTTGTTTCAATGATCCTTTGGTGTTTTGTGGAAGAGGTTAGCATTTACAGCCACTATTGATTTCTATAGGAAGAAGTTATTGAGTTCAGCTGCACAGGGCGACCCAAACGCCGGAATCGAAAACTGGTTAGTTATCGTGAACTTGGAGAAAATGATTCTCCTGATGAACTGGAATCACTGATCAATAAGATGCAATATGAAGTTGAAAAAGAGAGGAGGTATCTATCTAAAAATGCCTTATCTAGTTGCAGTGTGTCACATGTGCAATGTGTTTGAATTGTTAGCATTTAAAATTAACTTTGTAAAAGATGATAAATGGTTTTATCTTTCACACAGTAGACTGTTTCGATTGTAATGTCTTCTACAGGAAAAAGATTATTAGTGCATCAATAGTTCTAGTGCTTCATTGCCATCTGTAAAATCACTTTCATGCTCTGCATTTGCTGGCTTTCGCTGGCATTTTGTTGATGTTTTATTATGTCTTAACTTAACTTTTTCCTTTCCTGATTATTTCTCATCCTGTTCCTATTTACCACTTTTAAAGCTGGTTATTAATTGGGAATTAGAGCAGAGAAATAGAGTTATGCCACCATCTTACAGAACAGAAAACTGCCCTCCAACACTCACATATTCACAAAGGTCATGATGGTGGCATTGAGGCGAGAGCATTCCATGAATGACTTGCTGATATGTTCAGTGTCCTTCCTCCAAGGTCAGGAAGATGTCAGGTGAATTTTAGAGTCTACATGGTTTTCTCTTAAATAATGGGAAGAGGCACTTCATCTCCTCCAAGACTGGCTTATACTGGCAAGGATTTAGGTTTTGCTTGTATGAGAAAGTCCTGGATCAGGTTGGTGCTTATATGTATCCTGCAGGCCAGCCTCAAAACAGTTCCAGGATCTGCAATACCTGTAGTTTGATAGCCATGGAGACTGCAGCTTTTTTCCAGCTCTCCCTTCCATAATGCACATCTGCAGATCGCAGGGCACCATTGTCCCTTAATCGTTTTCATCATGTAATTTGGCTTACACAAAGGTGCCTCTGTTTTGGGGTATTATCTAACATACTTTCCTTTAAAGCCCGTAAAGCAGGCATTCTCAAACTCCGGCCCTCCAGTTGTTTGGGCCTCCAACTCCCAGAATTCCTAACCATTGAACAAGCTGGCTAGGGCTTCTGGGAATTGGAGGCCAAAACAGCTGGAAGGCCGGAGTTTGAGGATGCTTGTCTTAAAGTGTGCTATAGTATTATTTATTTATTTATTTATTTCCATTATTTCTATCCCGCTCTTCTCACCTGAAGGGACTCAGGGCAGCTTACAAAACTGGCAGAATTCAATGCCAATACACAACAATACAAAAGAATAAAACATAAGCAATTAAATACAGATTTAAAATAATACAAAATACTTGAGCCATTCATCCAAAAAACACTGTACATAAACCTTAGTCCAGACCGAGTCAAAGCCAACAAAACTTAGTACACATAGCATGTGTCATAAACACCGCAATGTCAAGCTGCCTTCAGACTGCATTTAATGATCAGTGAAAATGTGTCCAAGACTTGTAAGGTAGAGACTTGTATTATATTTGCAGGAAGAATTTGCTTTGCAAAATTTTAGTTTTATTCCTGGACTATATGTCTGAAGATAGTCTTCATTCTTTATGATGCGAAACCTTCTGTCTAACATCAAGTTTTAAATGTGCTTAAAAATAATTTTTATTGTTTCATGCTTACAAACTCCTGTCATCCACAAGACCAGTGATTGAAATGAATATGCCTTTGGATTCAGAAGTCAACATAAAGTTGCAGAATATTATGATGCTATTAAGGAAGTGTTGTAACCACCCATACCTTATTGAATATCCACTGGAACCTGGAACACAGCAGTTTAAGGTAATTATTTTAACTTGCGGATTTTTGAATATTTACCTGGGACTGATTACCATTGAGTTCGTAAAATTTGCCTTATGCAGTTATGTTGTTCATCACTTTTTCAAGACTTTCCCCCCTCTTCTATGAAGGCCAATAACCCACTTTACCTAAACAGAGCAATTCTCCATGATGGTGTTGAGCACAGTAAATGAAGTGTAGTCAGACACTAGAACTGGAGTTTGAGAAGAGCATTTAAAATTTTTGCTAAATCCTCTGATAATTAATGGAAATTGTAGATTGTCGGAGCAGCGTTAACACATTTCAGATTCCATCTTATTCCTATGCTAGAAATGAAGGGCATTTTGATTTATAGTTTTATGCAAATAAATTTAGAAACAATTGGTTGAAAAGTGATCTTTAAATAACAACAAAACTCTATAGCTTGCTTTTTACACAAATTATGGAAATCCCTTCCGTAGACAGTCTATTAGCCCTCTTGTGTGCTTTTTGTTTATCTAGGTAGGCATTTGAATGGTAAATCTTAATTATGGGATCATATATGCTTTTGGTGTGGTGTTTCAATGTTTTGAGATCTTTTGTACCATTTTAAATTACATTATATTTTAAAAAATTTAACTGTAATAGTCCTGTTTTAACAAAATGATTGGAGCCTCCGGTGGCCTAGGGGATAAAAGCCTCATGACTTGAAGGTTGGGTTGCTGACCTGAAAGCTGCCAGGTTCGAATCCCACCTGGGGAGAGTGTGGATGAGCTCCCTCTATCAGCTCCAGCTCCATGCGGGGACATGAGAGAAGCCTCCCACAAGGATGGTAAAATATCAAAACATCCGGGCGTCCCCTGGGCAACGTCCTTGCAGACGGCCAATTCTCTCACTCCAGAAGCAACTCCAGTTGCTCCTGACACAAAAAAAACAAAATAATTACTTTTACTTTTAAGATTTAGCTTTATTAATTTTTAATTCATTGTTAGGCACCTTGGATCAGACTTTGAGTGACAGGCAGGATATAAATTCAATAAATTATATCAAGAAATGAAATGAACAGAATCTAGCACAGGCTGAATTCCAATATTCTTGGTTAATAACACTACTGTTTTGTCAGAATTAAAGTTCCGTTTTGTCCCTCCATTTTATTGCAAACCGGACTGTAGCCGGAGGGGGGGGTTAGCAGTTCAAACTCCCACCCCCCCCCCCCACCCCAATTTCAGATTTTTAAAAACCCGATTTACTCATGATTTTCACCGATTGACCAAATCTCCATGAGAGTCCACTGAAGTTTATTGATGGAGCCTGATTTCTGAATTAATTTGCGTTATGGAACTACTCTTCATGATTCGTTAAAAGAAAATTTCAGACCCCACCCCCCAATTTTTTTTCTGGCTATAGTCTTGATTGCAAATGACAGGCACTTGTTTTGAATTGAGATAGCTTGATGGAGAAGGTATAATAGAGTTGGATGTCATTTACTTGCTAAGGTACTGGACTCCAAAATTCCAGGTGATTCTTCCCAGCAGATCCATGTATATGTTTGAAATCATTGGGGATAAAAATGCACCTTAAGGTACTGCATATGCCAGTGACCAAGGAATCATAGAACCATAGATTTGAAAGAGAACACAAGGATCGTTCAATCCAATGCCCTTCTATGCAAAGTACCTGCAACAGACATCCATCTAGCCCAGTGGTTCTCTACCTGTGGGTCCCTAGGTGTTTTGGCTCCCATAAATCCCAGCCAGTTTACCAACTGTTAGGATTTCTGGGAGTTGTAGACCAAAACATCTGGGGACCCACAGGTTGAGAACCACTTACCTAGCTTCTGTTTAAGGACCTCCAAAGAAGAAGATTCCATGACACTCTGAAACAGTGTATTCCTTATTTTTAAGTGAAATCTCTTTTCCTGTAGTTTGAATCCATTACTCCATGTTCTAATCTACAGAGCAGCAGAAAGTAAGCTATCTTCTTCTTTAGAGTCAAGCAGAAGTGTCTCAGTCTTCTGAGTTCTTCCCTTCAGGAAAAAATGGAATCATAGTAAAACTGGCCCTCCAAGTCCTATTCCAGCCTAGAAAAATACCATGGTTGATGGTATCAAAAATTGCTAGGAGGTCCAGTAAAACCAATAGAGATCCACTTTCCTTGTCCAGTTCCAGATCGTTCACCATAGTGACCAAAACTGCCACTCTCCCATAGTTGGGCCTGAAGCCACATTCAGGTTGATGTTGATAATCCATCTTATTTAGAATGTCCTGGAGCTGGAGGGGGGGGGGGGGGGCTACTGCACATTGCAGCACTTTGCCCAAAAATTGAATATTTGAAATTGGCTATACCCCCTGCTCCCATAACCAGGGAAGTCTTTTTTCTCTCCACAATGCTCTTTTAACTCAACCATGTTTTGGCAAAGTATTGACCACTTCATTTGGCTTTTTTCCCCTTGAGACAGGAAGCCTGGGGGTCTAATACACACGTGGCGTCTTGTAACTCAACAAATCCTATCCACGTTGGACTTACTTTGTGATCTGATAAATTGTCCTACTGTTTCTGTATTCTTATAATACTATGGTTTTGTGTATTACAGTATACCTTACATTTTCTGGTGTTTTTAAAAATATACGGTATATAGCATTGTGAGGACTAAGGGATTTCTTCCTGTTCCACGTCTTGCCCCTATGAACTGATGAGAAACAGTACGCCTTGCATGCCAACCAAAAGGTCATACTTTGTAAGTCTAGACGTATTGAATTGTAATTAGCTGGCTGTTGATGACTTGATGTTGTTCACTTTACAAAATGCTTTAAAAGTAGTGAGGTCATACCAGTGTGGTATATCAATTGATTTTAATTGGATTTAATTCATGTCCAAAATGATACGCTTTTTTTCACATCAAGGTTGATGAAGATCTAGTGAACAGTTCAGGCAAATTTCTACTCTTGGATCGCATGCTGCCAGAGCTGAAAAAGCGAGGACACAAGGTATTGTTTTTGATATTCTCAGAAATTGCTTGGAACATTCCAGATAAGATTACTGATAACATTTACTCTGTGCAGGTGCTGCTATTCTCACAAATGACACAGATGTTGGATATTTTGATGGACTACTGCTATTTGAGGAATTACCAGTTCAGTCGCTTGGATGGAAGCATGTCCTATACAGAAAGAGATGAAAACGTATGTGAATCATTCTTTGAGGCTTAAGTTTTTCTTGCTTTGTTCTTTTGAGGTTCTTCGTATACTACAGTGAAGAACTGGGGAAGGAACATAGCTACAGATACCAAGAGAAGCCTTACATGAGAGACATGACAGCCCAATGACTTAGACTGAGCTATTAATCAGGAAATCACTAGCTCAGATCTCTGGAGGTGACTGCATCCCATCTATACCCCATCCAATCAGGGTTTTACAAGATAATATTTTCTGAACTTCATTGAGACCAATTCCTTTTGGGTTTTTGACGGGGTGGGGGAAGGAATAAGTAAATATGACACTGGCCAACACACATTTTGGTTCCTCAGATGTTCGCCCTGTTTCTGGTATATTTGATGATAATAATAATAATAAACTTTATTTGTATTCCGCCCTGTCTCCCCAAGGGGAGGCAGGACGGATTCCAACATACAATGGCAAACATTCAATGCCTCCATAAAACAAACAGATACTGACATAAAATCCCAGAAAAACCCCACATATGAAAATCACATTAAGACCTAACCTCAAATTGAGGGCTAACATCAGTAAATTAAAACTATATGTAGTCAGACAAAACATATAATACACATATTTGACCTGCTTATTCCAAAAAATTCATCAGTTTTCCTTTATCAACTCTAGTTTTGAGATACAGAACATATGTCTGTACCATTCGCCATCTGCTCGCACATAGAAAACCATGATAACCATATCTGAAAAACTAGAGCTGATGCTGTTTATCCAATGCTATTTTCTCAATCGGTAGCCCAAGTAACCCCAGGAACAGACTTAAAACCAAGACACCCAAGAATGGATGGGAGTGTCATATAAAAACAAGTAAACTACAATGCAAATGCTATCCATTATAGTGTACTGTATTGTACCATAAGATTTATTGATCCAAAACTACTTATCTCTTAGCCTGCTACTGGATACTCTAAATACAAAATCAGACAGTAGATTATAACTTACATATACCTTACAAAAATCTAAATTGTGCACCTAGCTTAAGTCATCTGTGTTTTCTGATTTTCTAATGCATCAAATCCAAATTGTAAACCTAACAATGAACATTTCTAAGACATAGCATTAGAAATGCAGACCCGAGCAACACCGGATACATAAGCTAGTTATTAATAAATGGTTTTCTTGAGCAAGTCACTCTTGGCTTTGAGTCACATTCTCAGCTTCAGAGAAGGACACAGA